>NC_141536.1:98263248-98577498 GCF_021556685.1 Rattus norvegicus | reverse complement strand
CTACACTTTCTTCTCCAGAGTTGGAAAGAATGTAAGAACCTGAGGCTGTAGATGACTTAAAGAAAAAACCCAATATCTTTTGGGCACAAAAAAACAGCTGGACTTATGAACCCACACTGGCTGGACAGGATGCAAATGATCTGTACGAGCCTGACAAACCCCACCATGGAGAGGAGCTGCGCACTCTTAGCAGAGTAGAACTTGGCAATCATTAGCTGTCGAGAGATGATGGGTCAGTTTTCTCTAATATTCTAGTTGAAGGACACACATCCGAGAATATTGGGGCAGCATAAATTGGCTTTAATGGGGAAGCAAAAAGATACAAGGAAGGGAAGAGGCGGTGGGACTGTGAATAGCTAGAGAAGGGTGAATATGTATGAGATTCTCAATAACTAATAAAAATATTTTAAAACAGCCCATTTATAAGTTAATAATAATTATAATAATAAATTTTGACCTGGATTATGACTTTCTCATTACATTATACTGGTTATAAGTATAGGTATAAGTAACTTCATAACAAAGAGATGAAATAACTAAGGGTAAATGTTATCATATAAAGCTTTGATGAAGTCATATTACAGATTGTGTAAGAAGCCACCTAATATGTAGGAGGAACTAGATGGTGCCCACAGATGACGATGTGGTGCCTATTGTTACCACTTCAGACACACTGAGAACTCAGATAAGAGGACTTCACCCCCATCCAAAGAGCTTGCAGAACATGGGAAGAAAAAGCAGCTCACAAGGTCACAGAATCTAATCCAAAGCCAGATAAAGGAAGAGAGAAGTTAGGAAAATGCCAAGTTAGGAAAATACCAAGAACGACTGCAGAGAAGAGAGTGCTTTTGTGCTGTCATCAAGCTAGTGTACCTGTGTTAATACTTTCCACTCCTTCTATAAGGAAGATCCATGAATACTTACTAACTTAAATATGAAGAAACATTTAAAATAGTTATTAAATTCATTTCATATTGGCTATACAGAAAATTTCTACCTGTGGTTTTTAGGTTTCAGGATGTGATTCCACCTTCTCACTGCCATCTTGACATTATTAGATCAATAAACTAAGAGTTGCTTTATCAAATATAATTTTGATATGTTAGACCATCTTTAGAACTTAATCTTTTCTTAGAGTCTACAATTGGCAACAGTATTTAACAAGATTAATAATACTTGTGCTGTATCTATTTTTAATTTATACTGTATTCATAGCACACAGCTGATAGTTCACTTTGTGACAATTCCTTTGTTAAAAGCAGTCGTGAAAGCTGTGACTCAACCTAAGTGAAAATAACACATAAAATGTGAAGATGATTCATAAAGCTGAAATGACTATAAATATAGCCCTAAATGATTGATTCTAGGGGCACTTTCTTACCACCATCTTATGAAATCTGCACTGTGTCATCTGTAGATAGGATTTTTAAAACCCTTAAAAACAATAAGGGTCCCAAAACCAGACAAAAACCAAGCAGGGCACATACATGTCTGGGTAGTTTGAGGGGTTTAGATCATATAATGAAGACCTTGGACACAAAAAGGAAAAGGAAAACAACTGGAAAGTTCCAAGTGAAACTCAAAAATAAAAGCAGAATTTTAGCGAACAATACAAAAATTAGATGAATATTAGATTTACTAGACTGGCAGGTTCATCACATCCACTCTGAATCACTGAAAATCATCCATGCTAACAATGGCATCTCTACAAGGAAGTGGTGGTACATGCCAAAAACAAGCATACGACAACAACAACAAACCCAGCATCCCTATGGCCTTCTCCAGGACAACAGCAAGAGTTGAGATTATTCTGAGATTAGTTAGGGTCTACTGTGTTGCCCAAGCTGGTATTTACTGAATTCCTGAACACAACTGATAGTTCCACCTCTCTCTGCCTAATGGCACAGATTACCTGGCACACATTATTACTAACTCATCACACAGCTGGCAATGGAGGTGTCTTAGGCTTTCTGTTGCTGTGACAGAATACCACGACCAAAAGCAACAAGGGGAGGAAAGAGCTTAGTTCACTGTACACTATGTAGTCCATCATCCTAGGAAGTTGGGACAGGGACTCAAGGCAAGGACCTGGAAGTTGGGACCGATGCAAGGCCATGGAGAGAATGCATATGGCTTGCTCGTCATAGCTTGCTCCATTTGCTTTCTTAAACACACCAGGACTACCTGCCCAGGGGTGGTACTACTAACAGAGGACTGGGCCCTAACACATCAATCACTAATTAAGAAAACTCCCTACAGGTTTGCCTATTGGTCAATCTTAAGGAAGCCTTTTCTCAATTAAGAGCCCCCCCTCCCCACAAATATATTTAGATTTGTTTCAAGTTGACAAAACCAACCAGTGGCATGCCTAAAATCTTAGTTACTTGGGAAGATGCGGTAAGAGGATTAAAGGTTTGAGAACAGTATGGGTTGCATAGTGAGACTTTTTTGGCCTCAGCTTTTAAAAACAGGTTAGAAGAATAAGCACACACATAATCGCTACATGACTATTAAGAAGGGGTGACGGGAGCTGGAGAGATGCCCCAGGGCTTAAGACTGCTTTTCCAGAGAACCTGGGTCCAATTCCCAGCTCCCACTTAGCAGCTCACAGCTGTCTCTAACTCTAGGATCCAACATTCTCTCACAGGTATACAAATAGGCAAAACACCAGTGCACATAAAAATTAAAATCAAATATGTTCTAAAACAGGTGGGAGATGCAGCCAGGTGTGATAGTGTGAGCTTTTAATCCCAGTACTCAGGAGGCTGAGTTCAAGGCCAGCCTGGTCTACATAGTAAGTTTCAGGACAGTTAGGGCTACATAGAGAAACCCTGTCTCAAAAACAACAACAGCAACAGCAACAACAACAACAACAACAACAACAACAACAACAACAAAAAAAAAACAAACCAAAAAACCCAACAACAACAAAAAGGAGGGGGGAGGGGACGAGGTAGGGTATTATATCGGCTACTGTTGCTCTTGTGTGACCAAATACCTGACAAGCAATGTGAAGGTCTGCTTTGGTACAGTTTTAGTTTAGCCCATCCTGGTAGGGAAGGTATGGTGGAGATCACGGAGGAAGTCTCTAGGGCACCTTGCAACTCTTTGGACCAGAAAACAAAGAACTTGTGCAGAAGTGGAACTGGGCTATATTGGACTTATAGGCTTGTCCTGCACCGACCACCTATACTATCCATGCATCTTTTTTTTTTTTTTCTTTTTTTTCGGAGCTGGGGACCGAACCCAGGGCCTTGCGCTTGCTAGGCAAGCGCTCTACCACTGAGCTAAATCCCCACCCCCCTATCCATGCATCTTAACCAAAGGTTCCACAGGCTTCCAAAATGGCACCACCAGCTTGGGACTAAGTGTTCAACATATAGGCCTGTGCATTTCACTTTCAAATCATAATGCTGTGTCTCAAGGCCATCTCATAAGATATTTAGTTCTAGTTCCAAAGTCCCCATAATACTAACGGTGCCCAAAACGTTTAAAAGTCCAAAGTCTCTCCTGAGACTCTGAGCACAAGGATCATGCATACAAGGATCACTCACTTAAGAGTGTAAGCCTTGTATGCATGACTAGGTTCAATTGCTGATTTATAAAATGAACACACAAAACTATGGTCTTGTCTGAGACTCAAGGCAACTTGTAGCTATGATCTGCTATAAAAATAAAACAAAAAGTTACATGATTCCAACCAATGACTTAAACATTTACACTACAAAAGGAAAAAAAACCCAGGAAACTGACAAAGATTAGATCAAATAAAAATTCAGCAGGCAAGCAACCTGTAACCCCAGCATTCATATCACATGCTAACATCATTTTGGGTAGCATTGCCTCTTTAGCCTTGCACTGGCCACCCATGTGGGTTTTCTTGTGCTAGCTCCACTCTATACACACAGTTTTTCTTGGCATGTGTTCCAAGGCCCTGGCATATCCAACATCCTATAGTTTTTATGGCACCTTAACTTCATTTGTTGACCATTCAGGGCCTTCCTGTAGGGACTTTATAAGACAAAATACATTTAGTTCTAGTTCCAAAGTCCCCATAACACTGTAGTCCTATAGGGAGTACTTATTGTCTGGCCTCATCAACTTTCTAGAAGCCCATGTCTACAAAACCAGCACAAGTGGATGACACAAGTTTGGGGACCTACTGCATTACAGCTGGTCCCCTTTCAGCACTGCTACAGTTGCTTTGGAGAGCCTGCACGGCTAAACCTGGGAAAGCATGTCTTTAGGTGATCCTGGTAGAAAAGGGAACCCCTGTTGTAATGTGGTCTGTTCAGACACTTTCCCCACTCCTTTCAAATACATGTGCATTTTGACTCCCTGAAACCTTTGATGGATAGGGTCTTGCCCCCATTGGTCCGTTTCCTATAACTGTACTAATCTCCTGAACATTATTATAGCTTCTTTGTCTGCACCTACCCCTCCATGACTATAAATGTGTTCACTTCTTTCCTTCCCAAACTACAGTTTTTCACATCTTCTTGCTTCACTTTTTATTTTTAATTCCCTTTGTAATTTTACTACAAGCAGCCAGTAACAACCATGCTCCAGACTCAATATCATCCTGTCTTATCTCCTTCACCAAATTAGCCCATGACTTTTAAATTCAGCCTCACTTAAATTTTCAGGACATACATGACAAAATATAGCCTGATTCTTTGCTAGAATACATCAATGGCCTCTATCCCTATTTCCCAGAGTCCTGTTCCCTTCTGAGACCTCCTGAAATATAATCTTTATTGGCCACATTTTTCTCCCCATTTTGCTCCTTGGAGCCTTATCACAATCACCCCATTAAACTCTGCTTACAGCATTCAAGGGTTTCTCTAGTCCACAGCTCCATACTTTTCCATAATCTTCCTGCTTACCAGCTCAAAAAAAAAAAAAAAACTATAACCTTATGATCAGGTTTATTAAAGTGACAACTCCACTGTCCAGCATCACTGTGACCAAATACTGAAAACAAAGGTTAATTTCATCTTACATTTTCAGTTCATCATGACCGAGATGACATGGCCAGTTAATGGTGGTGGCCATGTGCAGCTGGGGCCCCTCACATCATGCTGGACCAGGAAACAGAGAGCTCAAGCTAGAAGTAGGACTGGCCTATAACCCTCAAAGGCTCATTCCCAGTGACCCAACTCTATCAACCATAATTTCCACCCACAAGTTCCATAACCTCTTAAAATGATGCCACAAACTAGAAACCAAATGTTCAAATACCAGATCAGGCGGGGGTGGGGGATTTAACTTTTAAACTGTAACAGGAATCACAGGCATTAAACAATACTGTGAACATTTTTGATATTTTAAGTCTTTATTCATCCCATGCCACAGACAGACAATTAAGACAAAAATTCCTGTGCCCACCCTTGTTTTCTTGAGATTGCCAGCACTTGTTAAGCTCTTATGAACTGAAAAAAAGAAAAAAGCAAACTATCTAGGGAAACCAGGCAGCCAGCGAGAGAAAAACCATTTAGAATTAACAGACGATTGGACCAGCTAAATAAAGATGCGGCAGCAGTCTCTAAAAACAGCCTTGAGAGCAGAGTGGTGCGCGCCTGTTTGTACCACAACTGCTGGGACACTGAGACTGCTTAGTGGGTAAAGGCGCCTGTCACCAAGCCTGATGGCCTAGCTCCATTCCAGGACCCACATCGTCAGAGATTAATCTTGCACACTGGACTCTGACCTCAATACACACCTGCACACACTCCCACAAGTTGTACTCTGTACCGCCCACACGCAAATATAAATTTAAAATAACTTAATTGCTTAATCTGTTTCTAAAGTTTTAAATACAGAAATTAAACTAGAAACAATTACTATATATGTGAAGTTAAATTTTTTAGTATGTATGTACCAACACACAGTTTGATTAGTTAACGTACTTTGATTTTCCATGTCCAAAAACTAGAAATGGAGACTGGAGAGGTGACTCAGTGGGTAAGATTGATTGCTGCTCAAGTATGAGGATAAATCCCTAACACTCATGTAAGAAGATATGGGTGGCCATGTAGTCTGGTAACCCAAGTGCCGTAGAAAACAGACACTGGGGGGACTGCTAGCTACGACAGTAGTTCCATGTTCAGTAAGAGGCCTTGTCTTATCAGAAGAAAGTAGAGAATAATGGTGGTCACACCTGATATCCACTGGCCTCTATGTGCACATACACTACAACATGTATTCACATACTTGTGTGTGTGCTATATACATCACACACACTGAATAAAGAAATGGAAATGAAATCTCATTATGCATGACTTTTGAGGCTGGTCTCATATTTCATCTGGTACAATGCCTTGGAGATTCCATTTTTTGTACATTATAAACATTAGCTTCTTTAGTACAAAACAAGATGCAATTCAAACATATGTTATGGTTTCAATGAGAATGGAGGAAAGGAAGTGTGAGAAACTTAACCCTGGACCCACCATTTCTGGGAGGATGGGCACAGGTGTTCAGCTATGAGGGCAATGCCTTTCTGAATGGATTGGTATTATTAATGTGAGAGCAGGCTTGTTCTAACAAGGTGTTTGGTCCACTTCTTTCTTCTCTTGCTCAGGAAGTCCCTCACCTTATACTGACACATTTATCTTGGACTTTCCAGCTTCTAGAACAAGGAACCAATTCATTTCTTTTACAGAGGCTTAAATTTTAAAGGGGGGAGGGAAGGATGAGGAGGAGGAAAGGAGAACTCAGTGTCTGCATCTGTTAGCGGGTAGTACAACAACAGACAAAGCACAGACTTCTGTTGGGGGCCAGGAAGAAGCCTCTCTTCTCTGCTCTCCTTAGATGTACCTTGTTGAATCTCACATCTACCTTCTAGGCTCAGAGATAGGAAGATCTCAGGGCCTGGGATCTCTGTTATGGTCTGTATGTGCTCCGCCCAGGGAGTGGCAGTATTTGGAGTGGCCTTGTTGGAGTGGGTGGGTCACTGTGGGTGTGGGCTATCAGATCCACTTCCTAGGTGCCTGGAAGTTAGTCTTCCATTAGCAGCCTTCAAATGAAAATGTAAAACTCTCACTTCTGCCTGCACCATTCCTGCCTGTATGCTGCCATGCTTCCTGCCTTGATGATAATGGACTGAACCTCTGAACCTGTAAGGCAGCCCCAATTAAATGTTGTCCTTATAAAAACTGCTTTGGTCATGGTGTCTGTTCACAGCAGTAAAACCCTAAGGCACTCTCCTTATTCCCCTACAAAGATCTCAGGGATCTCTACAAGTCATGTCCTTTTTGGATTTTCCATGTTCAATATTATCTTGAGGCACTAAAGGCTCTCATGCAGCCTGAGGAACAAATCAATCCTAAGCTATGTTTTCCTGAAAGAGCCTTGACAGTCTATTGTCTCGCTCATCCACAACAGTTAGGTAGATCCAGGGTACTTCTGCTAAAGAGAAAAGGGTACTAGCTGGAATTAGAAATGAACAGACAGTGGGATAAGCAAATACCCACCTTTGAGTGGCATATAGCCATCCATACTCAGTAGGTTGGGGTAGAAGGATCTCAGGTTCAAGGCCAGCTTGGGTTATAAAACCAACAACCTTTAAACCTTAGAAAATAGTCACATTTCTAGAACATGCTCTGAAACATAACATTCAGTAAAACTGGTACAGCTAATCCCATACATGCTAAAATTTGGACAAATATATTCAAGAAATATATTAACCAGATTTTAAAGCATATTTTTCCTAGGAGGTGTGAATGATTAAACAAAAGCTTAGTGTCCCTACTGAGTTGTCAATCATAGGAGCCCCAGGAGTATCCCCAAACAAGGTTAGCTCCTGCAATTCCCTTTGGCTGCCCAGAACAACGATACCAAAAGACACTATTGCTGAAGACATTATATACGCCTCGGTTGCACAATATAGAGAAATCAAGCTGGAACTAACCTGGCTTCCTCTCTGCTGTCTAGCTTCCACAATCCTAGAAGGCACTATGTAGGGCATCCAGAGAGAAAAACCACAAACAGTATCTGTGGTGGTTTGAATGTGCTTGGCCCAGAGAGTGGCAGTGTTAGGAGGTGTGACCTTGTTGGAGTGGTTGTGGCTTTGTTGAAGGAAGTCTATCACTTTGGGGTGGGCTTTGAGACCCTTTTCTTAGCTGCTTGGAAGCCAGTTTTCTGTTTGCCTTTGGAACAAGATGTAGAATTCTCAGCTTCTCCAATGCCATGCCTGCCTGGACGCTGACATTCTTCTGTCTGATAATAATGGGCTGACCCTCAGAACCTGTAAGCCAGCCCCAATTAAATGTTGTTCTTTATAAGAGTTGCTTTGGTCACAATGTCTCTTCACAGCAATGGAAACCCTAACTAAGACAGCCTCACCACCTGTAAACTCTGTGAACTACAAGGCCAACATGTGAACCAAGATGTGCCTACTTGTACAGGAGTGGCATTACTGCTAAGGTTAGCCAAGTGCTCTCTTAATGATATGGTGGCCTGAGACACAGGAGGGAACTGGTGTCTGGTATTGTACAGCCTGTCAAGAACCTCAAAGAGTAGAGATCATAAGCCTTAGAGGGAACTGAAAATTGTTTACTAGTTAAACTGACAAAGCATCAAACTCTCTGAGTATAAGTAGTGGATGAATGTTCAGCATTAACCAAGACTTTGACACCATTCTCTGTGAGGCTCAGGGAGCTTCATGGAAGTAGGAGTTGAATCTAAGAGCTGGAAGACAGAGAGAAGGGATACAACATGCCATTCTCTGGGAAAGACACAGACACCACAACCTCAAAGTAGCTATGGATGCCTACACTGTGTCTGCAAAAGAACAGGCCTGCTAACATGTATGGATAGAGGAAGGGTGCGCGCGCACACACACACACACACACACACACACACACACACGCGCGCGCGCGGATAAACTATTTGTTAAATGACAGACACAGGGAGAAAGAGAGTCATTGCCTTCAGTTGTGTATCCACTGGTGACCCCACCAGGCTCTAAGGAATCGTTCCAAGGCAATGCGTACACAGATGGCTCTTGCTAAATTTAGTGGGACACAAAACCAAACCAAAATTCAAGAATCTGGGAAAAGGACTGGGATGGAAGAGAGAGGGTGTCAGAAATGGGAGGAGAATTACAGAGAGTAGGGAGAGTAACCATAATACATGTGTGTGTGTGCGTGTGTGTGTGCGTGTGTGTATGCGTGTGTGCGTGTGCGTGCGTGCGCGTGTGGTTATGTTGGTCAGGTTGGCTTCTAATTCCTGGATTCAATGATCCTTTTGCTTCAGCCTTCTAAGTTGTTGGAACTACTGGCTGGTTCCAATATATCCTTCTAAGTATACACAATTTTTTTGTGAAGTCTACACATCTATAGATTTTCTTGTTTTCAACTACTCCCTTGAATGCTAAGTTCTACCAAAAAAATCTACGAAATAAAGAATATCTTAAGGAAAATTAGAATCAAAGGATACTGACAAGAATGGATAAAAATCAAAATAATTATGCTGTATAACAGAAGATAATACTCTTATTCTATTCATATAAAATTTTCATAAATGCCAACAAGTGAATGAATAGTGACAGAAAAAAATGCTAGCTGTTGCTTGCAATCTAGGGAATTAGGTAAATAAAGTACATTATAAAGGGCACAGGGAAACCTTCGTGGGTAATGAAAATGTTCATTATTTTGATTATGGTGACTGTTTTACAAGTACATGAATGTGTGAAAACTCATTAAATGGTACATTTATATAATTAATTTTATGTCACTTATACCTCAATGAAACTTTAAAAAAACATATTGAGGAAAATAATTCCAACAATTTTTAAAGGTTGATATTTCTAAATACAAAGATCTAAAACAAACAATGAAAACAAACAAACAAACACAGCAAGAGAGAGGAGATACTGACAGGAAATTCACTGTTTCTGTGGTTTGAAATTTCCTGCAATAGAAACTACTTTTCTAAAAACATTAAGACTATCTCTTATCTTCCCCCAATTCATAATACAACTGAAGAAATAAAACTATAATTACAAGGTCAAACACAGTGGTGCATTCCTACAGTCCCAGCACCTGGAGGCCTAAGAAGGACCACAAGTTTGAAACTAGTCCTCTGCACATCAATCAATCAAACAAAATATATAGGTTTAATCACAAGCACCTGCAGTTGAGTCAGTGTTGGTATGCCTGAGTGCTGACAGATATTGATAAAAGGAATAAACAAAGTCAGGGACAATCAGTCATGCCATCCCAGAGGAAATGGAGACGGACCAGACCTGGAGATAATGGAGGAGTTCAATGTGGTTCCATGTAATTTCTTATGGTATGTATGCAGAGAATGAAAACAAACTGGAGTAAAAGCAAGGAGTTGGGAGACTTAGACTCTTGCTCCAGAGCTGACATTTCTAACACTAGCATTAGGCTCTTCTTCCACAAAAGGTTCTGCTGCAGTAGGAAGGACACAGGAAGGGAAATGAGGGAACCCATCTTATATACAACAGGGCTTACTGGGTTAAAATAATTTTATCTATGTGTTTATGTGCCATATTCAATTTCTACCACGTGTATGTTATACCTACATGAAACTTTTCCTTTAAACAAGATTTTAAAATTTATTTTATCTAAGTAAAAACCACCTAGTATAATTTCAGCAATACACGGAGGTTTTTCTTGCCTTTTTTTCTTTTCTTTTCTTTTTTAAACAGGTCTCACTCTGTAGCTCAGACTGGCCCTGAACTTATTCTAATGATCCCCCAGCTAGATACTGCAGCACCAGCCAACACGCCCAACTTCTAACACTTTAAAGTAATTCTAAAAGTTAATTATTTCAGGGGTTGGGGATTTAGCTCAGTGGTAGAGCGTTTGCCTAGCAAGCGCAAGGCCCTGGGTTCGGTCTCCAGCTCCGAAAAAAAGAAAAGAAAAAAAAAAGTTAATTATTTCACCTTGTCTACATCCTACCACTAACCCTACCCTTGTTCTTTAAGTCCCCATCTCTTTAAGGTATACTTGGTAAGACAGATATGTCTTCCTATGTACATGACAGGTAGATACTCTGGAACAGTCAGCTTAAGTCAAGCTTCCTGCTTCTTTGGCAGTCTCAGTTATTGGCATAATTTAGAAAAATTCATACCAAATAAAAGAGCAATGCAAGACATACAAAGCTTGAAGAGGAATAAAATTTCACCAAATTATGAGGAACTCATATTTACAAAAGAAATAAAGCCTTGGAATAGGTAACTAAGAGAATGCAGCAGCCTAGTAGTAGACGAGTTTTTAAAGGTGTTTAATATCACTACACGTGTATACATATCTACACATATAAACACCCACATATATGTGGGAGTGGAGAGAAGGGACATGGGAAGGTCTGGAGAGAGAAAAGGGAAGGGAGAAATGATGCAATTGTCTTTTAATTTATACTAAAAATTTAAAGTATGTTTAAGAGAATATGGGTGGGGGTACAGGAATACAGTGCCGGGGAGGAAGGAAGGCTGTGCTATGTGCAGTTCTGAGTCTGAGTCTGAGTCTGTACACTTTTGTAGCCCAGATTTCTTGGCACCTTATTTTCCTGATCCACCGTGGTTCAGTGGTTGTTGTGGGAATGAAGTCAGTCAATACTGTTAAATGTTAAATGCCTGGGTTAACACTGCCCAGCTACTCACATGGCCTAGCAATGGCAATTGCTATTATTACTACAATGTTAATTTTTGAGACAGCGTCTCATTATACAGGCTTTTACCTCAGCCTTCCGAGGACTCGGATTACAGGCATGCACCACCACACCCACATTCAAGTGTGTTTTTATAGAGCTTTTATCTTTACAGTGTTCAATCTTCAATCTGGTATGTCTCTTGTGGGGCAAAGTAGCAGTCAGAACATGAGGTTTGGGATACTAAGCAAGAAATCCTGGGCGTGAGAAATCCTAACACATCAGTGGTTAAGCAGGGCAGAAATAGAGCAGGCCAATGTTCCAGTCTGAGAGCGTTACATGTCAAGTCCACAGTGTTTCAAGATGCAAGGAGCTGGAGGGGAGCACAATGGATTTATAGTCCTTTTACTATTTCCATGTTCTATCTATGTGTGGTGTATATGCATGTTTGTGCTTTGCATGTGTACAAACCTGTATGTAGAGGTCTACGATTCCAAGGTTGCTTAGGCAAATCCAGCACTCACCAAGGCGGTTAGTGTTGCTAGCTAACATACTCTGGGGCTCTCTACCATCTGAGGCTAGAAAGCCAGGCAGGGTGACATGCCTAGGAGGCACACCAACTCTAGTCCTCACACTTTCAGAGCAAGCATTCCAACCACTAAGCCACCTTCCTAACTCCAAATCTGTACTCTTATTTTTAGGTACAATAAAAATCATGACAAAATAATTGAGAAGATATTTGTGGGACATGTGAAGTCTTTATTACAATTCTGAAATACTGGAGTGTAGTGTAGGAGATAGAAAAACACATCTCACCCAGCCAGTTCCAAAACTTTTAATTCAGATTTTACAACATGCAGATCTGTTTCTGTTTTCACAGGTTCATAACAATCCCATGTAAACAGTTAAAGAAAGGAAGAAAAATAAAGTTAAAAAAAAATTAGTTTGAGATGTGGTCTCCAGGCTGGTCTGGAATTTGCTATTTAGATCAAACTAGCCTTGAATTCAGAGATCCCCTGCTTCTGCCTCTGCTCCTAAGTGCTGGATTAAAGGAATGTACAGAGACAGAGGTCTGGCTGTCACCCAGGCTGGGGATACACATGTATGCCAGCACATCTCACTATAAATCTTCACTCCAAAAAATAATCTATATAGAAAAGTTGTAGTTGTCTAGTTCAACCTATTTTAAGTTTAGTCAATAAGACAACACAGTCAAAAGCCACCATTTAAAGAATATTTGATGGGTAACAAATACAACTAGCATGTAGCTAACAGTTACATCTTATGTGTTATTAAGATTTAATCTTTACTTAACAGAACTCGCACAGTATGCTCTTCTACTAGGTTACCATGGAGCGGCTGCTTGGTAACAACAGAGGGTTTTTTCTCTACTTCCATAGGTCCATTTCTGAAACTTCCCTGAGACCTCTATTTGCTTCCTAATTAATGTCTCCAATCTGCTCTCTGCGTCTAGTGAGGCACACATGGCAGTCTACATTTACCTAATCCATAAGCTGATTTGAGGAGCAAGGAGATTTAGAGCCATTATTTAATGAAAATATTTATATGAACTTAATAGTCAAATCAAGAAATGAATGTATTATACATTTCCAATTAAGAAAATGCAATAAAGACTTAAGGTCTGTAACAGTCCTATAAAATAATTTAATTTTTTCTGTTTGAGAAAGAGTCTCACTGTGTAACCCAGTCAGGCTTCAAACTCATTATCGTCTGTCCTGAGCCTGGGATTATAGGCTTGTACTACTATGCATAGACAAGAAATATGTTTAATAACCCTCCCATCAAATTCAGTGGGCCAAGCACATTAGGACTTAGCAAATGATGCAACGGGGAGCACCGATAACTAGGTACCACCTCCAATACATATTATGGGACCCGCGGCAAGTTCTGGCCTGGTGGGGAAAAGGAGATAAGAAGTGGATAGAGCTTTGATAACCAGGCTCCACCTACCTTCTCCCTCACCCCTTCTTTACCACATGCCTTGGGATAGCCCTCAAATTTTGTTTCTCATAAGGGCTTAACTCTCTGCTGATATCTTCAAATTATTCCTATTCTTGGTGATTTCCTCTGGACCTCCCCTGAAGAATCATTTGGATGCCATATTCGGATGGATACCTGTCAACAACGCCCTCCAGGTACCTGAGTATTCTTCCAACATCAGTTATCCAAACCTGTTCCTTTTTCTCAATGAACCACTAATCACAATATAAGAAATAACTATTCCCATTTGTAAGTGTGATGTCAAACATGTATCTACGAGTTATCTATCCCAGGCAGTCCTTGTAGCCACCCTGTAAAGTAGGCATTGGTTTTATTAATGAGGAGAGAAGCTAAACAACTTGCAGAAAGTCACCCAAGTACTAATTATTACAAATTGTCACTATTACTAATTAGGAGTAATTAGTAGGTCTGGGATTCATAGCCAGATCCTGGACTCCAAAGCCATTTTAGTGCCTTTGGTAAAATTTACACCTTTGGAACATTAGGAGGAAGGTCCCACACTTGGCCTGAAGTTTTGTGAATTAAAAGACTGACAGCAGGCCTAGTCACCGATCTGTTTGCTAAGCAGCTTAGGACCCTGAGATACAAATGATCTGATAGAGTCTCTGCCTTAGGCTCTTGACCTCAGTCTGCTGTGGGGACAGAGGGTAAGCAGGTGTAGTAGTGCTCCTTCCGCAGGCATGCTGCCAAGGAAACAGTGCAGGGGGAGGAAGGGAGACGTTACCAAGCTGAGGCTCTGCTTCCCTTCTCAAACTCCAGCACAGTCTACCTCAGACCTTCTAGCACCTCATGCAGCACTAAGTACTATACTTACTTTACTTGTGTATAATTTATGAAAATGTCCTTTTCTCCTTCCAAAAACTAAAAGGAGTTAACTACTGAGCCATCACAAAAACACACACAAAAAAGAAAAAAAAAAGTCCTTATATAACCTAACACGTACAATATACTCATACTAATGATAATAAAATACATTTAAAATTATTTTATGTAAAAATTGTTTGGACTAGCCCTAGTTTCATATTTCCACTTTATCTCAAATTATTTTATAGTTCAAATAAGTATATTAGTGACATGTACTGTATATTTTTCTTGCCACACAGATGCAGAAGGAAAAAGAAAGGTTGGGGGTGTTGGTCAGGGTTTGAAGTAATAAAACAAACTAGGTAGTATCTTCATTAGTACATATTCATTGTACAAAATAGTAAGTTTCAACGAGTTTCTTCCTTTCCACTTTTTTCTTCCTTTCCTTTCTTTCATTTGTTCTTTCTTTCTTTTAACTTAGAAGAGCAAGGGGCTAAAACTCACTACATTTCAAGCAAATGTGCCCAGTAAGGGAAAGAAATAAACTTTCAATAACAAGAAAAACAATCCCTCCTTTTCTTCTCACTTAACTTTATGGTAAAGACAATCTAGATACCACATTCCCAGCAGTGGTTCACCAGTCAAGCATTGGTTTATTCAAATGCAAACTCTCTGAAATATTACAGAAAACACTAAATTAAAGATCCGTATTAAATTCAAGTTAGCTTATTTCTGTTCCTTTTTCAAAGCAATTTTATGGAAGAAAATATATTAATCTTAATAGTGTCTTATTAATAAAGCTGGGTTCGATCAAAACTTTTATGGCTTTCTAGGTGGCTGTTAATAGGCTGAATGGTTTTATTACTCTGTTCTAACCCCTCCTACCAAAAAACAAATTTCTTAAAACAATTGAGACTAGTAAAGATCAAATAATCAAAGGCAGAGGAAAAAACAGCACAACTAAATGAGAGATGAGATACATCACTTGCATTTTGTGATGTGGAAGACAGTAGCTCAAACGCTAAAGGAAATGAAAGCATCAGCAAATGAGAAAGGGTGACTTCAAACACACCCGGGCCGGAGAGACTCTACTAGCTCTTCTACCTGAAGCCATCGAAAAGCAGGTTCAAATTCAAAGTAGCAAAGACTAACTTCCACAGTTTACTGCTATTCAGCAGAGCAAATATTACTTAGTGGGCAAAACATTTACATAAACTATCTTCTTTATTGTCTGCTGACAAATTCTCTCACTCCAAGGATGAGAATGAACAAATGGACCACATCTCTCTATGTCAACTCTTCTCTCCATCTCAAGCTAAAGGTCCCTAACACTTAAGATGCTCCCACAGCCGCTTGTCACAAGAACTACAGAGGGACTGTACATTTTCCTTAACTTTGCCACATACAGATGTTGCTGACAATTTACAAATTTTAAAAAAGAGTCAATATGTAACTATACTTAATACCACAGTATTAACTAAGACTTTAATTGCATGTTTAAAAACTCCAAACCACAATTCCTCAGGAAAGTGTAACTGTCAACATTCAGAGGCCACAAGAGAGATAAGCGCGTTCATTAAATAATTTTATTAAACCCGATGCTATGCTGATCACCACAATGACCAACCAATGTACTTTTTCTTTAAGTTATTAGAACATTTGTTACGGATTTACTGTGTACCGGGTAAACTGAGGCAGGTTCACAAGTAAAAAAGTCCACAGAACAAAACTACCGAACCATGCTCCCTTTGTATATATTATTTAAACTTCTAAGATTAAAAGGCTACTTATCTGTTTGGTTCGAAGCTTTTTCTAGATATAATCCAAGGGGTCCGAGCGAAAACTAAATTCTAAAATATGCATAAATGACTTTTACTGTCTTTCTTTGTGCTTGAAAACTCTTTTCATACATTGCTACCGATTCAATTTCACCTGTTGGTAATGGACACAGAAAACTCTTTGTGGGGGAAAAAACAAACCGCTTCGTGGAAAAAAAAAAGGCACGTTATCAGATATACGGGGAGTGAAACAACTGAAAACACTTTTCTCCATTAGCATCCATAAGCAACAGTTCATAGACTGATGGCCACGCTACCACTTCCCTCACAAAAACTAATCTGTGGGTCCCCAAAGCTACAAGCACAGGACTTACCTGGTTCTTCGGGATCCTGAATCCGGGCTTTTACTGCTGCTGAGCTGGGCTCAGGAGAAAGGGAGCCAGCTGCCCCCTCCTCTGGGTCTTCTACCTTGGTCACGGTGAAGTGCGGCATTGTTCTTACAGACCCTTGCTCTCAGCGTTTAAATTTCCTTCCCGGGTGTCCCAGTGTCCCTCCACACTCAGAGCACAGTCAAGGGAGACAGTGGCTGGGAATCGGGAAGTACTAAGCCCACGTGACCACAGCCCCAAGGGAGTGGGACGCTTCAAGACACGCCTTCCGCTGTGTTTATCATTCTCTTAAAAGGCTTAAGCACTCCACCCCTAGCTTATTGTTCTTAACCTGTGGAACCCCAACTGTCTGGGCTGTTTCTCCAGGCGGCAGAAAGCTGAAGGCGGGGCTTAGTTCAGCAAGAGCTGTCCACCCAGTGTCTCCCAATAGTTTCCTTTACTTAATTTATTGCCATCTTTCTGGACTCCATCATCTCAACTTCTTACTCACCATCTCTGTCCTTTTACTTCACACGAGAAAGATAAGGAACAATTTATTTCACAAACTACCCTCTTTAATGAAGACTGGCACTATGTCAACTCAGAAAACAAAAGGTAGGCTGTTGGTTTCCGCTGTTGCTTAAGGTCAAAGCATATGGGAAAACCTTTCAAGAGTCAGTGAAAGGCTTTTCTCTTCCTTCAGGTGAAACATCTATTTAGCCAATATTTAATGATGCATACATAGTTTATAAACAACACAGTTTTAGATGCCTAGATGCATGCAAGGACAATCAAGAAAATAAATTAATTTTATCAAAAGCACAAGTTTAAAAAAGAAAAATATATTTAAAAGTTTTAAAATGGTATGTAAAGGAAGCTTCAACATAACTGTTTTAAAGAGAAAGAACCTAAAGATATGCTTACAGTGTCTGCAGTCCCACAAGCACACATGTAATATACTTCACTCCACAGTAACACTGAATAGCTATATCAAGTGCTCAGCTGATTACCCAGGCAGGGAGCTAGATAAGTAAATTAAGCTTTAGATTACTTTCCATGTTGATGACACAGCAAGACTTTGTCATCAGAAATGTCTTCTATCAGACAAGTATGACAGAGCAAAATGTACTGACTAGGGAGTAAAAGTATGTGACCAGCATTCACTCAAAGCACACCCTCTCCAGAGGACCGAGCAATCCAGTAGTCGGTCCTATTTTGTACTCTGCACTGCACTAGAAACTCTACATCAGTCTCATTAGTTCACTGCACAGACATTTAGATACAAGAGTTGCCTAAAGACATGGTAAATGGTAAGGCAAACTTTAAAATACCTAAAGCCTATGGTAGGCAACATAAACTATATTTAAGTACTCTTTTTTCTTTCTTTTTTTTTCTTTTTTTTCTTTTCCTTTTTTTTTTTCTTTCTTTTTTCTTTTCTTTTTTTCGGAGCTGGGGACCGAACCCAGGGCCTTGTGCTTCCTAGGTAAGCGCTCTACCACTGAGCTAAATCCCCAACCCCATAAACTATATTTAAAAGAAAGTTCACAAATACTTAACTTTCACTTCATGTGTTCTTAATAGTCAGGGCTTGCATTCATTCACCTGGGGAGCTTTTAAAATACTCATGCTTCCGTTCCATCTCAGATATTCCTATACAACTGCTTAGACAATAGAGCGCAACCAACGTTTAAATAGAAGACTGCTATAGAGGTTAAATTTATCACCAGAGAAGTCTGTGCATGTCTCTTTTTAAGAATATTTTCATCTCTCTTCTTCTCTCCCCATAGCTACCCATGAACTCACAGAGATCCACCTGCCTCTGTTTCTCCAGTGCTGGAAAAGAAAGTATGCACCACCTCATCTGTCTTATTTAATATCTATTTCTTTGAAATAAATTGTCATTTGTTTTTGTGTTTTGTTCATATTTATAACTCAGCTACTCCACAGATTTATTTGAAGGAACTTAAAATTATCAATCTGTTCAACATTAATACTTTTGGTACCAGTACATTTTCTACTTGGACCCTGCCTTTCACATTCATTGTATGAAGAGCAGAACTGTGGCTAGTGTTCTGTAGTTGGTGGACAGAAACACTGTTTACAAGCGTGTATAGCTTCTGTGTATAAGCCTAGATTCAAAGGCTGGATAGCAGTTAAGAGAACATTCTTAGGAATTCTTAAGCATTCTTGAGGACTCAAGTTTGAATTCCAGCATCTACACCAGGCAGCTTACAACCGCCTGTAACTCCAGTCCCAAGGAATCCGATGCCTCTGTTCTCATTTATACATACCTGCACGCATGCGAACGCATACGAACATGAACACACACACACTCAATAAACCCTAACAACAAAAAAAAAAAGACTAAATTTAAATGTTACCCTCTCACCCTCCTCTCCTCTCTAAAAGTCCACCAAACTAAACAAGTAGGAATGTGACAAAGTCCTGTTAATAAACTCTGATAGGAGTAATTTATTTACCAACTCAGTGCTTTGGACCACAGTGGTCAGCAATTTTACAGTTCTCTCCTAGGATGAACTGTAGATAGAAGTGCAAGCCTTAGAACACTGAAGGTGAAGTCGTGTAAGACACGAATGATGTGAACAGAAAGTAATTACAGAGGTGAGATATCATACACAGATACTTAAAATGCAATGCACTGTCACAATAAAATTCTAATACAGTCCCAGTGAGACAGCTAAAACTAATAAGACCAAGTGTGTGTCAACAATGTGGAATGAAAGGACCCTCAAACATTGTGGTCCGGCTGCTAACGGGAATAACTGGAAGAGAGTCTGGAATTGCCCTAGAACTCAACAACTTCACTCTCAAGTATTTACTCCTAACAATCAAACTGTGCTCCACGAAATGTTCATATTCCTTGACATCTCTAAAGTGGAAATACCTTAGACATTCATCAGGAAAAAACTAGAGTCAAAGTATATTTACTATTCAAGAATTTAAAAATGAACAATTAATAAATACAACATGAATGTGTTTGCAGTGTTTTAAGGTTTTAAAACAGACCAAACTAGGCTATCGCATGGAAAGTCAGATGAAATCAGTCTAGGTGTTTAACAACAGAAGTGGATAAAGAAAACATGGGCTTAAAAAAAGGAGTGCAACCAGAAATCATCACGTTAAGCAAAATAAGCTGTACTCAGAATGACAGCTATTACTGTAGCTTGTATGTGGAATTCAGAGTTTAGGAAGGACTACTGATGAAGAGGCAGAGTACCAGTGCGTGAGAAGGAAATGAGGCAATGAGAACAGGATCAAAGTGCCTAACACATAAGTGAAAATGTAGAATATAACCTATTTTTGCCAATGGACTTTCTAATTAGTACAATGGCTGGCTCTGAGAAGGTGGAGCAGAGATTAATTGGGCTCCAACAAGGCAAACCTTCCAGAAGTGATGACAATAGAGAGTTTGCTAGGACTGGACTAGGTGTATACATTTGTCAATTTCAGTCAATTCACTTGGAATATCCCTTTGCATTTCACTGCATAAGACGTTTACTTCAAAAGAAAGAGAGCCTTGAACAAATTCTAAGCTTTAAATAATAATACACATTCAAGTTAGTGGGAAAGTGAACTGATATGTCAATTTGTCTTGAAATGCAAGACCTTGGATATAAACTACACAAAGATTTCTTAAACTCAGTAATAAAAAGACAAGACTTATGATTAAAACAAACAACTGACAAAGAACAATAACCAGATGGCTAAGAAACACTTGAAAACATACTTCCCATTAGGGATCATCAGGGAGATACACATGAAAGTGAAAAAAAAAGGGGGGAGCACATATAAATACCTTGGGGCAAGTTCTAGAAGCTTTTTATAAATCTAAAACATACTTTTACCATATGACCCAGCAAATCCTTTCAGTATTTTTAACCAAGAATACTAAGAGTACTAAAAAAAAAAAAAAATCAAGTATGTACATAGAAACTTTCTTTACAATGGCCCAAATAGGAAACAGCCTAGTATATATATAAACCAATAGATTTAGACAACAGACTGTTACTCAACAATGAATAGGAATAATTGGGGGAAGGGGTTTGCAACCCCGTAGGAAGAACAACAATATCAACCAACCAGACCCCACCAGAGCTCCCAGGGATTAAACCACCAACCAAAGAGTACACATGGAGGGACCCATGACTCCAGCCGCATATGTAGCAGAGGATGTCATTGTCTAAGCATCAACAGAAGGAGAAGCCCTTGGTCCTGTGAAGGCTCATTTCCCCAGTATAGGGGAGGGAATGCCAGGGTGTTAGGGTGGGAGTGGGTGGGTGGGAGTGGGAGCATCCTCACAGAAGCAGGAGGAGGGAGAGGAGGGAAAGGGGAAAACATTTGAAATGTAAATACATAAAACATCAAAGAAAAATAAAATTTAAAAAAGGAATAATCAAGTAAATTCAACACCATGGTATTAGAGATTATGCATTACAGACAATACAAATGAAACACATTATCAGTGTTGTTGGGAGTGAAGCATTTTGATTCCTACAGCTTTAAAGTGCTTAAAAAATAGAGTAACAAAGAGGAAAGTATAGAAATCACATGGAATAAAGATTATGAGTGTACACTGCATAAGTCCTTCAAGTTTTCTGTATGCTTGAACATTTTCCTAATGAAACCTTAGTAAATACATTAGAAGAAAACTCAGCAGAGACACTGTCCGGTCAAGCTCCTTTTCACACACAGGTTCAAGAGCTGCATAAATGCTTTGCTTGTGCTTCACTTTTAGAGCTGTGGATGTTGACAGAGTTGTGCAGGTTTGAAATACTTACACTGTCACGTTTTAAAAATGTGTGGCATTTAAAATTAATAGGATACTGAGGCAAGGCCAGGGTCTTTATGCAAAGGGGTATTTTTAACATATCCTTCCCACAGTGTTGTCCATATTAGGGCCAAATTAGACACATTTTCTTTGCTAATAGTTTCAGTAAAACATTTATTTGTATCTATCTTTAAATTGTCAGAATAGTCATCCTTCAAAAGAACAAGACTATTTAGGGTAATTATTTTTAAATTATAACTTACTGTGCCACCCCATGCAATTATGTATTTTTAGGCTGAACTTAAAATTCATGATAACCAGTGTTTTGTCTGATTCAAGCTGTTTATTAAAAAAAATAAAAATAAAGATGAGTTAAATAAAATGAAAAGACTGGACAAGTCAGTAGAAAATTTTCACAAAAATTATTAAATTGTAAGATAATTTAATTATTCTATCCAATCACAAAAATATTCAGATTTTGATCAAATCTTATGTATTTTTATCTTAGTTTTCAGAAACTGACAGATATTATATATGAATATCCTAAAGCCAAATGATCTTTAATTTTTGTTTGTCTGGTTTTTGTTTTTTTTTGAGACAGGATCCCACTGTGTAGCTCTGACTGTTCTGAACTTAACTCTGTAGCTCAGGCTAGCCTCAAACTTAGAGATCCTCCTGTCTCTGCCTCCCAAGTGCTGGGATTAAAGGTGAGCCACCATGCCCAGCCTAGAGGCATATGATCTGATTGCTGAATTTTTTTTCTTCATTTTGAGACTGGGTCTTGATAGTAGCGCCTAAGCTGGTCTGGACATTATGATCCTCCTGCCTCAGCCTCCTTAGTACAGAAATAAGAGGCACCATGCCCACCTTGAAATAGTTTTAAGTTTCTTCTAGCATGAATTTGAAAGTTGGGTACATGATATATAAGAAAACTATTAGTGAGCAGAAAGCAAAACCCCTGATATTTAACTGCTCAATGTATCTTAAGACATGAACTATGACAAGTGCCATTTTGTGCACTCTTGAGAACATCCCATAGATAGATTAAACATATTGTAGTATATTTAAATTTAAATAGAACTCACTTTTAAATCAAATATAAAATTAAATTTGATCAAAGCTCAGGTATATTATCTTTAAACACTGGACACGGAAGCAGGAGAGATGGCTCAGCTGTTCAGAGCACTGGCTGTTCTTCCAGAGAACCTGGAGTTTTGATTCCTAACACCAACAAGGAAACTCATATCTGTGACTCCAGTCCAAGGGAATCCACTGCCCTCTTCTGACCTCCACAGGCATCAAGTACACACACAGCACACAGGCATACATACAGGCAAAATAGCAATACATACACAATAAAAATAAAAACATTTTAAAAACAGAACATAGATACAGCAGACTAGATATCACTCACGCTGTGAAGTTTTCACATGTATACACCTGTTCACAGAATTCTCTCATTAACTTACACACGTAAGACCACACACCACACAGGGATAAGGGTTTATGAAAGTATTGTGCTCACTGGGAATCCTTAGTGAAGAACAATGAATCCTGGCCTTGAAACATTCAAACCACCTGAGCCTCTCCTAAACTCCTGAAGTTTTTAGGCAGCATTCAAAGTACTTTCCCTGCTGATAAGAGCTAAATAAGAACCGGAGGTGGAACCTTCAAACCAAGTCCAATCCATAGTTCTACCTACAATATTTACTTCAGACAGCGTTTTAACAAATAGCAAAGGCAGCAACAAGTACTGGAGCAGTTCCAACAGATGACTGTTTTTACAATACTCATGCTAGGCTTTCCAACTGTTTTCTGAAACAGGGTCTTACTGTGTAGTCCGAGCCAGTCTGGAGCTCACTATATAGACTAAGCTAGCCTGGACTCACAAAGATCTATCTGCTGCTGCTTTTCTGGTGCTGGGATTAAAGGCCTGCACAACCACAACTTTAAGTAGATATTTTTACTAAATCATGGCAACCATTAGTCAGCACTCAAATAAATTAAAAATTACACTTTCATTTAGGTCAACACTTTTATAAATGTATAGAACATATTTTGATAATATTTCTTCCTTACACTCTTTTGTGCCTCTCACTCCCACTGAATTCTTTCTTTCCAGTAAGTCCACCCCTCTTCTATTTATTTTTTAAGTGACCCACTCAAGTTAATTAGTGTTGCTTGCAGGAGCATGATATGTGTTATTTAGTTGGGACACGGGCTACCTACCAGTGGTTACACCGCAGAAGAAAAACGACCCTTCACTCATTTCTCCAGCAGCTGTTACCTACCAATAACTCCTCAGGTAAGCATGGGCCCTCCCTCTATCATTTCTTTAAAATGTCTGAATTGAAGAATTTATAAAGTGTAGAACTCCCAAATGTTAACTTACTTTGTAAAGAAACATGTATTACACGAGAGAATTCATTCTCTCTCTCTCTCTCTCTCTCTCTCTCTCTCTCTCTCTCTCTCTGTGTGTGTGTGTGTGTGTGTGTGTGTGTGTGTGTGTGTGGTGGGTATGTTCATATGTGTATGTGTAAGTCAGAAAATGAAATCAAGTGCTCTCTTTTATGTCTTTCTGCCTTATTCTCTTGAGATAAAGTCTTTCACTGAACTTGAAGTTCACTGAATCTGGAAGAGCAGACTGGCCAGTGAGCCCCAGATCTACCTGTTGCCATCTCCCAATGCTGGGATTACAGACACATACACCCTTTATGTGGGTGATGAGATTTGAACTCAGATCCCCATGCTTATACACCAAGCACTCTCATACACAGAGTCGTTTTCCCAGCCCTAGAGCAGTGATTCCTAGGTAAAAACAGTTACATGAAAGAAAAACTTATTCCAGATTCCTACTTACAACCAATGGTAGAGAAAACTACTCAATCCCCTCATTGAGTGTGGTGTCATTTGGAGGGTCAGGCACAAGTCTGAAAGATGATTAACTGCTGTTTTAGAATAGTGTTTTGCAAACTATTTCTGGTGAAGTCTTCTATTCAATGAGACATGGTCTCATACAGTCCAGCCTGGTCCAGCCTGGCCTGGCCTCAAACTCACTATGGAATGAAGACTGGCCTTAAAGCCCTGATCATCCTGCCTCCACCCTCTGAGGAGTGTGCAACCAGGCCAAGCAGAATTTTTTAAATATCCAGTTCATTACATGCTAATAATCTTGTGAATAACAAGGTGAATTAATGAAAAAATGAAATTTAAGATATACCAAATAAATTCCAAGTTTTTAAATCATGAAATTCAGCAGATATAAGATTGCTCTACTAAGGTTGAGGATTTAGCTCAGTGGTAGAGTGCTTGCCTAGCAAGTGCAAGGCCCTGGGTTCGGTCCTCAGCTCCAAAAAAAAAAAAAAAAAAAGAGAGAGAGAGAAAGATTGCTCTATTAAGCTACTATGCAAGCTTCTAAAATGTCAATTTCTTACCTTACTTCCTCAGATAAGCAATATGACCCAGCACTGTCTGAACGCTACACTCTGAATGGCTGTTTACAGAATGTTGTAAACATCTTACAGAAGATAATGAGCACTTCAAATTTAGAGTTACTGCTATTGCTGGAGTCTGCTAAGTATACTCTCATTCTCTAGTAAAAGACATGCCTACACCTCCCCTATTTATCATATTCAGCAAACCTTTTTTATCTATTTGCTACTGAGAGATTGAATAATAGTTTAAAATGTCAAATTAATGAGCTGGGAAGATGGCTCAATGGTTAAAAGCACTTGCTCTTACAGAACTGAATTCAACTCCAGCATCCATATGGTGGCACACACCTTCTTTAACTCCAGTCCAGGGGATCCAGTGCCTCTTCTGATCTCTGAAGGCCCCAGGTATGCAAGTAGTGCTCATACACACGTGCAGGCGAAACACTCATACACATAAAATTAAATATCTAAAAAATTTTCCATTTAAATGACTTAAAATTCTATGTTTTATCTCATGTAGCATACAAGTACAGAAAGGGTGAATTATTTTTGTGAATACCAGGTTAACAAGGATAGCAATGACATACTATTTAAAACTATGAAAACAGATTTTGATGAAATGGTTGTAGTGGTAAATAAATTTTAGGGCTGAAAGCCTTAAAGATAAAGGATGAAAGACATTCCTTCCTGGTAGATTCATACTGTTGTAGAGAACAAAAGGCTGAGTGCTCTGCTTGAGGCCTCAAACTCTCAAAGAATCATGCATTTACTCTATACTATCAGAGTGCCCAGGAGGTACCAGAAATGGGAATAAAACAATACAAGACACTGTCCCCAGCCCTGTACAAGTGTGTAGTCATGTTAGCCGATGAACTAGCCAACCATGAGTACAATCCACAAGCAAACAAAGAACCAGGAGAGCATAACATCCTACCGATTTGCTCAGATCCGTTACTTCTTCAGAAGCCCAAAGCTCCGAGTGTTCACTGGAGGGATGTAATAGGATGTGACGGCTAGCTAACTTCGGAGCAACCTCAGCCATTTTTGGCAGCAGTGTCCAAACACTAAATGAGGTATTACTGAATGCCTCTGGAAGTTAAGTGCTTGGCTCTTAAAGTTGTCTCTTAAGAGTTTAACATAAGAGCAGTTAAGAGCACTAGCTGCTCTTCCAGAGGTCCTGAGTTCAATTCCCAGCAACCACATGGTGGCTCACAACTATCTATATATAATATGATCTGATGTCTTCTTTGGCATGCAGGTGCACATACATGAAATAAATAAATCATAGAAACAAAAGTTTAGTCCATGTTGTAACTTCCTGTACAGGGCTGTTGTATAGGTTGATGCCGTTACGCAGGAGAAGGTAGGCACAAGATATAACAAGGCCTATCTATTGGATGAGAAGGAAGGGAGGCAGGAACAAAGTTTTAGAAGGAAAAGGAGAGGCAACATCGAGGCAGATGTAAACAATCCTCGCCATGCATCTCTACATAGACACAGGTTGTTATGCATATTTCTTAAGGGATGGATTTCTATAGGTCAATTTATCTTATGTGAGTGGGCAGTTTATATCCTTATGAATTGGTTGTGAGTTTATTGTGTGGATGTATTGTGGATTGAGAATTTAACATATAAATCTGATTGCTGAGTTACAGTCTATTGAGTTATGATTTCACCGGGTAGTTGGGAGTTTATTCTTTAACTACCAGGGGGAGTGTGGGCAGAGTTCATAGCAGGGAGTCAAGACAGACCAGTCTACCAGGTAGTTGGAACCAGAGAGTCTGAAGCTAGTAGAGAGCCGCTGGGAGAGATACTAACCAGAGATAAATTATAGATAGGTCCATATGGCCCTCCAGTGCCAGAACTGACTCTAGGGACCAGTTGGGCAAGGTGCCATGTTGGAACGGCTCATGGACCACCTGGGTCTGAAAGTACTTGGGGGCACCGTGGAGCCACTGAGATAAAGATATCCCACAGTGCCATGTGGACCTACAGGTGCCAGCACTAGTGCAGGATAAAAGGTTCTGCCTTTTTAAATATTTACTGCCACACTGCTGCCTCCTTGGTATAAGGTCACCGAGCCTAGGTGTAAGTGGGCTCTAAGAATCACCAACCAAGAAGCAGCACTGGCAGCTAAGAATACAAACAACAGCTCAGCTCCTCGTGCGGTTTAATATCCCATCTACACAGTTCATTTTTCTATTATTAAATGATTGGCAGGTTAAAATGAATTTTTACTGATGAAAAGTCTAGAGAATATAAACACAACACTATGCAACATATTGTCAAAACTATAAACATAGTTTTAAAACATAAGGAAAAAAGTCCTTGTTAACAAAATAATCGATTAACTGAGCAATAGTTGTTCTGTGCTGCCAGCTGCTGACCCCAGGGCCTTGCATGTGCCGTGTTAGTAGTCTACCACTGAATAGCTTCCCCAGTTCAGGACCCTCGCTGTTAATTTAATTTCTACTTCAAAGAAAATATGATTTCATGAATCAACTGTTGTTTCTGCTCCTCTCCAAAAGTACATTTATGAAGAGAATGGGTGAATGCCTAGTATCCAGGAACTCAGGAGGTTGAAGGGGGAGGATCCACATTCAAGGCCAACTGGGCTAAAGAGCAGCAAGACTGCCTCAAAACAAAACAAAACAAAACAAAAAACAAAATTAAAAAATGAATAAAGAAGCCAAGCAGTGGTGTTGCATGCCTTTACTTTTAGCCCTCAGGAGGTGGGGCAGGCCGGACTCTGCCTGGTCTATAGAGCGGGTTCTGGGACAGTCAAGGCTACACACACACACACACACACACACACACACACACACACACACACACACAAAATCTTAAAAAACAAAAAAATGAATAAAATAAATAAATAAAGATAAGAAAAAGTTCATCACGACTTGGCTCAAAATAAGAGTATTCAGCAATTTACTGACAGACTACTGTAAAGTGTGCAGTGACTCAGCAGCTCTACACTGCACTGGACATGAGCACATCGTTTGTGTATGTAACAACGAAGTATGCAGTGTTAGGCTGAATCTCCTTTAAGAAACATCATGGACTCTAGCAATCCAGAGAACGTGTAACTGTAGTCCCTTCTGTTTGTAGTTTTCCTCTGAATGTCAGGGTATTTCTTGCATGCATATGCTATATTACTATATAATTAAAATTTAATAAACATTCTGGCAGGTCAACTTAGGTAAGACAAAATTATTACTACTGGAATCACATGGTACCTCTGGGTTCAATCACTCCTTTTCAGCGATTACTATAAATTTGACCAGTTTCTTATCTGATGCCTCAGATCTTTTCTTATATTTTTGGTTGTGAGCCTAAGCCTTTAACGGCTGAGCCATCTCTCCAGCACCAGATCTTTTCTTAGACAAGAAAAAGTTTATCTTAGCATAGGAAGACAAAACAAAACAAACCAAAACCCATGGTGAAAAATATCAAAACTTTTTCTAATTTTGATTTAACCTTATCTATACAGAAGAACATGAATCCTAGCTCCTATCTGTGCTTCGTCCCTTAAATGGAATAGAACACACTGCTAACCTAAGGGGGAAAAAGTCAACCATAAGTCTTTTGTATGCGACTTAGGATGTAACTAGCCATTTTTCATATTTTCATAGTGAGAATAAGCATTATTTATATGTTTAAGGTAATAAAGGCAAATATTCTCAAAGCAAGACAAATTCCAACTATATTTAGTTTCTCTTCTGGCATGCAGGTACACATGCAGATCACTCACATACATAAAATAAATAAATCTTAGGAAAAAAACCGTTTAGAGCAGGAGAGATGGCTCAGGGGTTAAGAGCACTGACTGCTCTTCTAGAGATCCTGAATTCCCAACCAGCACATGGTGGCTCATAACCATCTGTAAGGGAATCCAAAGGCCTCTTCTGGTGTGTCTGAAGACAGTGAGTGTGCACTCATATATATAAGATAAATGAATATATAATCTTTTAAAAGTTTAATCTGTGTTGAAACTTCCTGTGCAGACAACTGTATTCACTCCTTAGGTGAAAACGTTTTTGTGTATGCACATAAACAAAGGGTTTTACTTAACAGTGTTTTCTTTTTTCTTTAACCAGCAATATGTAAAATGAAGAGCTTTTCATCAAAGTGAAGGCAAACCTAACTGGTAAGATGGAAGACACTCAAGTGCCATTTAGCTAAAAGTCTGCAATGTACGAAATGATTCAGAAAGCAAACATATATGCTATCAACTGGCTTCTGCACATGGACTTCTCAAGGTCACCAGAGACATACCAAGGACTATCAAATGCAGCAATAAGCAGCAAACCAAAAGCTGCCACTGATTAACTGGGTGAGGAACCAGGAGCGAGAATGCAGCTAGCTCCTGACCAAGAAGAGATCTGATATACAAACAACTAAAATTAGGAATGAAAAGTAAACATAAGAGGTCAGTGAGGTAACGAAGGTCAAAGGGCATCGTCTCAAAGCCTAACTTTCCGGGTTCAGTCTCTAGGACCTACATGCTGGAAGAGAATCACCTCCCCAAACTTGTCTTCAACCTCTACATGTGCCTCAGGGTACATACTTATACCCACAAAAATAAAATACTAAAAGAAAAACTAAACTAAATATAAAAAACAAAACAAAAACCCCAAATACCCGCCACTTAATGACTTAATATTGCTTTTTTTCTAGTTTTGAGCTTTTTAATTTTAAAAACCACACATCTTAAAATATGTTTTTAATTGGGGTATTTACAGGTGGGCAGGACTGTGTTTGCATGCGAATGAATCCCAGTGCCCTCTGGAGCTGGAGATGCAGGCTGCTGTGAGAGCTGGGCTCTCACTCCACTGAGGTCTTCTGCAAGGGCACTATGCTGAGCCCGCGCTCCAGCTCTAAACCCTGCACCTCTGAAAACGTCAATCTTGTCCGTTACTCTATGGAAAAATTTCAACACTTTACATTTTGCATAGTTCTCAGATTTATTACATATTTGGTGTGGGGGCTAATTCATGTGCATATGCTGGTTAGAAGACAGATAATAAATAACTTTTTAGGAATTAGTTTTCTCCTTCCATCAATTCATGTGGGTCCTGAGACTGAACTCAGGTCATGAGTTTTGGTGACAGGTGTCTTTACCCACTGAATCATCTTACCGGTCTGTGAGATTAATTTATTTATTCTGACTTGATTATGAAATCTTGTAAATTAAGTTTCACTACTGACTTAGGAGCTTAAAAATTGGAATAACAGGGGCTGGGGATTTAGCTCAGTGGTAGAGTGCTTACCTAGGAAGCGCAAGGCCCTGGGTTCGGTCCCCAGCTCCGAAAAAAAGAACAAAAAAAAAAAATTGGAATAACAGCTCAGAGAGAGAGTAAAGAACCTACTGGTAAATAGGGGGACCTAGACAGCCTATCCTAATTAGTAAGCACCAAATATCACTGAGAAACCCTACCTCAAAAGCAAGATGGGTGGCTCCAGACATGATACCCAAGATTCTGGCCTCCACACAGACAGGCATGCTCATGTTTGTGATGCACATGCATGGACACACACAAACACACACATGCTTGTGCATCCCACTTCAAAAATAAAATATGCACTTGGGTAGTAGAGGTAGGATGTTAATGAATTTGAGACGAACTGAAGCTATAAGAGTTGCCCAGACCAACCTTCAGTACATTATTGTATATAACAAAATTTAAATATATGGCTGGAGACTTCTCAGCGGCAGAACATGGTAGGCCATGTAACTAATTAGCAAGGGGACAGACTCTTAACTACTCATACATGTTCACGTGTGGTCACACATACGCACACTCATATACAGACACTCAAGGGTAGCAGGAATAAAATGTTCTGAAAACAAGAAATGTTAACATAGGACAAAGGTATACTTTAGAAGTAAGAAAATACTTACTAACCAATCATTGAACTATTGTTCAGGAAAAATAACACATGTATGTGCCTACATGTGTTATATGTTATGTGGTTTTGCTTTCACATGTAATTAAGGATTCTAGCCAGGTGGTGGTGGCACACACCATTAATAACAGCACTTAAGAGGCAGAGGCAGGCCAATCTCTGAGTTTGAGACTATCTTGGTCTACAGAGTGACTTAAAGGGCAGTCAGATCTACACAGAAAAATCCTGTTTCAAAAAACAAACAAAAATACAAACCAAAACAAAGATTCTACACAACACACTTAAAGCACTAATCAGAGTGTTAATAGAAATACTTTGCTTTCCTACTCATCTGTAAAACTTATAAAACTCAATTAAAATAATATTTTGCTTAACATTTAACAAATGCTTTTATAATTCCAACAATGAACATTTCAATTTTTCTATCTACTGTAAAGAGATATGTACTATTCAAAAACCAATGCCAGGGGTTGGGGATTTAGCTCAGTGGTAGAGTGCTTGCCTAGCAAGCCTAAGGCCCTGGGTTCAGTCCTCAGTTCTGGAAAAAAAAAAAAAAAAAAAAAAACAACAAAAAAACTAATGCCAAAAACTACTGTGCATGTAAGTTGGTTTATTCTCAGTTAACACGCCTGTCAGGTGTAGACTGTGCATAAGTGCATCAGGCCAAGAGCAAGGGTAGTGAAGACTGAATGCCAGCTTGCTCTTCTCCTGTGAAGCCATGTGCCATTATGGTTCAGGGCATAAAGGCAGCACCTTGTTAGAATCTGTGCAAAGTTCTTGGTAGTCCAGAAATGTTTATTAGTCACCAGGAGCAAAAGGGAAACCATTCATGAGTCAAAAGCATAGAGGGTAATATTGTCCTGACAGATCATTACAAGTTACCTTAAATAGCAACATTGTAATGTCCTGATAGGTCATTACAGGCTGCCTGAAATAGCACTCCCCTTATTAAAGCAAAAAGCATGACTTTTGTAAGGCCCCAGACCTCCAGGACTATCCTCCTCTCTTTACCCTTTTCCATTAGTAAATATCATATGAGATCAGGAAATATCATATGAGAAAAGAATCTATTTTCAATTGAAGAAAAAGATCATGAGACTCCAAAGCCATTAGCATGCCAATGAGAGGAAAAGCATGTGGGCTCAGAGAGGAAAGACTTAGTGAGGGATGGAAGAGAACAACACTATGATAGGACATTAGAAGGTGACATGATCACTGTAGCAATTACTCACTGGATATGGTACTTATCCATATCCAGGGAGCTCCAGGACTGCCTCTGTAACAGAAGATACTGCCTACAAAGCCAGCTCCTCAAATTTCAACCTTTCTTGGGGGAGTGGGAGAAAGTAGCCCTGGGTCAAGCCAAAGGCCTGTGAGTGTGCAGCGAATTCTCATAAGGTGTAACCCATGCGCTGTTTGTTCTGAAAAGGGCCAATGATGCCTAGACAGGTCTTGAACTTGTGATCTTGTCTCTGACTCTTGAGTGTACAATTCATCCTTTCAAAAGTTTTTCTTATAATAAAAGCTGAGAAAAATAATAAAATGGCTCCTCATGTACTTAATAAATTCTATTTTCCAGCTCTTTTTTTTTCTTTCATGAGTATGTGCATGTGTGCATGTGTGAAACCCAGAACATTTCATCTCACTTGTAAATACTCCAACAGGTTATCTTTACCTGAGGGCTTCTCATAACAATATCACATGCAGCTCTAAGAAAATTAATAATTCCTTAATGTTTTTAAATACCATGTATTTCAATTTCTCTCAATTATTGTGACTTGCACTTGTTTTTGAGGCAGTGTCTCACTATGCTGTGTAGGTTGGAGGCCGGTTTGTAGGTAAACTGACCCCTCTATCTTATTGTCAAGTACTGGGACTACAGATGTATACTATCTACCCAGTTCCAATTTTCTCCCAAGTGTCTTTTTATAGTTGTTCTGGGCACTATAGGAGCCAAACCAAACCTACACACTGCATTTGATTGACAGGGCTTTTTTTATTCTATAAATCACTCTCCTTCTACCCTGTGCTATTCATGTTTCGAAAAATCTACTCATTAAACACAATTTCCCATATTCTGAACTTGGTTGATTGCTTTTGTGATAAAGAGTAGTATATTATCAGGCTTTAAAATGAGCTGTACCAAGTGTAATTGTTTCTTCTGTCAATTCATCAATTATAGTCCACACATCCCACTTCTATGGCCTGATCTTAGAATTCTACTAGCTTTAGGAACCAAGGTACCTAAGAGGGTGTTTCATAAACAAAGGAGAAGGCAGAATGCTATAAATTTTAATGTTGATATGGAGTATGAAGAGGAGGAGGAAAACAATTATAGCCTTAACCCACACCCTTTGGGAAAGGACGGGAGATGGAGCAGTCCTAAAGTGCTTGCCAAACATGGACAATGAGGAGTGGAGCTTGGACTCCCCAGTGCACATGTAAAAAGTTGGTGCAGCACTGTGTGCCTATCATATCAACACTGTGGAGGGAGAGACAGGCTGATCCTTGGGCTTGCTGGCTACCCAGTTGGCCTCCCGAACAGATAAACTCCAGGTTGAGTGAGAGACCCTGTTTTAAAAAGCAAAGTGTAGAGTGACTGAGGAAGACAATACTAGCCTCCACGCACCCGACCAGGCTGACACTTGCATAGACACACACAGACACACACAAATGTTTTGGATATGTGATACCAACATGTCTTTTTTCTTCCTTACATAATGTTACAAAACTAATAAGCAAAGTAAAATATGAGAGGTAGTCAATAATCATTAATAGTATATCTAAGAAAAGGGTGTATGCAACGAAGTTCATTTGTTTTGGCTTTGGGGAAACAGAAGATGTTTATTTGAAAAAAATATTTTTTTTAATGCTTGGTGAGGCTGAGAATGGAGGTACACTCTGTTAACACTAGCACTCAGGAGGCAGAGGCAGACAATTCTGTGAGTTCAAGTCCAATACAGCCTTCATAACAAGTTCTAGTCCAGCTAGAACTATATAGTGGGACCTTGTAGGACTAAACAAACACCCACACCCTCGGATCCCGGCCCGCAGCAGCTCTCTGCTCCCAGACCCCGTGGGAAAGAGACCTCACCGCCTGGACAGGTGGGCACTCCTGAGGCTGCAGAGCGGAAGAGACCACCAACACTGCCCACCCCTGCCCACATCCCTGGCCAAAGAGGAAACTGTATAAGGCCTCTGGGCTCCCGTGGGGGAGGGCCCAGGAGTGGCAGGACCCCTGCCTGAGACACCAACGGAACCTGAAGGAAACAGACAGGACTAAACAAACAAGCAAACAAACAAATGCTCGGCATTTTAAAACCACCATCTTACGAAAAGGACTTGGGATTGGATGAGACCTACATATACAATATCACAGAACTGGGAAAGCAACTAGGTCGGGTAATTTCCACAGGAAATGTGGTGATTCCAAATGTAAAAAGTGTTCTATAACATCCTCTAATTTTTTTTTAAAAAGCTAGATGTGCCCTAAGCACTTGAGGCATGTTGGATCACCTTTCAAATGATATCAAAGTGCTTTCCATGTATGTAGCACTAGTCATTCTTCCCTTTGAGCTGTGGACAGCACTAGTTTCATAGCTGAATCAGCTGGAGAGGTTTTCTTTTTTAATATTAATGTAAATAAATCAGTCTCTAAAAATGGCACTAGGACAGAAATATTTAAAGCAATTCTCTCATCATACTCGCATGCACACATACACTCCTTCTCTGCTTCATCTCCCTTCCACTGTGTTTAATGTGTGTTCGTGTGCACGCGTGTGTGCCTGGTCTCTAACTCAGAGATCCACTACTCTCTGCCTCCCAAGTGCTGGGATTAATGGAGTGTGCCTTCACCTCTGGCCCTTCACCATATCTTTTAAAATTTTGTTGAATTACTGTTGGATATGTCTGGAAGTCCTTTGACTCACTACTGAGCACAAAACAGATGTGATACCACACATTTTACTAGGCGCTAAAACTATCCCGTCCTCAAGAACTTTATAGTCTGGTTGGGAAAGAATACGTAAATAAGCACCACAAAGTGATGTAGATATTGAAGTTACAGTCTAAGTAGGCATATAAAGATGTAAGTCCTGATCATGTCAACTGGAATACAGGACTCAATAAAAAGGTATCAGTACTCCTTGAAGGGACTTACGCAGATTGTAGTTTTTAACAATTCAAATGTAGTGTGATGAATTAAAGATTAAAACTATAATTTGGAAGTAATTTGGTGCAGGCTAGGGATGTAGTTCGGTTGACAGAGTGCCCGGCCAGCATGCAAGAGGCCTTGAGTTCCATCCACAGCATCACATAAAACTGGGTGTGGTTGAGAAGACCTTCAATCCCAACACTTGGGAGGTAGAGGCAGGTTCAAACTCATCCTTGATCACAGAAAATTCAAGGTCAGCCTGGGCTATTTGAGATCCTGTCACAAAAATAAATAAATAGATATGGTAGAAAAGGAAGTTATGATCTTTTATTTCATATTTCACCTTTGACACAGTGTATATAACCCAGTGTAAGGTTTATTGAGCAATGGAAAGCATTAGACCAGGAACTAACACATAGCTACTGCCATAAGAGAAACACGACCAGCTAAAGATTAGTAAATTCTGGAACTATGAGCTTTACCAAGTCTATCTTTCTCAAGACATTGAAAACAAACAAATTTGAGGAACTAAAACTATTCTGGCTTCCGGAACACTTAAGGTCAGGAGGAACAATATTTCCTGAGACCGGAAATGGTAAATCAGCCTTGCTTTAACAAGTCAGTGGTTAAGACCGTGTTTTCAAACTTGTGTAGAATAGAATTTTCAAAAGTCTTTAAGATTCTTAAGGGAAAAACTTAAAAACAAAACAAAATCAATCAATCAAACAAACAAAAAACCCCACAAAGATTTTGCTGGTCCAAATGTGGCATAAAACTAAGTGCAGTTCTCAAACGTTTGAGTCTGGAAAAAGTAACTTTTCTCTTTGTATCACCTCTTCCCACTAAATCAAATGAAAACTTCAGTCAGTCTGGTCAGTTCAAGGTCAAGTCTGGAAAGTGTCCAATATGAACAGAAATGGCTTCTATAAGTCCTGACTACAAAAACCCAATATACAATATACAAAATAGTTATTTAAAGTTCAGCAGGGAAATTATGTGGGAATCAGGCACTTGAAGGCCCTCTTGCAAGCTCCATTTGTTCAAAAGAATAACATCTCCTTGAGTGAATTCAGTTACTTTACATACTCTATAAAACCATATATTTCAAAAAATAATTTTATGACACCCAACTAAGTCTTCAAAAAGAAACCACTAAGACACAAGAAGTAACAACCTGGCTTAAATGCTGACTTAAGAGTCAAAGCCCAGAGCTCTCTAGAGAGCACACAGCCAACCCATTAAAATTTTAGTTTAGGATTTTTTTGTGATGTAAGCGATTTAATTTTGTTATTTATCTTTAACTAAAAATAGTCATTTTGGTTATAAGGCAAAAATGAGGAAATCAAAATATACATTTCCTTGACCTCTTGCCAGCTACCTTCCCACGCCAAAAGACTACTGCAGTGGCCTACTAACTGTCGCTATTATTCCCACACTCCTAAGCATCACAGGAATGCGGGCCTTAATTCCAGGTGATAATTATAAAACAGAATAGTTATCCAGCATGGACACCCCAGGCGTTGAAACATCCTGTTCTCTGAGTTTCTACTTACCCTCGGTAACATCCTGGGGGTTAGAAGTCCGGTCACTGGAAGGATCTAGGGCAACAGTTGCCAGAGAAGTGGTGGCCCCAGACAGTTCACTCATAGGCTCACTACGGCTTGTTTCTGGCACACTTTCTCGGGAGCTAAATCTTACTCGAGAACTAGATCGAGAGCTGAGGTCCGGACTGGTGTCTGATAAACCTGGAATGTCATCAATCTTTGTTGGTGTCACCATGAACCGAACTGAAGACATCTTGGTGGTGGTTTCTGGAGGATGCATTTTTTTTTCCTTTCCTTTTTGACAAAGAAAAAAGGAAAAGCTTACAAAAACTCTTCCTCCTACACTAGCTACCTTTGATTGCAAAAATAGAAAGAAAAAAAAAAACCTCAATTACCTTGATTTATATCCCACAAAGGCCCAATTAAGAATCCTTCTACTTAGAATTCAAGTCAACTGTTTTATAAAGTGCCCCACCAGTAACTGAAAAAAATAATTTTTGAGAAACAAAATGAGAACAAAACGATGCTAATCCTGTGTAACTTGGTTCCTTCAGAATCCTAGCTATCTCCCCTGGTCCAGGGCTGAGGGCTCCGTGCCATGATCTCACAGCAGCTGGTGACGCCTCCCTCTGCTCAACCCCCAGGGTCCGGATGAGGTAGTTAGTCCTTTATCTGCCGAGTGTCCCACGGTTCTAGCTGAGGACAGAGCATGCAGGCCCACCCTTATCAGGCGTGTATAGCGTGGATCAGATTGCGCAAAGGTGTGCACCAGCCACCTGTTGTGTATCAGGTGAATACCCCACAGGTCTGGTTGGGAGGAGGTGTGTGTTGAGCCACCCGATGTTTTTGAGGTCGATAATCCACTTGGGTCTGGTGGGAGAGATGCGCATGCATAACGGGAAAATACCCCCACACTACAGGATGGAGAAAGAGGAGAGCAACGAGAGGATGCCGAGGCAGAGTGGATTCCTGCCTCCCAGAGGTCTCGTCCTGGCAAAGGAGCTGTTGGCGGCGGCTAGCGGATCAGGGCAGCTCCCACAGCAGGGTCGTGGCAGGTCGTCTCGAGTCCCTCGAACCCACGACCGCTCGCCGTGCTTGCCCTGAGTGTGACAGGACGCGCGTTCCTCCCGGGGCCGGGGCGGGTAGCCTCTCGCCGGCTTTTCTTGGGTCTCGGCCGAGAAGACGGCCCGGCAGGCTGGTCCGGGCTAAGGAGGAGGAGGTCGCAGGTGCGGGAGCCCGCGCCAGCTGATGCGGGTGCGCGCGCAGCTGTTGTTTACTAGCCGCTAACCGTTTCGGAGCCGCAGAGCACAGAAGGCCCCCTCCCCGGCAGACGCCCGAGGCCGTTACGTGACCTCGCCGCCCCCCGCCACGGGCGCGGCGGGCTCTGCCCGCGCCGCCGCAGCCCTCCCCTTCCCGCCCCGCTCGTTCCTCATTCGAGGTTAACCGTCCGGAGTAGTCTGGCCAGCTAGAGGGCGGCGCCGTCCCGCGGGCGGGCAACAGCAGCCCCGCCCGGAGTATGCAGCGCCGAGACAGAGGACAGCGCGGCTGCGCGAACCGGCGACTCTCACGTAGAGCACGACGGGAACTGTAGTCCGTTCCACGGCCTGAACGCGTGTGGCAAACTGCTTTTTCTCTTGATAACCTGTGCTGCTTGTACTCAGCATGCTGCTTAGAGGCAGTCAATGTACATTCACTCCGGAACCGCAAGGATCATCTCTAATAAAAATTTCCCTGAAAAATTTAACATTATGGCACCCAAACCTCCCATTACTGTATTTATTTACCTTAGATGTGACCTCTGTAAAATTTCAGTTGTCTTCTCTAAAACGCCTGTATTTTCATCTTCATCGTGGGCTACTTTCCCCCTTCTTGTTCCTATCCTTCTGAAATTGCAAACTAGGCTTAAATTTCCATTAAAGAGAACTATACAGACATGGAGAGGACATTGGGGTATCTGCACCGCACCATTCCCAGGGCTTGACCTACTTTACCAACCCTAGAATGTTTAGCGTTTAATTCGTCAAGGTGTTTAATAACTTTCAGTTCAATCACGTTTTGTAAACTTTCTGAAAGTTTGATCAAAATGCAGGAGCTCCCTGGAGCCTTTCCTGAGTACTTAGTTCCTCCTAGGTGCAAACTGTTAAATCGGCATACCTGATAATGGATCAGGAGACTAGAGTGACCCTCAGTGGTTAAAAGCATTTACTGCTTTGAAGGAAACCCTATTTTGGTTCCCAGTTCTCACATGCGACTCTTAACTGACTGCAACTCCAGGTCTAGGCGATCTGACCCCTCCGGGCTTAAAAACGTATAAAAGATTTATAGAAGAAGGAGGAGGAGGAAGAGGAGGAGGAGGAGGAAAGGAGGAAAGGAGGAAAGGAGGAAAGGAGGAAAGGAGGAAAAAGGAGGAAAAAGGAGGAAAAAGGAGGAAAAAGGAGGAAAAAGGAGGAAAGGAGGAAAAAGGAGGAAAAAGGAGGAAAAAGGAGGAAAAAGGAGGAAAAAGGAGGAAAAAGGAGGAAAAAGGAGGAAAAAGGAGGAAAAGGAGGAAAAAGAGGAGGAAAAAGGAGGAAAAGGAGGAAAAGGAGGGAAGGAGGGAAGGAGGGAAGGAGAGAAGGAGAGAAGGAGAGAAGGAGAAGGAGAAGGAGAAGGAGAAGGAGAAGAAGAAGAAGAAGAAGAAGAAGAAGAAGAAGAAGAAGAAGAAGAAGAAGAAGAAGAAGAAGAAGAAGAAGAAGAAGAAATAAAATTGGGGCTGGAGACACGTCTCAGTGGTTAAGTTTCCAGAGGTCCTGATTGAAATCCCAGCAACCACATGGTGGCTCACAACCATTTGAAATGAGATCTGATGCCCTCTTCTGGTGTGTCTGAAGACAGCTACAGTGTACTTTAATAGCCTGGGAATAAAAGAAAACCTGTTCAAACATTAAGACTGTATTCAGGGCTGGAGAGATGGCTCAGTGGTTAAGAGTACTGACTGTTCTTCCAGAGGTCCTGAGTTCAAGTCCCAGCAACCACACGATGGCTCACAACCATCTGTAACAGGATCTGATGCCCTGTTCTGACTGCTACAGTGTACTTACATATAATAAGTAAATCTTTAAAAAAGAAAAACGAAAAGGCTGTATTCAATCTTTGAGATATTTGACATATCCAAGGCCCTAGATTCTATTCTCATCGGTGAGGGTGGAGGGCAGGGTTAAAAAACAGGTTGGTTGGGCTGGAGAGATGGCTCAGCGGTTAAGAGCACTGACTGCTCTTCCAGAGGCCTTGAGTTCAAATCTCAGCAACCACATGGTGGCTCACAACCATCGGTAATGAGATCTGATGCCCCTTCTGGTGTGTCTGAAGACAGCTACAGTGTACTTATATATAAAAAAATAAATCTTAAAAAAAAAAAAACTGGTTGGTTGGTTGTTTTTTTACACTCTTATTTTTTTAGAGTGTACACATATACATGAATCCTTCTATTTGTGGGTCCCAGGAACTGAACCTAGGTTTGCAGGCTTGTGGCCTAAGCACCTTTGCTGGCCAAAATACTTCTTTTGCTCTTTAGAGACAAAGTGAGATAGGAGTCTCCAGATGTCTTCGAACTCTATATAGCAGAGGATGACTTTCAATTCCTGACCTGCCTTCACTTCCCAAGTGCTGGATTACAGGGTCACTAAACCCAGCCTTCTGCATGGCTTTGTGCATGTTAGAAAGGCACTCGACCTACTATGTTATGTGCAACTTCAGCTCCCTTTCGGTTTTCTGATATAAGGACTAACTACATAGCCCAGGCTGGCCTGGAACTCACAGGGTTCCTATTAACTCAGTCTCTCTATGCTGGGATTAGACATGAGCCATCATGTGCAGCTTGGATTTTTTACATAGCCTTTAATCTCTTGATTAAAACTTCCAATTGTACTTGAAGAAAAGAAATCCAACTCCTCAGGAATCTACTTTCTAAGGCAGTCTTGCTGGTTATTCAAACTAAACAGACTTTACAAAGACAGTTTGCACAATTTTTATTCTCTGACACATGCCTGTCTTTTTACACGTACTTATATATACTACCTAGCTCACCCTTACAGCTCTTCTTGCCTCCACACACTGATAATCAAGCTCCCTAAAGCCATGTGTCAGATGAGATTATCCAGGGGATCTTCTAAGTCCTTGCTAGATTCCTGACAGTTCGCTTTTCTCCATACTGACTATTAATACTTCTAGGTTGAAATCTTTTTATTTTGGTCTGCACAGCTGGTGTCCTATAATAATGCTAACAACGCTAATATTTTATTTATTTTTGCATGCAAAGGACAGAACTGTATCCAATACTGAAAAAAACATGAAGACACACCTCCTACCAGATGTCCTTGACTTAGTTAAGAAACTTCCATGGGCTGGCACACACCTTTAAGGTAGTGCTCAAAGGCAGAGGCAGTTAGACCTGAGACCCAGGGCAGTCAGCTCTACAGAGACTCTGTCTAAAAAGAAAAAGAAAGAGAAAACTCCCAGGGTTGGGCACACTTGTTATCCCAGAACTCAAAAGGTAGTGGTAGGGCTGGAGACAGGGGTGCTCTCCTAAAGAACCAGTCTGTGTTCTATCCCCAGCAGCCACATAAAGGCTGGCTGTCACTCACTGTCTAACTCTAGTCACCAGGGATCTGACTCCCTCTTCTGGCCTTAGTGGTTACCAGGACACATATGCTTAGATATACGTCGGTAAAATACTAATACACACATACATTTTTTATCTTTGAAGAATTCGGAATATATTTTAAAGGGGACACGATTAGACAGTAGAGTATTTTTCCAGTGAATGCTGACCTTTGTAGGAGTCTTTCACAGTCTTTCTTCCTCAACAACCTATCATTGATAGCCCAGCTCTACTGCTACAATGAGGATTTACAAGTGGCCTTGTACCAGCAGCGGTACTATCCTTTCCCCCATCTTTTCTTCCAAAAACACACAAAACGAACTTTCAAGTCATTGTATCTTTAATAACCGGGCAGTAAATCAAAACATGGAAAAAAAGTCGTTCCTTTTACGGGCGATGCCCATCACCACAGACTTTAGTGAGTGAGAGGGGATTCTAAACAGCATGGGAAGGCTTCCAGGCTCACGGAATGAAGTGTTTGGTTGCTGATAATCGGCCGGGGGACGAGTAACACAAGAGATTAACAAGCCCTCAGAGGACAGGTCGCGGTTGCTGGGTCATGAGCACCTTGAAGCGTTTCTTGATGGTGATTCGGTGTCTTGAGTATTTGTCATCTGGGGAGAACCGAGCAGGATGGGCAGAGCAAGTCTGTTGTCCCATGGGGTCAAATTTCTGCTCAAGGAAAAAAAAAAGAGATCTCAGTATATGTGTGGTGTGATAGGAAGGAGACAAGAAACCTGAGTCCAGAAGACACGATGGTCAGACAAGAAACCACTGCCTCTATCTACCACGTTTTGGCTCCGACATGGCTCCACTCACTGGGCTGCGAAGGACGATTCCAACCGCTCCTCTCACCTAAATTTCTCGTCCTTATGATATACAGCTGTTTCCTCTCCTTACCTTTAGAGTATAGACGCGATCGCCCTGCTCGTTGAGGTAATACTGGAGAAACATGACTGTCCCTCAACAGAAAACACACCAATACGTTTACCGCCAGCCGCGTTCGCCCAAAGTGCGCCGCTTCAGTCTTGTGCGCCAACATCCTTCCAGTCTGGACGGAAGTCCCTCCAAGGCATGCTGGGAAATGTAGTCCACTTCTATCATATTCAGGTGACCAGAAGGGGGCATAGTAGAGCAAGTCTTGCTTGGCCTTGGGATCCTACTAGCAGCAACCATGCAAAGTTATTAAGATCCATGGAATCGCCCACTGTGTGCCAGGCATTGCCAGGGATTAGGGAGTAGGGATGAATGTGGGTTAAATGTTGATGCATCATTCATTGTTGATAGCAGTCCTATCTTTAATTTCAAATTGCGTACCCAGTTCAGAGGCACTAGTTTTCTGGTTCCTGGAGAAACAACGGCTCCAAGATTCTCAACACCCTATATCCTAAAGAAGTTAAGATTTTTTTTTTTGACCCTTACATCCGGTTTCCCGCCCTATTTCAAAGTATTGGCGGCAAAGAGTGCATGATGGGTATTCGATATTATGCAAAGTGAAAAGAACGTAAAGGTTTTCTTATGAACTGGTGGATTTTGTTTTAGAGGTCGAACCAAGATTCAAACTCGGAACCCAACCACAAATTCAGCTCTTTCTTTTATGGTGAGTAGCGGATAATAGCAAAATAAGGTGCCCGGTCTCGGAGTATTTCCAGTTTTTAAAAGACTAAAAAGTCTCATAAGGGTCTAGTTTAAAGAATTAAAAACTAAAACCAAGATATCGCAAAATGATCATCGCAGCACTATTGATAGGGGCAAAAATATAGTAGCATACTAAATTTGTAGCCAGAAAAACCGTAAAGTTGTTTTTTTTTTTTTAAGTAATGAATATAGACGGTTTGCCTGCAGTTGCATGAGATTCATTAAAAAAAAACAAAAAAACAAACAAACAAAAAAAAAAAAAAACAGGGAGCTTAACTGGTGCTCCCAGAAGTCTGGAGGCTGAAGGACCCTTAACATCCAAGAGGTCCAAGAGACCCTGTCTTAAACCGAGAAACAAACAAAATGGTGTGTGTGTGTGTGTGTGTGTGTGTGTTTGAGTGTGTGTGTGTGTGTGTTTGAGTGTGTGTGTGTGTGTGGTCGATATTTTGCAGGGGGTGGGAATGTACAACAAACAGTTAATATTGGTATCTTTTGCATAGCCTGGGTTTTTGTTTAGGTTTTGATGTTATTGTTGTCGACTGTTTTCTCTCTCTCTCTCTCTCTCTCTCTCTCTCTCTCTCTCTCTCTCTCTCTCTCTCTCACACACACACACACACACACACACACACACACACACACACACTGAATTTTAGTTGTTTTCACCTTCCCATCTGCCTTTCTAAACCTCTTTGGACTCCCCCCTCAAAACTTTTCTTAGTCTGACTTTTGAGTCATGCTAATGTATTAATTTAAAATTTAAAAAGTAATTTAACAAGAAAACTTTATGGTAATCTTAAGGCAGGGGTTGTGCAAGAGACTAAGGTCAGAGAGTCTTAGCTTTCAGCCTAGGCTATATAGCCAGACTGTCTCAAAAATCCAAAAGGAATTGAAGAAGTGGCTCAGTGCTTAAGGATGCTTGACTCTCTTGCAGAGGACCCATTTTAGGTGCCAGCACCCACATGGCAACTCCTAACTGGTTCCAACTCCAGTTCTAGAAGCTCTGACTCCCTCTTCTGGCTTCTGCAGGTTCCAGGCATTAACCCAGCTGCACAGTCATAAATTCAGGCAAACATTCATACACATAAAACAAAACTACATAAACCCTTTAGAAACTATTAAAGATTATTTATTTTTCTTTTTTAAAGGTGAAGGTCTTTAATACCAGTTCTGAGGAGGTCGAGGTGGCCAGATCTTTGTTGAGTTCCTAGCCAGCTAGGGCTGAAGAGTGAGATCCTGTCTCAAAAATAATCAATTAATTAAAATCTTTTTTAATGTAGTAAGTTTTTTCAGCAAGTGGAAAAAAGGCTGTGGCTCCAATGGATTTCAGAACTCTTGTGGCTGGACTGTTTGGGTATTACAGAGAGATTTTTTTTTCAGAGAGTCCCACTTTGTAGCCCAGACTTTTCTCAAACTCTTACTTCCCAAGTCCTAGGATTACAAGTGTCTGTCGGCTTCTCAGGAAGGTGGCGCTCACCCCACAGCAGTTGAACATTCTGGATCATCTGAGATACTTCAATGTCAAGCATTTAGTTTATAGTTTTTAATCTTCAAGTATACAAACTGTGCACTCTGAATTTGGCTCAGAAAATAGAGTCATCAGCGAAGCAAGCCGAAGGTCCACACCATTCAGTTATTAATGGTAATCCAGTTTCAGAACTGGAGAAAGGGCAGGGCTCGGGATTAGATTGTATCGTTGAAGAATAGAAGAGTAAGAAGCCAACAGTGAAAACTGCAGTGTAATGCTGGGAATCTGAGAGACGATGGACAAACTGTCCTAAGAGAGGACACCCAGCAATCATGCTATCAAATTCACTGAGGGATTTTCTAATTTTTGCTTACTTACTAAAACCCATCGAGTAAAATCTCCCCATTTTCACTACATAATATCCTTTCCCCTCCCCCACTACAGAATGCCTGAGTCCAAGATTCTAATTCTGTTTTGACCCAGTCTTTAGCTTACCTTCCTTGGATATCATCTGTTGGAGCTAGGTCATTGCCTGGATCCTGGACCCAACTGTTTCATTCTGGAGCCATCCAGACCGCCACTGTTGGTGTACCTAAACCCTGGGTTATGGCATCAGATGGATGTAAGACGAGGGGTGCTGGAGTGCGGGGTACCTGGGGTGTCACCTAGGGACAAGTCATAGGTCAACCTATAGGGATTTGAGGAACTAAACCCCACACAGGCATTAGGGAGCCCAGAGAAATAGATCTTTACCATCAAGAATGGGGTAGAGCATCCTTGGAAATGAACCAAAATCTGTCAGAAGTACACACTGAATATTGGGACTGGGAACCAATTACCAGTTTGATTCCCAGGAAGAGGGACCGCTTTAACATGCTTGGGGTGGAAACAGAGGTTTATGTTTTAGTATAAGTGGTGTTGCCATGGTTTCAAGGGAAGAGCCATAATCCGTGTCTTTTGACCTGCTCTAGGACTTCACCATGGGAAGAAGGCAGGGCCAACTCTCTTGATCACTCCAGGAAGGGTGGAGCAGTGGGATTGGGCCAGGCCAATTAATTAGCCTTTCTCAGAAAGCTAAAACTCAGTGGGGTTATTCATTTATGAGCCCGTGAACAGGGCTAGAAATTTTGTAAAAGTTTTTGTTCCCAGAGCGTGATGACTCCTCCTAGCCCCAAGGGTGCTACTTGTCAGTTCAAGCACCAGGCTTTTTTTCTCTTTGTTTTTTCTTTCATTGTAATTTATTATGCATCTGTCTGGAAGTTGGGAAGTCTAGGTTAAGTTTCCATCTAATTAGTGTTCTGGAGAGGGTCTTCCATAGACTTCCGTTTCTGAGCACGTGTGTTCTCTCTGTCTCAGCATTCTGTGAGCCAAATCTGCAGCATCCATTTTACTTTTTAGTTTGAGGCAAGGTCTCGCTAAGTTTCTCAGTCTGCCTTTGGACTCCCTCTGTAACCTAGGCTGACTTTGAACTTGTGATCGTCATCCAGAGTGGTTGTATTTATAGACCTGCATTTTTTTTAGAGGAAAGTTTTTTTTTTTAAGATTTATTTTTTAATTTCATGTATGCAGCTACACTGTCGCTGTCTTCAGACACACCAGAAGAAGGCATTGGATGCCCATTACAGATGGTTGTGAGCCACTATGTGGTTGCTGGGAACTGAACTCAGGAACTCTGGAAGAGCAGTCAGTGCTCTTAACTTCTGAGCCATCTCTCCAGCCCCCTGCATTTATTTTTTTAAGTAACTGTATTAATTATTTTGTTTGTTTAGAGGTAGTCTTTCTTGCTTTTCAGATAGAGGAGATAGGCCATCTCAGCGACAGACAGTGAGATGCTCGGTTTTCCTACCTATTGTGGAGCTCAGACCTTAGGAATAGTTTCACTGTGTTCAGAACTTGCTGGTATTAGTCCGATTCTATTTCATATCTCCTTTATGGTTAGTAAGTGGAAGCTGAGTGGTACTGGTTTGTCAGTGGCATACTTTTTTTCTTTTTTTTTAAGAAAAAAGGAGGAAGTATTGAATGAAATTAGGCCAGTTTGTCTCTGTTTTTATCATTAAAAGTCATGCAGGACACGGGCAGGCCTTTTTAATGAAGGGTGCTTATCATCCCCCTCTGCCTGACCAGTGTCCACATAGCTGGTCCCTAGCAGGAGCTAGGTTTCTTTAGGTTTCTTTCTTCCTTAGCTCCAGCCCAGCGCTTCTTTGTGATCCCTAAACTTTTACTATTAAGAAGCAGGTCCACAGAAAGTCTGTGCTGCCAAATTTCAACTCATCCATGGTTGAAACTGAAAGTACTGGAAATCTCCCTCCCTCCAAGGTTCTTCTGTCTCTCCACAGTGACATTTCGGGGAAACAAGAATCTAGGCTGACCTTTTTCTGTCCTGGAAATTGTGCTTCTGTGGCTAGTGACAGGAGCCATAAAGCGGTTGGGATCAGGTGGCTTCCCTGTCCTGTGGAGTAGGTAGAGTTAGTAGAGGTCCATGCATTTCGAGTGGGACTGTTTTTGGAGAAATGAGCTTCATGAGTCCTGGGGTCATTGAGCCTGTTCATAAACTGCATCTTCTGTTATTTGAGGAGATTATTAGGAGAAAGCGGTACAGGAAAAGGAGGAGAGGGATGGGCCAGTGTTTGTGAAACCACCTCCTTCTCGGGGGTCTCATGAGTGCTTCTCAAGAGCCAGGAATTTCGCCTGCACTCGGCATGCTTGCAGACTGCTTTTCCTATTTCTCATCTTCTTGATCTGCCTATGGAACTGGCAGGGAAGGTCTTCGGGAGTGTTATGAGAGACGCTCTTACAGGCAGGGATGGTGTCTCTTTGAAAGGGAGCAACTTCTCTAGCCTACTAGCTCAGGGGTAAAGGACTACTTGAGAGGCAATTGCAAATATACCCATCCATGTCCCTTCCTTCACATGTTGAGTCATTGCTCTAACCCCCTAGGGACTTAAAGGAAGTCAAATGGCCTAACTTCTTCCTACTCCCTTCTCTTCTTTGTCTCAACAGCCTCTCCATTACCAGGACCAGATATGGCCATGAAACCTGGTACTGGCCTGTCCCCTTTCAGTACACTTCCCTTTGCCCCACCTCCTCCCATTCCACCAGACCAATCCCTCTGGGAGCCATCACCACAGCCCCCTATACCGCCTGTCTTCTCTCCAGGCAATCCTCTGCTCCTTTCTGCTTTCCCCAGCCCATTGTTGGTGACAGGAGAAGGAGGCCCTGGCCCCAGTGTGGCTGGAACTGGCCAGGTCATTGTCAAAGTCAAGACAGATGTGGGGCCAGCTGAGTCCTCTCAAACTCAGAACCTTATAGTTACTCAGACGGCCCTAAACTGGATTCACTCAGGTGCTCCCTGTGGGAGCCAGGAGGGGCCTCCTCCTCGATATGTGACAGCCTCTAATGTGAAGACCATCCTGCCTGCCGTGGCTGTTGGAGTGAGCCAGGAGGGCCCTGCAGGACTTCCCCTGCAGGTACTACCACCAGCTGCCCAGCTGGCTCCCATTGTGCCCCTGGAAAAGCCCTGGCCAGGAACACAAGCAACAACCATGGAAGGAGGTCCTGTGGCTGTTCGGAAGCCCTCTCAAGGTGATCTTGCCTATGCTTCCAAGGGCGTTTATGAGAACTATCGTCGCTGGCAGCGCTACAAAGTCTTGGCCCGGACTCACCTATCCCAGAGTCCTGATGCAGAAGCTCTTTCCTGCTTTCTTATGTAAGTGGGGGTGGGGGTGGGATATCCAAGGTTGACTTTTTTTTCCTAGGGCTTTTAGAGAGAACTCTAGGGTAGATGCAGTAGTTTTGGCTCCTCCAGAATTTTTTTTTTTAAAGATTTATTTATTTATTTTATGTGAGTACACTGTCACTCCCTTCAGACACACCAGAAGAGGGCGTCAGATCCCATTAGAGATGGTTGTGAGCCAGCATGTGGTTGCTAGGAATTGAACTCAGAATTGTTGAAGGCAGTTGTGAGAGTGAGAAGACACTGTTCAGAGAATGAAAAACAGTGCTACGTTCTTCCCGGCTTATAAGAAGTGTTCAGGTACCGTTTCTCAAAGAATGCCTACAACTTTGTGAAGTCAGGCAAGCATTTTATGGTAATCCTGAGAAGAATGAGAGACTTCCTGTCATAAAACAGGAAGCAGAAATTGGCATGTAGGTCCCTGACTCCAAAAGTCAGGGCCCTGCCTGCCTGCCCTCTGACACTGAGATGAGGTGGGCTGGGCCCTGACTCGTTCCTGTGGGAATGAGGAAGATGGCATTGGGTCGGGCAAAGACCTTAGTGTGTGTGAACTCTGTCTGCTCAGGAGTCAAGGAGAAACGGGGAGAGGGGAGGCACAGCTGGCTCCATATATACTAGGTGTGTGATCCAGAGCAGGACATTTAACACCTTTGCCCTGAGGCTCCTCATCACAAAAGGGGGTAATTATACCTATCTCCAAGGGTTGATCAGAAGATTAATGGTGCTTGGCAAAGTGCCTGGCATAGAAAATGAATCATTCAAATGGTCATTCTTTTATTAATACTATAAAAAGGCAACCTGAAAGAGGAAGGGAGCCCACAAAAGGCCAAAGTATCCCTCCTTTAGGTTATGTGCATGTTTAGCCACGATGCCTGGAGTTACAGGCTGTGTTTTTTTGTTTACATATTAGTTATTAGTCCTCTTGGAAATTTTCTCTACTTCCCAAGCAGACTGGGTAGCTCTCAGCTGAGACACCCCATCCCCATACCTCTCCAGACTTTGAAAACAAATGCATCCTCCCTTCCGGTGGCTGGGAGAGCTTCTTTGTTCCTAAAGTCCTCCATAAACACCACCTTACTGAGTTCCTGGTTTCTTGAGATGGTTCTTGAGTTCTCTTTGAAGACCTGGTGACACAATTTTTAAATCTGGAACCAGTATGAGCTCTCGTGGTTTGCATACGGCTCATCCTCCTCTGCACAATTCCATGCCGTGGACAGGATCTTCTGCTGGGCATGATCAAGACTTATAGCAGCCATCCGGGAAGCTGATTCAATGCTCAGTTCTGGGATCCTGGCTTCTAAATCCCATGGTTATAGCAAGCTTTCCTGGGTGGTTCGGATACTCAGTAATGTTTAAGGACTTAAAGAGAAGCCAGGCAGGCTAAAATGAAGTCCTTGCTTTAGTCTGCACACTCGATTTCCACTGGAGCTTTCCAGAAGTAATGGTCCAATATCCTATTTGAAAATTCATGATGGTGGGGTTGGGGATTTAGCTCAGTGGTAGAGCGCTTGCCTAGCGAACGCAAGGCCCAGGGTTCGGTCCCCAGCTCCGGGGGAAAAAAAAAAAAGAAAGAAAAAGAAAATCCATGATGGCATTCTGGGGAGATTTGCACCTCTCAGTGGGAAGGGCGGCAAGAGTGAGGGGAGGCTCTGGAGATCTTATTAAAATGGGACATCCTAGATTTGGTGAGAGACGGGGCTATGGACTGAGGTGGGGGCATCAGAACAGGTGCAGGGCACACTTTTACAATGTGTCTGACCTAATGGGGGTTTTAGCCCAGTGCTTCGTTCCCTGGCCCGGCTGAAGCCTACTATGACCTTGGAGGAGGGACTGCCGAGGGCTCTGCAGGAATGGGAGCGTACCAGCAACTTTGACCGGATGATCTTTTATGAGATGGCAGAGAAGTGAGTTTGATGAACCCTCATTCACCCTGCAGGGGTTGGGGAGTGGTCGAATGTAGGGGTAGCAGAGACAGGCAGGTGTATGTGTGTGTATGTTGGGGGAGGGAGGAGGGTAATCGTAGCTTCAGCAAGATGGCTCAGTGGGTACCACAAGCCTGTACCTGGGTTTGATCTTCAGGATTCACATGGAGGAAGAAGGGGCTCCTAGAAGCTGTTCTCTGAGGTCTACACATGCACATTGTACGCATCCGTGTGTACACATACATACGTACATACAGACATACAAATAAGTGGAATAAACTTTGAAGTAGAATAGTGTAACAGGAGGAGGGCTGTAGGCCAGATGAGGGTCTCCTGGACCCATCTTGCTTCTACCACCTAAGCTGTCTGTTCTTGAAAGCTCCCCTGCCTCCAGGTCTTGGATCTATATATGGCTTTCATATTGAAGGTGTTAGCATAGGTTTGAACCCAGGGCCTCTAAAAACCCCTCACTGAGAGAACCTTACCATGAAGGCTTTTTGGCTCACTGGACAGCAAGTGGCTAATGATCTGGAACTTGACAAGCACTTTTCCTTTCATGGTTTCTTTTGCTTTTGTTTTTAAAAATAGCACAGAAAACTCGTTTTCCCCCATTTCCAGGGAGGGACCAACTCTGGAAGAGGTTGGCCAGAAGAAACAGGGTACTGGATACCCAGAGTGGTCTCCTGACTCTTCATTCCCCATTTCTACAGCACAGCCATGTCCAAACACAGGAAATTTGGCTGGCTGTGATGTTGTGGGTCATCACGCATGGCCCTAAGGCTGTCGTGGGAGTATCATTGGAGGCCAGGAGTTCAAAGCCAGCCTGGCAACATAGTGAGAATCCTTATCACAGTAACTGAGGAAAGAAGCATTTCCTCCAAATGTATCTTTTTTTTTTCTCCCCCTGAATCTGAACCCTCAGCTTCCTAGGTTTACCCTTGAGGACCTGTTCTAGCCTTTGCACTCTGGTGGGCTCTGCTTCAGAAATTCTGCCATCATTTTCAGTTGTAGAAAGGGACAGATGAGGCCATCAGGAGCAACCCTTTAGAGTGTACCTCTAGGTTACACGGGCCAGTTACATGAAGTAGTAATTAATTAGTCAGGGCACTGGGTGAGGTTGATATGGCACAGAAGAGGGTATGCTGTACATCACCAGTTTCTTTAGTTAGCTTCCTGAGTAACCACCGAAGGTGAAGAGACAATAGAATAGCATTTTCCAGAACTGTCATTAGGCTACAACCTACCCGTGAGCAGCTTCCCCTGGCCGTCCCAACTTCAACAGGATTTAGCCAAAATGAGGGTGCATGGTTTCCTGGCCATGTGCGGATGCTGCCTGGTGTCTGTGTTACTGATGGGATGGATTCTCCTTCTCACCACAGTCTGTATGCTTTTTATTTAAATGCTAATAATTTTATGTGCACTGGTATTTTGCCTGCGTGTATGTCTGTGTGACAGATTTTAGAGTTACAGACAACTGGGAGCTGCCATGGGGGGTGCAGGGATTTGAAGCACTGAGCCATCTCTCTAGCCCTGCCCGTTCCTTCTTTTATTTATTTTTTATTTTTTTATTTTTTATTTTTTTCTTTATTAACTTGAGTATTTCTTATTTACATTTCGATTGTTATTCCCCTTCCTGGTTTCCGGGCCAACATCCTCCTAACCCCTCCCCCTCCCCTTCCATATGGGTGTTCCCCTCCCCATCCTCCCCCCAGTACCGCCCTCCCCCCAACAATCATGTTCACTGGGGGTTCAGTCTTAGCACTGCCTGTTCCTTCTTTACCCTCTGCAGGTTCATGGAGTTTGAGGCTGAGGAGGAAACACAGATACAGAATGCACAGTTGATGAATGGCTCCCCGGGTCTGTCCCCTATAGCTCCTTTGAAACTTGATCCTCCAGGGCCCATGGTCCCTGAGTCTTGCCAGCAGCCAGGTAAGGCTACTCACAAAGCAGATGAGGATTAGGAAAGGCCCTATTTTTGCTGCGGTCTTTCCTGGAAGTGGCACTGCATAAGCCAAACAATGCCCCACAGGGAACTGGGGTCTTGGCTCCTTTTGTTTGGATTAGCCACGACCTTGGCCACGTACACTAACTACTCTCTCACCTAGGTGGTGCATGAGCCCTATGTTTTATCAGCCTAAGACATGGGGTTGATCAGGTGGTTTCTTGGAATGTCAAAGTGTGTGGATTTAGCCTTTAGAAAGATTTCTAACAGTGTTCTTTCTCATACCCTCCAACTTTTATGTTTTCTCCCCCAAAAGCTTGATCCTATTCTGGAACCATTTCCTGAACCCAAATTTCTTCTCTTCCAAGTATCACTGGGAAGTAGATACCAAAGCATCTTTCCCACTCTCTATCCCTGCCCTCAGTGTACATTCCAAAGAAGGCAGCCTCTAAGACACGGGCTCCCCGTCGGCGGCAACGCAAACCCCAAAGGCCTCCAGTTCCTGAGGCACCCAAAGAGATCCCACCTGAAGCCGTGCAAGAATATATTGACATCATGGACGGGTTGATGGGGAACAATGTGGACACTGGGAAGACAGAGGAGGAAGAGGGGCAGCAGGAAGATGCAGGGATGTATCCCGATCCAAGTCTTCTGAGCTACATTGATGAACTATGTTCTCAGGAGGTCTTTGTCTCCAAGGTGAGCTAGGTCTACATGGCTAATTTCTAATAAATATTTAGGGACTCAGCACTAGGGGGCATCAGCTCTCTGGGGTTCTGCATATGGCAGAAGCCTCCATTCTACAATCTGGAAATAGGTATACATGTGGCTGATGGTAAGGACCACCACCAATTTCTATAGCACACACCAGGGTGAAAGTGGAAGCATGGGTCTCATAGCTTTGTCTCTAGAGCATCTGGGTTTACAAAGTACTTCTCAGTGAGATTTACACCACTCTCTGTTCCCCAGGTGGAGGCGGTCATTCACCCTCAATTTCTGGCAGATCTGCTGTCCCCAGAAGAGCAGAGAGATCCTTTGGCTTTAATTGAGGAGCTAGAGCAAGAAGAAGGACTTACTCTTGCCCAGGTAAAGTTGGGAGGCAGAGAACGCCAGGCAAAGGAGCTTGGCTGATTTTGTATAACCCTTTGGTATCCTCAGAGTGTTTTTAGAGGATTTAGGGTTGGGCTCTGGGTCATATGAGGGCACAGAAATCAGCATTTGAATAACACAAGGACAATCTTCACACAGTGCACGGAAGTGTTATGCCTTCAGTCTAGAACAAGTAGGTAGGGGATTATGTGAACAGTTTACAGATGAGGAGAGGCTCACAGCAGAGGCAGGAAGCTCTAAAACAGAAAGAGCTACAGTATCTATCTTTGATACCCTCACTTAAAACACTTGCTTTTCTCCCCACACTATCTACCATCTCCTATCACCCACTCAGCCACCTCTTCTAACCATGTATAGAACTGGCATTTGTCCATTCCCTTCCAGCTGGTCCAAAAACGACTCCTGGCCCTGGAGGAGGAAGATGCACAGGCGCCTCCGAGTTGCAGCGGAGCTCAGTCAGACTCGAGTCCTTCTGTTTCTGATGAGGATGAAGATGGGGGTCAAAGGCGTCGACCCTCGCCTGGGCTTCAGGGGGCTGCGGGTATTGTTCGCATTGGAAAATCTGCTTCTCCAGGCAAGCAGGCAAGGGAAATGCATGGTGGGCAGGAACAAACACTAGGTGGTCCAAGGGGGGTTCACAAGGATGGAAATAGTCTGCCATCCCCTAGCAGCTGGGACCTGCAGCTAGAGCACACAGCTTCCCAGGGAATGCAAGTACCCTTGGGTATGGAGAGAAAAGGCTCTGGGAAGGCTATAAAACAGCTACCTGCAACTCAGGATGGCCACCCAGGAGGTACAGGGTCATCTGGGCACTACCCAGTAGCAGACAGGAATCCAGAGGTTATACCTTTTTGTTGGCAAGAGGATCTCCAACACGTGAGAGCCTCCAATTTGGATGTTGGACATATAGAGCCAGTTCCTCTGCAGGGACTTGGGTTAGAAAAACAGGCTTTGGTGTTGCAGATAGGACAGCAGATTGGGGGAGCTGGGATGCTTACTAAAGGAAGAGAACAACCTTCAGTGGTTCCCCAGAAGGGCTCTTCAAGAGCCATGTGGGGAGATGACAGAGGTCCTGATGTGGTTCAGAGTTACGGTCAGAACCATTCCCCTGGAGCAGCTGGCAACCTAGACGTGGTTTCTCTCACCCCAGGACTGTGGCTGAGCAGTGACATGGAGGCTGTAGGCTTAGAGTTTCCCTTACAAATCGAAAATGTTACAGAAAGCATCCGGGATGAAGCATTTAAAAGGGAGGACCAGGCCCCAGGTTCTAGAAACAGTGCCTCTCCAGGTACTAGGAAAAACAAAGTGCCCAAGGATGTGGGAAAGAGCATGATTCCCTGTGGAGGCACAGATAAAACAACTGTCCCAGAAATGAGAAAGTCCTGCAGCTTGCCGGGACCTTTGATGGCCAGTGGTCCAGGTTTGAGGTCCAAAGAAAAGCAAGAGCGGAGCCCTGAAGCCACACAGAATCCCAGTGACCTGTGGGCTGAGGCTTGCTCCCCACTGCTGCAAACACCTGACCCTTCCACACTGGGGTCCTCCAAAGACACCCTGGTACCCACGTGCCAAGGCACTCTTCTCATTGTTGGGACCCAGGATGCCTCCTCTTTCCCCGAGGCTAGCCAAAAGGCAGACAGCAGGGGTAATCTACTTTTTCCTCTGTTGGAAAACATAGAACAGGTCAAATTACTAGATGTTAGAAATGACAGTGGCCCCCAACCAGGGGTCTGCAAGGACTCCTGCTCATCAAATTTTAATTCTTTTAACCCCCAAGGAGAGTGCAGGGAAGACACTGTTTCCTCCAAACCCACTGACCTTGTTCCTTTACAAGGCAACCGGGAGTCTTATACACATGAGACAACCAAATCGACATCTGGCCAGGGCCAGGGCAGAACTTCCCCAAGGTGGGGAACCAGGGAGGCTTTGGTTCTGAGAGAAATCCCTGTTAGAGAAACATGCACCTCAGCCGATACAGCCAAAGGAAGTGAGACAGAGAAGGAGGAAGATGAAGAACTCTCCAACTTCTCCTACCTTTTGGCTTCAAAACTTAACCTCTCTTCAGGAGGGCTTCCCCTTAGTACTCGTCATGCCCCTAGAGGTCAGGGAATCGTGAGAACATCCCGCCATTCTGCTGAAGTAGATGACCTCGGCCAGCCTTCACCCCCTCCCAAGTCTGGGAAGCAAGCTCTAGTTGGGAGTCCAGCTCCTGTTGTAGAGAGACCAGGGCAAGGAGCTCAGCTTAATTCTGGGCAGAAACCCCTTGCTCTGGGAGTGGCACAGCTCCCACAGCCTCGTAATAAAAGGCGGCGTGACGGTTTTGTCACCAGCAAAAGGAAGAAACGACGTCGTAGCCAGTAGGAAGCAAAGGGCCACCCTGCTCCATCTAGCAGCACCCAAAGGTGGGTGTCCCAGAGTCTGTTTTACTGCTGCTGCTCCCCAGTGGAAAAGCAACCTCAGCCCAGTGCTGCTTTTGTTGTTGTGCTAGAAGTTGGAAAGCCTGGGGCAGGTCAGCCTGGCTATGAAGGCAAAGTTTGGCTTTGGGAAGCTAAATGGAAAAATAAAGATTGTTTTTTGTTGGAAAAGGCTATGTGCTTTTCTGAGTGGGCATCCTGGCTGTGACATACAGCAAAGCATGGTAGCGAAGGTAGTAGGTTGTGTGGACCCACTGACCATGCTGCTAGCCTTCTCTTGGTTCCCTGTAGTATTTAGCCAAGAACCACTTTCATGACCAGACAGATAGGTTCCAAAGCAGGAGTCCCATAAGGTTCACTCCCTCTTCCCAAGACTGAACCTGACATTGACAGCCTATCGTCTGCCTCCTTTAAGTCTACGGGGGCATTGGGGGAATTCTTTCTGTAGGTCAGATTTCCTACATCTAATTTATGTATTTGTGTCAAGACATGTAGCACCTTGGGTGCTAGGACAGTAAGGTCTCGAGCGATGGGGGTGGGGACCTTTGCTTCCTTTATGGGCTGGACAGGAAGGACTTTCATATTCCTCAGCTCGTGCTACTGTAGGGGAAGCACCGTGTGGTTGATGTGACCTGGAGGAAGCTCACTTCCTGACACAGGTCTCTGCCCTGAGTATGGGCGATGGAATAAACTCTCAGTGGGACTGTTAAATATGGAATGGTAGGAAGCTATATTTTCATCTTTAATGAGGCCAGAACGAGAGGGAACGGGCTGAAAAAGAGGCTCATGAAGAAGTCAATTAAGATGTGCATATTTAGTAGGTGGTAACAGGAGGGGCAGATACAAAAATCACTGTATGACTTCCACAGAGTTAACATCCCAGGTCCATTTGTGAATGAGAGAATTCAGGTATGGCCAAGACCAATCTTTATCGAGTTTTTTTGGAAATTCCAATGGAAATCTGGCAACCAACCATTCATCTCTTTCCTTCACAACTAATGATTCCACCCTCGGGACCAAGCTTCAGGCTTTTTTTTTTAAATAGATATATATTTATATTTATATATAAAATAGTCTTTTACAAAAGACCCCACCAAACGGAAAATGAAAATAAACTTAAAAAAAAAAATGACCAAAAGAATCAAACAGGAGCAGAGGTGGGGTTGAGGCATAGGGTAGGCCTCTGGTGCTGTCCTGAGAGCAGGGCTGGGTTTGAGCTGAGGAAAGAGTGGGAGGCTGAGGCGCTCAGTCACCCTTCTGCTTGGGGGCCTGCACGGTCCCGTTGGCCAGGGCAGTGGGGCTGGATGAGGCATTTGGTATCTGGGAGGTGCTTCGAGGCTTGTGTGGGGGGCGTAGGTAGGCGCTGAAAAGCTTGCTGTACAGAGGGTCATGGAGAGAGAAGTTCTGGAATTGACCTGGACGGGAAGAGTAGGAAACGGAAAAATTACACCACCTGAGAATGAGGGGAGGGGGCACCCCGCCCTTCTCTTTCCTCAGAACCTAGCCCCTCTAGTCTGTTCTCCAGTACAGCTTGACATCCCTTTCCTCACCTGCCCAGTCCCCACCCGCCTTGCCTCCTCTCAGAGGTTCTGATCCCTGACATTGGCCGATAGCCCTGTCTCGGCCAGCTCAGTGCTCAGATCGTATCCTGGTGCTGATGGTGCCCCCAGTGCCTGCACAGAAGGCGGTGACTCACAGAGGGAGAGGCCCTGGCTGCATCCAGACCGGCACAGCTCGGCATGCAAAGTCATGGCAGCAGGGCGTGGTGAACCCAGCAACAGGTGCAGGATGGTGCTGAAGCCATCTTTGTACAGCAGACGGTCAGGTTCTTCTGCCTGCTCTTCAGCAAAGAGCTGAGGGGGTGGGAAGACAGAGACGGAGACAGAGAGATACCCCTCAGGTTCTCTCCTTCAGACAGGGCCTCACATTACCCAGGAAGCCGACCTGATGCGCTCCTCTATTTCCAAGAGTGCTGCATGTAAACCTTCTTGGATTTCTAGTACCTGCTCTTTCAGGGCAAGTGGAAAACACCTTGTTTCTGCCTTCTCCTTCCCAGGTAGGCCTGGGTGGGAGATTTTGGACACGGGCAGTTTTAAGTAATGTGGCACTGGGGAGGGCCCTGAGCTTGTTTTATTAAGTGCTAACTGGAGCAGTATGACACACTGCCCTCCTGGGATGGAGCTGTGGGGTGACGCATCTCAGCAGCTCTCCCACGGTCCCTCAAAGGTACCTCAAAGGCCAGGCGAGTCAGCTCCTCCAGGCTCCTGCCCCCATCCAGGGCTGCTAGTGCCAGGGCCACATTCCGAAAGTCCACCAAACCCTTGGCATCCTGGAGGGTGAAAAATCAGAGCAATGTGGGGACAGGACATCGTCCTCCTGCACTCTGAGCTCAGGCTTCTGTTCAGTAGGCTTAGAAATGATGCCTGTGACCATTCTGCTCAGCACTGACCAGCACACTCCCCAGGACTCCTCTGACTTCTCAGACCATACACTCCTTCCACTATCACTTACTGCCATAAGCCATGTGGTGACCAAGCCATGGGGTGACCAAGCCCTCCCACAGAGCTCTAGGAATGTCAGGGGACCCTCCATTCTGATACACCACAAGGGAGCAATCCTGGTTTCCAACCCAGACAAACTGGTTTTCCTTTGACTCAGCCCATGTGGGAGAACTGGTCCAGACTGGGGGCCACTGGCCTAACTTTTATTTTTTTAATATTAAAAATCTAAGCAGGATAGATGCCATGTCTATAGGGGACAAGATGGGGATGGTCTTCCTCAATTGAAGAAATCCACACCGCTCAAAACTTAAAAATTTTAATTACTTTAAAACTTTTAGAAGGGTCTAACTGTATCATCTAGGCTGGCCTTAAACTTATGATCCGTTCTTTGCCTTGTTCCCCTGAATGTTGAGACCCATAGCCTGTGTCTTATTAGCACAGAAAGGGCCCTGTGAATGGTATAAAGAGTACCTGTCTAGTATAAAAAGCCGAGTATATTCCTAATACAGACAAAACAATAACTAGAGTTATAATTTGATAGGATACTTAGGTCTATTTCTGGAAATAGTTCGCTAAAAATAATCATTAGGACGTTTGCATATGCTTGGCCCAGGAGTGGCACTATTAGAAGGTGTGGCCTTGTTGGAGGAAGTGTGTCACTGTGGGGGTGGGCTTGGAGACCCTCCTCCTAGTTGCCTGAGGATGCTCAGTCTGTTCCTGGCATCCTTTGGTGAAGACGTAGAACTCAGCTCCTCCTGCACCATGCCTGCCTGGATGCTGCCATGTTCCTGCCTTGATGATAATGGGACTGAATCTCTGAACTGTAAGCCAGCCCCAGTTAAGTGTTGTCCTTTATAAGACTTGCATTGGTCACGGTGTCTGTTCACAGCAGTAAAACCCTAACGAAGACAGACACCATCCCTGAATCTTGAGCTCCTTGGCTTGGATGGCAAGCCGTCCGTTTTGCCCTGGGTTCTAGCTCATTACCTGCTGGAAGTAGCTGAAGGCACCAGCCACTGTCTGGGGATCCGAGAGCTGGAGCTGCTGGGCAAATGCCTCTTGGCTGATCATTCGACTCCGGCCTGGCTCTGCCCCCATGTCCACAAAGCCAGGGGACAGCCTACAACGGAAGCGTTGACAGCAGGGTTGAGTCACTTTCTTTCTGGATATGCACAACCCCAGCACCAGGTTCTCAGCATGCCCAGGCTCAGCTGCTGTCCCCTGAACCCTGTCCTGAGGACTGAATGCAGCACTGCCCTCACCTTCAAGGTAACTTACCCGGCCTTCTGTAGCACCTTTCCCAGCTCCCAGAGCTGCGGTTCCAGCGCTACCTTCAGCTGGCCCACCACGATCACAGGTAAGCTCCCTACGAACTCACACTCAGTAGCCGGAATGCCCAGGGCCCTTGAGGACAAAGGAGGACGGCGATCAGGAGGTGGCAGGAGACGTTAGACTCTGCTAGACTGGCATAGGCAGCTCCCTTTATCTTCTTCTCTCCTCAGTCTCGGCTGTCTCTCAGTCCTGCCCCGCTATCCCTTACCTTTGCCTCAAAGCCTCCTGCACCTCCTTGTGGTTCCTCTGCTCAGCAGAACTGCTCCAGGAAATACTTCGTGGAATAGCAGGAAATAACTTTTAATACTCACTGTGCCATGACTCGCTGGACGTTGTTGGCATAAAGGGTGGGGTCCTTACTCTCCTCTGGGCTGGGCTGATAGACGGGGAGGAACTGAAACACAGACGCAGCTCTCGTTGGGGCCTGAAAGCACGCACGGTTACTACTCTTCCCATTCCACTGAGGAGGGAGTTCATACCTCTACATCCACGATGCTGCAGGGCTGAGAGGCTGTGAGCCAGAGGACTTTGAGTCTAAGAGAGGAGAGATGGGTGTTTATCACTGTTCAACTATGAGCTGCCTCCCATAGCTAAACAAGGCAGTGGGACGTCCTCTCAGTGATACGAAAAATGGGACCCCTAGCTCTAGTTAGTTAGGAGGCTGTGAGAAGGACCAGGAAGGTGATAGGCAGGTCAAAAACTGCAGGAAACACACCAGGGAGGAAGAGCGGCAGGCAAGGAGAAGTCTGGGTACTGAGGCAAAGAGAAGACGTATTCCTAGTGGTATGGGTTCTCTAGAAGGGACCACAGAGTTGAGAACCACCTCCAACTCCCCAACCCCCTCCAAACCCACAAACAAGAAGCAGAGGACAGTAAATACGGAACTGTAATTACAGCAGGAGTGTCTTAGGTGGGAGGCTTAGAAACAGTGCCAAGTAATACGGAGAGGTCAGAGGGCAATCTCCTCCAGAGTTCTCTAACTCTCATGGTAGGTCATTTTATCTCTTTTAGGAACTGCACCAGAAATGCTCTGGTGGACCTGAACCCCCAACCCTTAACCCCCTAACACTAGAACTCACACTCCAGGGACACCCCACCCCCCGGCCCCCCACCCTTACCCCTCTCTAACACTAGAACTCACATGCCAGGGCCCCCCCTGATCCCCCACCCTTACCCCTCTAACACTAGAACTCACATGCCAGGGCCCCCCCTGACCCCCCACCCTTACCCCTCTAACACTAGCACTCACACGCCAGGGCCCCTCCACGCCCAGCTGGTGGTGTCCTATGGGAAAAGCAGAAGGAGGGGCGGAATGTTACTCCTCTTTCTGGAAACCGGCCAATCTCCTTTAGCAGACTCCAACCTCACCTCACCCTTCACCCCAGATGCAGTGTCCACTCATGGCCACTTAAGAGGGATTCATGCTCCCCGCTGCCACCCTCTCCTCCCACCGAGACTCACCAGACTGTTGGGGTATCGGATGAGGACAGGCTGCACGGGCACCCCAGCGATGAAGGCTCCTAAATCCCGTTTCCACCCGCATCCCCCAAGGCAGAAGTTAGTACACGGAGGCATGGGGGTCTGAGACAAACCCCAAATGCCATGTGGCTTTGCCCTAAGAATTTCCTCTCTGACTCACCTTGTCAGGGAGGTAGGAGGCTCCCTGTCACTGTTACCCTCCCCTCTACTGTGTGAGTTACCCACCCCCCCACCCCAAAGCTGGAGCTGCTCCTCCCCCGCGGCCTCACCGCCCACTATCCTTTTACTCACCTGGTTTGAACTTCAGCAGAGCCTTCTTGTTGGAACAGGTGCCTTCAGGAAAAAATAGTACCTGGGTGAAAAACAAAACAAAAACAAAAAACCCAAAGCACAGAGTGAAGTGGGGAGGAAAGAGCAACCTTTCGGCATGGGAGGCAGAGCTTCCAAAGATCTTTACCCACCTGAGGCCACTTGCCTCCCGAGGTCGCCCGCCTTCTGACCTCCTCAACCACTCTGCGACGAGAGGCTGGGTCATGCCGGGATACTAGGATGGCTTGATTAAATCGAAGAAGGGCTGGGCCGGGGAAGGTTAAAAGGAGGAGTCACTTGGTTCTGACCCCCTGAGGCACTGACATCTGGCAGCTTCAATTTCCTCAACAGTGTTAGATATTTCGACAATCCATTTATTGCTATAATCTATTCATTGAAGGCTGTCTTTCTAGCACCTTGTCTCTGGCCCCCAGCCCTGAGAGTCTTGAGATCAGTTGACAGAGTGAATGGTGTTCATTTACATTCTTCTGCCAACACACAGGTACCCTGTCCTGACTTTTCTCTCTACACTGGAAGCCAGTGTTTCCGTTTCTGACTTTTTGGGCCCTGGGGTTGCCATCCCTCCCCTATACCTTTTTGAATTCTCTCACCTCCGATGACAGGCACAGAAAGATTCTCAGCTCGGGATACAACCTTGGGCAGGTCACAGGGTAGCAGAACAATTGGGTCAAAGAAAGTTGAGTGGGGGGCAGCAACCAGGACAGGGGCTTCAAGACGAGAGGCCCTTTGACCCCGAACACGGATCCGAAGGAAGCCAAGCAGGAAAAATAGCAGGCGGCTCAGACCAAGAACGCCGTTGTGGCATACAGTCCTGCCGGGGTGAGGCTGGGAGTCAGTGGAGGAGGGGATCTGATTCTTAATCCACCCTGGCCCCAGGAAGCCCGGGAAAGCAGGATACCCCTCTTTCCCCCTCAATACACGTTGGCCATAGAGTTGAAGTAGTCTGGACATGTCACTTAGAAATGCCCTAAAGACCACATCTAGGCTTGGCTGATAGCTCATGTAACGATTCCAGACCCTGGTGTGTGTGTGTGTGTGTGTGTGTGTGTGTGTGTGTGTGTGTGTTGGGGTTGGGGGGGAGGTTGGGGGTGTGGTGGAGTGGAGCATCTAACGGGTGAGAAATGGTCTCAGCAGTTGGGTCCCACTTACTTCCTCCATCCTGTAATTGGTTCCTGAAGCTGCTCCTCAGTGAGACCTGCTACTTGGAGCCATGCGAAGGGCCAGAGGAGAAAGAGGACAATAAAAGCTAGAAGTACTCGGATTGGGGCCAGCAGTACCCCCAGGAGGCAGAACTGCAGAAGGGCAGGAGAAAATGTCCCTTAGGGCTGGGAAAGGCTTGCTCATTCCACAGCAACCATCTCCTCCAAGGGCTGACCCAGGGGCAAACAGCTAACACCTTGTAGGTGACAGGGTAGAGGCACAGGAATCCCAGTGGGATGAAGATGCTCATGAGGCTGAGAGGACAAAGGATCAATACCACTAGGTGCCTTGTTCTCTCACCTTCGGGTGACCCCCTCCCCCTACAAAGGTTACGGTCCTAAATGCATCTAGTATTTGGAATGGATGCTAAGGTTTAAAGAGTGGGGAGGTGGTGGGTCACGCATTTAATTCCAGCACTCAGGAGGTAGAAACTGGTGGATCTCTGCGAGTTCCAGGCCAGTCTGGTCTATAGAACAAGTTCTAGGACAGCCAGGGCTACACAGAGAAACCTTATGCCCCCCCCCCCCCAACCCCTATCCCAGAAAAGGAAAAAAGAAAAGAGGATTTAATGAGAAAATGCAGGGAAGGTGTCCAGCCCTGTGTTTGATGTAGGTTAGAGACAGTTCTTCCCCCAACATCCCATCCCATTCCATAAATAGCTCCTATGTCAAACAAACCCGGTGCAAGGCTTTCAACACTTTGGGCCCAAGGAGCAGATGGCTGGAAACACAGAGATCCACTTTTCAAGCCTCAGGTCAATCAGTCCCTAGCCTAGTATTGCAGAACTGCAATCCTTAGGTAACATTCAGTCCTATTCCGCAAGGTAAGGGTTGCCAAGTGCCAGGGTGACTCCAGAGGCTTCCTTAGGATTGAGCAGGTAAATAAACCTAGCCTCCGGGGGCCGGCCTCACGGGAGGTGATCACAACAGAAACCTTGGACACTTCCTCCCCACACCTCCTGGCTACCCTAGGGTGGTGCGTCCCTCTACTTCCTGTAGCTAACCCCACTCCCAGCCTCCCAGCCCCCACCAGTAGGTGCTGCAGTGAGGGGGGATGGTGGCGGAAAGAGGAGGTGTTGGAAGGGCACAAGGACGCAGTCTCTGGGTCCAAACCGTTTAAGTCGAAGCCCCGGATCGCTGAGCACGCCCCTGCCCCCACCCTGGGCTTTCCGTAGCCTCCAGCTCCAACCTAGCCCGTCAACCTTCGTAGGATGTAATCCGCATTCCCCAGTGTCCTCCATCTCTCCTATCCTTGGGTCCCCTTCACTCCTCCCTCCTCTCCTACTCGTTTCTTCCTCACTTGAGAGTCTATAGCCTAAGCTCGAGTCCTCACCAAAGCTCCTCGCCTACCCACCCCCAGCCGCCCCCACGTGCGCGCCCCCTAACTCCCTCCCCACAAGCTTCTCATCCGCCTCCTCTGGCATCCCTTTGCCCATCTCAGCCACTGCTCCTAACCACCCAGTCTCCCCATCCCAACCGGTCTTCCACACGTCCCCTGCCCACACCTTACCTTAACCCTCTGGAGGCCGGAGAGGTGTAACTCATGCACGAACGGGTTTGGAGAGGCAGAGGACCCAGAGGTGGGATCGAGGGGGGCCCAGGCCCCAGAACTTCCCTGGCTCATGGTGGGAGAAGGTAGAGCGAGGGCCGCGGCCCCCCGCTCCCGGCCCGGGCCCCGCTCCCGGTCCGGCTCTGCAGAGCAGCACCACTCGTGCGGCAGTGGCAGCGGCAGCGCTCTGGTCCCAGCCCCGCCTGGTGCCGGCCGAGGGGCGGAGAGCGGCGGCGCCGCCCGGGCCGCTCGCGTTGTCAGGGCGCCGGCCGCGGGGCGGGGCTTGCGGCTCTCCGGCGTCCCCGCTCAGTCGCGTTCTCCGCGGCCCCTCGCGCCATTCGGAGTGCGGCGCCCCGAGGACCTGGCTGCCCCTTTCCGAGGGTCTCAGGCTGGGAGCAGGACAGAGAAGTGGGCGCGCAAGCGAGCGCCCTGGTCACCTTCCGGATGCTGCGGCCACCCTGCGAGCGCAGACTGGGTGGAGCCCCGTGTCAAGACAGGTTGCGGAGGCCCGCAGCTGCGGAAGGAGGCTGGGCACCTCTGTTCCCGCCGCTCCTCGGCCCCAATTTCCCCGTCTCCCGGACGGACCACCGCTTTCCTTCCCGGTCGGCGTGCCGCCATAGTGGAGCCCGCGCCCTCTCGCGGCCGTACTGCGCGTCGCAGCTCTCGGCGTCCGCGCGTGCCGGGCTGCGTGGGCCACCGTCACCCGCGCGCGCTCGCATCCCTCGAGGCTTAGCTGGTGTACGCCCCCCAGTTCGGCAAAACCCGGCTGGGGAGAGGTAGTAATCTCAGCTTCTCTATTGATCTTCCTGTTGAATATGGAGGTCACATAAGTTCCAGTCACCTGCAAACCCCTAATGCCCTAAAAAAAAAAAAAAAACAAAACAAAACACTGTACAGCAGCCTAACTGATGGAACACAGGGGAATTGAGTGGACTTTGAAACCCATATCTACTAACACTATCAATTATATAGTGCATAGGGAAGGAGGTAAAAGCCTTTGTTTATGAAAATAAGCTGTGTTCAGTTCACCTTGTCTTCCCTCTGCCTGCTAAAAGGTAAATGAATAGATGATGAAGCAAGAAAACAAGGGGAAAGAAGTCAGAACTAAGGATGTTAGGTCCCCAAATAATGCCTTCCTGAGTTCTGCGTTTACTCGGGATGTTTTTGGAGACCAGGATGAGAGTGACAAGGGCTCACAAGTTCAGAAAATCTCTCTCTCTCTCTCTCTCTCTCTCTCTCTCTCTCTCTCTCTCTCTCTCTCTCTGTGTGTGTGTGTGTGTGTGTGTGTGTGTGTGTGTGTGTGTGTAGGTCGTAGGACAACTCGGATGTTCTCTCTTTCTACTTTTTGGGTCTCAAGATTCAAACTCAGGTCATCAGATTTGGTAACAGTGGCAAACAACTTTATGGGATGGGTCATCCTACAAACCTGATTTGGGAATTTTAAGAAATATAGTTCAGGAGATAGGAGTGGGAGAAAGAGGACATCGAAAGGGGCATCAGGACGGAGGCAGAGTCTCGTCTGTCTAGATTCTGCTTCAGTCCCCTGTAACTTTATCTCTGACACCATTGATTGTATCCACAAGAGAAGGATGCAAGCTGGCAGTGTCAGGGAAAGAAAAGTAATGCATCCTAGTTAAGATTTATACCTGAAAGTTGTGTGTGGCTCCCCTCCCCCTCGGTGTATTATAGTCAGCATCCCCAGGTGATGGTTACTTGGTTAGAATTTTGGAACTGTGTCTCTTTGTGGTAAAGTCCCTGACAGAAGCGGTTTAAGAGTGGAAGGGTTGTGACTCACAGGGAGAGTTGAGCCCATCCTGTCAGGGAAGGCAGGGAGCAGGAGTGTGAGACAGCGGGTCACACTGAAGCGGAGAGGAGGGAATGCTAGTGCTCAGCTCATTTTAATCCCCTTTTATCCTTTTATTTATGGGTCCTAGCCTATGGAATGTTGCCATCTACATTCTGGGTGTGTCTTAGTGAACCTTTCTTCAGTTAAACCTTTCTGGAAACACCCTTACAGCTGTGCTCAGCGTAAGTCTCTATGATGATCTCTAAATCCCATCAAATTGACTTTGAGGACTAAGCAACACCAGCCAAGGCTGATCACAGTAATACTTATAAGGAGAGGGAGGAGACGGGGGAGGAGAGAGAGAGAGAGAGAGAGAGAGAGAGAGAGAGAGAGAGAGAGAGAGAGAGAGAGAACGAACCAGAGCATAGCCAGACGCCCTAGTCTTCAAACCAGAAAGCTGATCTTGCCACATATCAAATCTTGGTCTTATACTACCTAGGCTCTGGGATTGGCCTCCTTCCTAGTCTGTTACACTCTGTTGCAGCAGTCCATGAAGATCCAAACATTTTTTTCCCTGAATAAGAGACAGAGAAAGAGAGAGATATCTTGTGTCTGTGTAAAGTCCAAGCTGGCCTTGAACTCTGAATTTAAGACCTCAGATTTCAGGTACATGTCATCACATCTGGCTGAAAATAGTCTTTTAAAAAGTTAATCTTAGAGAAGATTCTATTCTCTCTCACTTAAAAGAAGTCAGGTTTTATATAACACGCATTTTTCAAAGTAGTTCCACTATTTTTATTGCTGTTAATTGTTGGGGTCTGGAACTTGCCACATGAACCAGACACCGATCTCAGTCAAATGGGCTGGCTTATTGAATGCACACCACAAGACTGGTGGGTCGGGGCTGCAGACCAGACTCGGGGGCTGACTGTGGCCTCAAACATGTCTCAGAGCCAGTTTATCCAGGCAGAAACCACAATGAGCTCATGTGCAGGGTCAGGAAGTGCTGCCCGGTGGTTAGCTCTGACTCAGCTGCTTTACCTAGCTCCACAGAACAGCTCTAACCAAAGTGGAGCTTTGGTTGTAGAATTTCTTAAGATTAAAAAAAAATTCAAAACAACCGGGTATGTGCTCAGCTTGACCCTGTTTTGAATCAAGTGATTTTTCTGTCAGTAACTGTCTCAGTAACATTATGAAATGACTGGCAGGCATGGAACAAAATGGCTGCAGCTATGGTGGGGGGGCAGGCTTCAACATTAAGTTTTAAAAAAGATTTCTTTTCTTTCTTTCTTTCACACTGTAGCTGTCTTCAGACACACCAGAAGAGGACATCGGATCCCATTACAGATGGTTGTGAGCCACCATGTGGTTGTTGGGATTTGAACTCAGGACCTCTGGACGAGCAGTCAGTGCTCTTAACCACTGAGCCACCTCTCCAGCCCCCTCCCCCCTCTTTTTTTAAAGATAGGGTTTCTCTGTCATGGAATTTACTCTGTAGACCAGACTGGCCTCAAACTCAGAGATCCACCTGCCTCTGCCTCTGCCTCCCAAATGCTGGGATTAAAGGCATGCGCCACCACCATCCAGCCTAGTTCCACTATTTTTATAATCACATCTCTCGAGCTAAGGCCCTTCACAAGTGCATAAACATCATTAGATTTTTATAGCCTTAGTACTTATTTTTATTGTTGGACTTTTATAAATTTTTTATTCTATGTGAATTTGTTTTTTCCCTGCATATATATGTATGTACCATATGCGTGCCTGGTGCCTGAGGAGGTTAGAAGAGGCATCAGATTACCCAGAACTGGATTTATAGGTGGTTGTGAATCACCATGTGGGTGCTGGTAACTGAACCTGGGTCCTGTCCAAGAACACCAAGGGTTTTTAATCCTTGATCCATCCCTCCAGCCCTCTGCACTTAATCTTTTAAACATAAACTAGCCAGTTCAGGAAGCTTTTTTAAACTTGGAATCCCCTTCATAGAGCACTTACATTAATATACAAAGTACTCTGAAAATTCAGCATACTACATGCAGTTAACTTTCAGTGATGCAGAGTTTGGCTGTGTCCATTAACAAACAAACAAACCACAAAACAACAAAAACAAAAAATCAGAAGTCACTTCTCATGGTCACTCCCAGGCAGAGGTTTCTGACAAGATTTCTAGTGCTGGGCATTATTCCCCACCACAGTGGGCTGCAAATCCCACCGCAATGCAGTCAGTTGCTCCTCACACAGCCATGCAGCTATTGCCTCAGTGAATGTATCTTGCCTGCCAAATCAACGTTGTTGTGCGTGGGGTCTGTGACTGAAACCATGGAAGCCTTTCCTTCCCCCAGCAGCCCATTTCACACACTCTAGCACTATGAACACTGCCAGCAGGTAGGCAGTTTCCAGCTCAGTTTTACTATGATTCAAGTGTGTGGTGTCTTCCATAATAGGTCTTATGACTCCTGGGAAATAGCATTTATTATTCACCATGTGTGGTGCCTCTATTCCAAGTCTTGCCTTCTTTTTAAAAAATTTTTTTTAAAGATTTTATTTATTTTATGTATATGAGTACATTGTAACTGTCTTCACACACACCAGAAGAGGGCATCAGATCCCATTACAGGTGGTTGTGAGCCACCATGTGGTTGCTGGGAGTTGAACTCAGGACCTCTGAAGAGTAGTGAATGCTCTTAAATTAACCTCTGAGCCATTTCTCTAGCCCTTTAAAAATTTTTTTTGAGGTTGTATTTCTCTAGGCAGCCTTGGCTGTCCTGGCACTAATTCTGTAGACCAGACTGACCTTGAATTCACAAAGATCCATCTGCCTCTGCCTCCCTAGTGCTCGCACCACTACCAGCTCAAACCCTTTTCCTTTTCTTTTTTGAAAAAGAAGTGCCAAATATATATTGACATATCATAAATATATCTGAAACACACAGTACACACAACTTACGTGGCTATTATATGTTAGGAAAATGAAATCTTACACTGGATATGTCTTTAATTTTTTTTTATATAACAGGTATATATAGTAGTGGGCAGAGATTAGACTTTATTCATCAATGACTCATGTTTTAACCATTGGTGATGCTGTCTTAGTTAGGGTCTTATTGCTGTGAACAGACACCACGACCAAGGCAACTCTTATAAAGGACAACATTTAATTGGGGCTGGCTTACAGGTTCAGAGGTTCAGTCCATTATCATCAAGGTGGGGGCATGGTAGCATCCAGGCAGGCATGGTGCAGGCAGGGCTGAGAGTTCTAAATCTTCATCTGAAGGCTGCTAGTGCAAGACTGACTTCCAGGCAGCTAGGACAAAGGTCTTAAAGCCTTTCTATATGACTTCTTTCATACATCCTTACGATTTGGTTAGTCTTCCCTTTGCTCCCTTGTAGGTGTGTGTCTTGCACTGTGTAAAGTTTACCCTTGTATTATTTCAAATGCTGATTTCTCTGTCCCACTATCTGGTTTCAGTGAGTACGGGCATTGTGATGCTTATGTTAAGAATCTCCTCTCTTAACTCCATATAAACAATGATCACCATTTATTCTCTGCCTTGTCAATAAATGCTGGAAAAGCCAACTGTTGGACAATAGAGAGAACAGGGTTGGGGATTCACGAGGAGAAAAGATTCTGGGAGAGGGCGAGGTGGGAGAGAGTCAGCTAGGAGGAGGGAGAAAGGAGATGTCATGAGAATTCAGCTGGAGTGTGGAAGGACACAAACACTAGTATTTTGGGGATTTTGGCTGGGACGTAACAAGATTAGGTTAGAGGATTAGAATAGATTTATAATGCCTAGATACTGAGCTTTTAAGTTGTGACTAAGTCTCAGTCTCTCTGTGTTGTTGTTGGAGGACTAGCTAGGGTAAGGAGAGACAGCCACCGTATTAGTTTTACTGTGCATATTTATAACAGTGTATCTTGTTATGTGAGAACCCTGTCAGAAATAGCAGGCCAGCTCTCTATGGGCTCACAGCTGGACTGAAACCTTCCATTCCGCCCACGACTGCCTGGGGTAAGGACAGATGAGGAAATGGCCTAAACAGGGAACTACCCTGCCTAGGGTGAGGACAGAGAGGTAAGTGACTTGGAGAAAAGACAATGCCAGGAAATACCACAAATTCCACAAGGTAGGCAGAACAACCTTCCCATTCTAGTTGACCAATAATTTTAAATGTTGCTCAGGTTAACCAATCGTAGTCGTCCAACTCAGGTGACCGCTGAATTCCCCACCAAAATGTTTATAAATAGTGTGTGCTTTGTGAACTCAGGGTCTCCTCTTGCCTGCGTGCTGGAGGACCCCAACATACATTGGAACAATAAACCTCTTGCGAATTGCAGCAATTCTGGTCTCTGTGGCCTTATTGAGTGGGGGGGTCTTCCGACGGACTCTTACAGTTACACTCCATCTTTTGCCCCCCCCCCCCCCCGTCCCCATTCCTGTTTAATCGCTCCGAAAGTTCAGGGAGAAGGAGAGAAAGACAAACAGGAGAATGGGTGATTTGAGGGAGCACAGGCCTTTATTTTGGGGGACCCACCCCAAAGAGTGGGAGTCTCTCTAAGAATCAGAGTCTGCTGCCAACTATAAGCTGGCCCACAGTTGGCCGTCGTTAGGAGTGACCAGTTAGTAGGTTAAAGAATATTAGGTGACTGATGCTCATCTTTCCTGATTTGCTGTTACTTGGGGTCCACACAGCAGAGCAGTAAAGAATTCAGACAAATAAGTTGGTTTACTTCTGGAAACCCAGTTTTGGTTACTGGAGTTCACACAGCTCAACCGCAGTGGGGGGAGTTTACCAAATGGCATGTCCCTGGCAAATGTTTCCCGTACCTTGTAGTTCTACCCCTTTACTTTGTTCTCTTGGCCGTTTACCTCATGGCGCCTTCCTTGCTTTCCAGTCTATAGGTTTATATGAAAAATTGTTACTACTGTGACCTCTTTGTTACTTTGCATGAAATACCTTATCAAGCAATGTCTAGAGACTTATTTCAAGTAGCTATTACAACATTAAAAAATCTGAATGAAGAAAATGTTTTTTTTAAATGCAGAGATAAATAAAGCTGAAGTGTGTGTGTGTGTGTGTGTGTGTGTATCTACCTACCTATGCATTTTTTGGGGTTGTTTGCTTGCTTGCTTGTTTGAGACAGGGTTTCCTCTGTGTGTAGCCCTGATCTGGAACTCACTAGTAGTCCAGGCTGGCCTCAAACTCACAGAGATCCACTTGTACCACCACCACCACCTCCACCACCACTGCTGCCCAGTGCATCTTTAGCGTTATATGTGATATTTTAAAATAAAAGAATCTATTAAAACAAAACCAACCAGAAGAGAGGTGGTTTTAGCTCAGTGTTAGAACACTTGCCTAGCATGTTGGGAGAAGGAAGGGAAAGATAAGGAGGAAGAGGAAGCAAACAGAATTACTGAACATGGTGTCTATTTCTATTTCTGGGATGAAACATCACGACCAAAAGAAACTTGGGGCGGAAATAATTTATTTCAACTTACAGTTTCACATCACATCCGATCACTGAGGGAAGCCAGGCAGGAACTCAGGGAGGCAGAAACTGAAGCAAAGACCACAGAGGGCAGCTGCTCACAGACTTACTCAAGCTATTTTTTTTTTATAGCACCCAGGGCCACTGCCCACAAGATCTGGACCATTCTACATGAGTTTATCAATTGAGAAAATGTACCACAGGTTTATCCATAGGCCAATCTGGTGCCAACATGTTCTCTCTTGAGAACCTTACCAAATGAACCTATCTTGTGTCGAGTTGACATAAAACTGTAGCACACAGGGACTAATGTAATGAAATTTTTAGTAGAGGAGAAAGATTGGGCCCAAATGTTAATACAAGAAGGAAGAGTGGACATTTATAACCAAGAAGTAGTGAAGGGGACAGTGGATAAGACATTACTGAGAGGAAGCATCAGGCTAAAAGGAGTTCTGGCTAAAGAACTGATTGTGCTGGATACTTTTATGTCAACTTGACACAAGCTAAAGTCATCTGAGAGGAGGGAACCTCAATTAAGAAAATGCCTCCATAAGATCAGGTTGCAGGCAAGCCTGCAGGGAATTTTCTTAGTTAGTGGTATTTCTGGGAGAGCCTAGCCTGTCATGGATGATGCCATTTTTTTTGGGTTGGTGGTCCTGGGTCTATAAGCAAGCAGGCCTAGCAAGCCAGTAAGCAGCACCCCTGTATGGCTTCTGCCTCTCGGTTTCTGCCCTATTTGAATTCCTGTCCTGACTTCTTTTAATGATGAACCATGGTAGGGAAGTATAAGCCAAATAAACCTTTCCCTCCCCGACTTGCTTTTAGTCATGGTGTTTCATCACAGCAATAGTAATCCTAACAAAGACACTGATTTTTGCTGAAGGCAGGCCATGGTGGAGGCCAATGAATGTGATCAGATATCAAGGTTGGGAGAGTGTTGCCTTTCCATAAATAGTGAAGGCCCGCAACCTGCGTGTAACTAATTGCAAGGCTGCAGCCATTAGTAACAATTAGTAGTAATTAGGGGCTCCGTACTGCCTAGGAAAGGAAGAGATAAACCAAAGACAGTAAATAGGATTAGCTCCTCTTTCTTGGCCCAAAGACGCTAGCCTCATAAAAAAAACGATACCCTCTTATTGTCACAGTTTCCGCAGGACAGAAGTGTAGTCATGCTTAGTTAGGTCCTCTGTTCAGGTTGAGTCAAACTGTTAGCCAAACCACCGTCTATTCTCATCCTCTGAAGTTGCCGCACTTGCACTGTGTCTCAAATTCTCTTCTGTGCTGTGTTCTGTGTATATCATCTGTATTCTTTTTAAAAATGTATTTAATGTATGAGTGCTTCATCTGTGTATACACCTGTATGCCAGAAGAAGGCATCAGAACTCATTATAGATGCTGGTGAGCCACCATGTGGTTGTTGGGTATTGAACTCAGGACCTGTGGAAGAGCAACCACTGCTCTTATCCTATGAGCCATCTCTCTACCTTTTTCTACCATGTCTACCCTTCTGTCCTGCAGAAACTGTATAATTGTTATGAGGCTAGTGGCTTTGGGCCAGGAAAGAGGAGCCAATCTGTATTCTTTCTGTGGAGATCACAAGGATCCCAGAGCTGAGGATCCCAGGAACATTAACACCAAGTCCTAGTTTCTGTCTGAACGCATCAGGAAGAAGTTAGATAAAGGTACAACACACGAGGAGATAGGAATCACAGTGTTATCAAAGGGTGTGCTCATTGCATTCTGAGTCAGTGCAATTTAGAGTTCAAGATGAATTCTGTTCTCACGGCATGGTGAAAGATATTTATTTCTCTTGAGTGAAAATAAGAATGTTCTCTTGTTCTTTTTAAAAGAACCTCTGACGTTCCTGATTACTTGAGTTATACAAAATGCCTAAAACATAACAAAGAGAGCAATTAAGTTGGTCATGATGACTCATAATGAACTTTCCCAAAGAGAGTCATTTAGATGTGATCCAGCCCAGTGAGTACAAGTTTATAAACACACTGGAGGAATTGCAGGTGAGGAAAGCTCATGGTCAAAGACAGCAAAAAGCTGGTGTGAACTAGTACATGTGTGGCCAGGCTGTTGGGAGAACTGCAGGGGACTAAGGCTGGAGAGGTACTTTTTGCCTTAGCCAGGGTTTGTATTCCTGCACAAAACATCATGAGCAAGAAGCAAGTTGGGGAGGAAAGGGTTTGTTTATTCAGCTTACACTTCCACATTGCTGTTCATCACCAAAAGAAGTCAGGACAGGAACTCGCACAGGGCAGGAATTTAGGGGCAGGAGCTCATGCAGAGGCCATGGAGGGGTGCTGCTTACTGGCTTGCTTCCCCTGGCTTGCTCAGATTGCTTTCTTATAGAACCCAGGACTACCAGCCCAGGGATGGCACCACCCACAATGGGCTGGCCCCTCCCTCCTTGATCACTAATTGAGAAAATGCCTTACAGCTGGATCTTATGGAGGTATTTCCTCAAGGGAAGTTCCTTTTTCTGTGATAACTCCAGCTCATGTCAAATTGACAGACAGAACCAGCCAGTGCATTTGCATAGCTCTAGAAACGTTCCAAAAATATTTTTGTATTTATTCCTATAGATGAAGAAGATGAATGAAGATTAGAGACACAGCATATTCAGTCTGTAGGATATTAGGATCTGCCAAATTAGGAAGAAATTGCCTCTGAAGTTCGGGGCAGGGGAGCATCACATTGATCCAGGAAGGGGTTTCTTAATAGGGGGACTAAGACTTGAGAATGTGGGGATGAAAGGAAAGAAAGCACATTCAGGAAATATTTCTCATACCTAACGAGAGGGCTTTGGGAATGGCTTAGATTTACCCGTTTGAGAGAATAGAGGAGGGGATACATTCAAAAGTTGCCAAGCGTTTAAAATAGGGATTCCTTTTGCAGGCAGAAAACTTTCAAGCTGGGCAAATGGCTCATGCCTGTATGCTGGGCTCCTTCAGATGGAGAGGGTCCTTTGAGCCCAGGACTTGGAGACAAGGGTGTAGAACATAGCACGAGTCTCCTGTTTGGTGATACACACCTATAATCCCAGCTCTCTGAGACACAGGCAGAGCATTATTGAAAGTTTGAGATCGGGGTTGGGGATTTAGCTCAGTGGTAGAGCGCTTGCCTAGCAAGCGCAAGGCCCTGGGTTCGGTCCCCAGCTCCAAAAAAAAAAAAAAAAAAAAAAGAAAGTTTGAGATCGACCTGGGCTAAGTAGCAAGTTATAGATCAGCTGGGACTACACAGTGAGACCCAAATAAAACAAAATATACCCCCCAGGCCCCAAGGTGGTTTGTATTGTCCTTGTAGGCTGTGTTTGTATGCTTGGTCCCCAGTTGGTGGAACTCTTTGGGAAGAGTTAGGAGGTGTGGCCTTATTGAAGGGGGTGTGTCACTGGAGGCAGGCCATTCCCAGTGTGACTATCTGTCTCCTACTTATGGATCCAGATGCCAGCTCTCAGCTGTTTCTGCTGCCCTGTCTTTGCCTTACTATCCTTAGTAGCTACTGGGGGTGGGGTGGGGGTGGGGATGGGGTAGGGAGATGAGAATCTCTAGGATTCCCAGAGACCAGTAATAGGGAAGGTTCCTAGAAGTCAGTGTGGGTGATCTTAGCTGAGATGCCCAACATGGACATGGACCCTGAAGAGCCCACCTCCCATAGCTAGGCAGTATTCCCAGTGGAGAGATAAAGACACCAACCTACCCACAAAGTTTTTGACTCAAAATTTGTCCTGTCTAAAAGAAATGAGCAGGGATGGAACAGAGACCGAAGTAAAGGCCAACCAATAACTGGTCCAACTCGAAACCCATCCCATGGGCAAGCACCAATCCCTGACATTATTAATGATACTCTGTTATGCTGGCACAGGAGTCTAGCATAACTGTGCTGTAGGAGGCTCTGCTCAGCAGTGGACTGAAATGGATGCAGATAGCCATAGTCAAACATTGCGTGGAGGTCGGGGATCCTTATGGAAGAGTTAGGGGAAGGAATGAAGGCCCTGAAGTGGATGGGAACTCACAGGAAGACCAACAGAGTCAACAACTAGACCCCTGGGAGCTTTCAGAGTCTGAGCCACCAACCAAAGCACAAACATGAGCTGGAGTGAGGCCCCGGAACATAGGTAGCAGCTCAGTCTTCCTGGCTGCCTTGTCTGGGTTCAGTGGGAGAGGATGTGCCTAATCTGGCAGAGATTTGATTTGTCAGTGTTAACCAGGGGGGCCTCGCCCTCTCAGAGGAGAAGGTCAGAGGGGGTTGGGGGGGACTCTGTGAAGGAGGGACTGGGAGGGGAAGCAGCATTTGGGATATAAATGAATGAATGAATGAATGAATTAAAAAAAAGAGCTCTCTTCAGTTGCTTCTTGTCTGGACTAGGGAGAGGTTGTCACAAAGGCTTCAATGTCTCTCATTCTTAACAGTGAGTCTAAAGTCATGGATACCACTGCAAAATAAGCTTTCTTGCAGGTTACAGACAGCAGCATCATGGATCATGGACTTTTTCATGACCTTATTGTGTCTGTGGTCCAAGCTGTCTCCAGAAACCGTGTGGATGTTGTTTTGTAACAGCACAAACAATTAAAAGGAGAAAGGGAGGGGGAGGGAGGGAAGGAGGGAGGGAGGGAGAGGTAGGGAGGGATCGAGGGAGAGAGAGGAGAGAGAGAGAGAGAGAGAGAGAGAGAGAGAGAGAGAGAGAGAGAGAGAGAGAGAGAGAATACTTTAGTACTGGGTTGAATAAATTCAGTGCAAGCTCCCCCACTTCTTTGGTTGATGGTGGCTGGGGAGGGAAGAGGGGACCAGGAAAAGATGTATGTATGTATGTATGTATGAAAATATAAATCCCCCGCTTTTGTTTTGTTTACTAACAAAAGTTAATGACAAAATATAATCTCAAACTCAGGGATGAAGGAAACTATTTTGAAGAAGTCTATGTGCATGGTAGTGGTAGTTATTTATTTAGTTAGTAAATTTAGTTCAAAATATATAATGTATACCATTCTAGAAATAAACACAAGGACAAGATAGCTAGTCCCTGTGATTTGGAGTTTGAATTGTAGCCTCCTCATCCAATATCACTTTTAATATATTTATGTTGAACTACTTTTTTGAAGTCTCAGTAATGGAAAATACTCACTTAACCATTTTGATTCTCTTTAGGGGAATAAACTGGTTGGATTTCTCCTTGTAGTTTTAATTATAGCACACTTTTTTCTGTCTTCATTCTAGGTCTCTAAGTGTGTACTTGGAGGACTTTGAGTTTGGAGAAAAAAAATCTGTTAAATTTTATTCTTGACACCCTCAAGAATATTTAACAAGGCCTTGGAATACAAGTTGAAATTTTAAAGAAGGAACCTCTGTACGAGAGAGAGAGAGAGAGAGAGAGAGAGAGAGAGAGAGAGAGAGAGAGAGAATGGTCCCCCACTTCTTTGGTTGGTGGTGGCTGGGGAGGGAAGAGGGGACCAGGAAAAGAAGAAAAGAAGGAGGGCAAACATAAGTATGATGACCTGTATGTATGAAAATACATGAGAGCTGGAGAGGGGAGGGAATCCCATCTCTGTGGCTCTAAGTGTGTAGTGTCTGGATATAACTGTTTCATCAATGTCTTCTGGTGTTTGAGAAGCTCAGATTAAGCAGCAACGACAGTAACTTGTAAATTCTTAAACATCCCTTGTTCCTCCATGAATCACCTGAAACCAGAGGCCAGGAATAATGGTCACTGTTCACTTTCCCTGACTGCTGAGTTTGTAGTGAACTTTGTAAAGTCCTAGAACAGGAAAGGACATGGGGTGTTTCCTATTTAAGAAGTGCCACCGTCGTCTTTCGGTGTTCTCTGGATGTGCGCTAATACTTCCTGTGAATAAGCTGTGGATTTGTGTGGCTACAGTGAAGGATGTAAGCAGCCTGGGGTTTGGCACTACAACCGTGTTAATGGGGGTGCTGTTCAGTAGCTCCTTTGCTTGAAGCAGGCACCCGCCCACCCTCCCTCACACCCCTGTCTAATTTCAGCTGCCTCTGAAGCCATTCCCTCCCACGACTTCTTTGTCCTAGGGTTTCTGTTTTCTGGTGGTTGAAGAGCGCTCTGCTTCATATCCCTTTATTTCAGAAACTGTTCTTTGTGCTTTGGTGAAAGATCCAAGAACAAACAACAGGGTCCAGGGACGAGCTAGCTGGGTCTGTGTATGGCCAGGAGAGTTCGGGTTGGCAGTGTAGGATGTGGAGGAGGCAATGCAGAGACCTGTTTGGTCATTAATCACGTTCATCCGACTGAGCATGGAACCTGGCATCAAGTAATTGCTTCGTAATATTTTTGATTAAAAAGTTTTAGTCTTTATGTGGCTGGAGAGACGGCTCTGTGGTTAAGTGTTTACTGCCATTGCAGAGAACCTGAGTTCAATTCCCAACACCCATGTTGGACTGTTCATCAGTATCATAAGTTCAACTTCAGAGGAATCTGATGCCTCTGACTTCTGCAGTACCAACACTCGTGTGCATGTACACCAACAAATAGACACACACACACACACACACACACACACACTCTCTCTCTCTCTCTCTCTCTCTCTCTTTAAAATAGTAATTCTTATTTTTCACACACACACACACTCTCTCTCTCTCTCTTTAAAATAGTAATTCTTATTTTTCTATTACATTCATTTATTTATTCTCTGCGTGTACCAATGACATGCGTATATAGGCCAGAGGTCAGCTCGTGAGAGCTCATTCTCTTCTCCCACATTGAACTCAGATCTTCAATCTTGGCAGCAATTGGCTTTAACCACTGACCCATCACTTTCAAATGTAACTTTTTACAAAAGTTCAAAGTAAAATTTAACATACCAAAAACCTCTGTGTAGCCTCAGGGCTACATCTTTCACACCACAGTACCACAAAGCCAGGAAGCCAGCCTTGTTGGATTTTGTGTATGGTTCTTTGTTATTGTAGCACATGTGTGGACTTGGGAGCCCTCTGTGTTGAACTTGGGTCCTCCGCAATAGCCGTGGACACTCTTAATTACCGAGCCAACTTTCCAGTACCTTAATAATAAAATCTTTTTTAATAAAAACATTGTGGAGTTGATTCTGCATTAATAATGTTAGTTTGTAGAACAATCGTTTTGTTTTTTTAAAATCTGCCTCTTAAGTTATTTCTTTGCCCTTATTCATATTTTTTCCAGTCCCAACCCAGCCAGGATGCAGGGTTATCTATGTTTTCAAAGATCTCTTTGTGCTTCCTCTCTGTGGTCACAGCTGTCTTCCCCTCCTACGACACCTAATCCTGGCAGCCACTAGCTGGGTTAGTGTGCTTTCCCTCACGGAGTTCACATCAACTACAGCTATGTCTCTTCATCGCTTTTCATTTAATGGAATGCTCTCCAGAGCTTTGTGCTTCAGCACTGCGTTTCTTTGTTTCTTTTTAAATTACTATTTAGTATTCCATAAAATAGATTTGCCACAGCTTATTCAACCACGCACAGGTTAATGGACATGCCGATTGTTGCCAGGTTTTGGAGATTATAAAGCCAGGGTACTTGTATACAGGCTTTTGTATAGAGGTAAAATTTCACTTCTCTAGTCTTTGTACCCAGGGAAATAATTGGTGGCTTTTGTGGTCTTTATTTCTTTTTCTGTTACTTTGAGACAGGCCCTGTATGTGTAATACAGATCAAATTCAAATTTCCTATCAGATCAGGCTGGCCCTGAACTTATGACCCTCCTGTCTCAGTCTCCCAAGTAATTGGGATTGGTATGTTTAGTTTTATAAGAAACTGTCCCACTGTGGTCAATCTTGTATGTTACCACCTGCAACTATCCAGTTGTTCCCTCTCTTTGGCAGCATTTGGTAAGGATTTCTGTATTGTTGATGAATCAATCAATTAATTAATTTATGTGTATGGGCATGTGCATCTGTGCATGTGGAGATCAGAGGTGGACCTCGAGATGTCTACATCCATCTCAGCTTTTGAGAAAGGGTCTGTTTACGGTACCTGCATCACACCATTTGTTACCTAGGCTTGCTTGTCAGTGAACTCTGCGGCTCTGCCTGTACCTGCGGTTAAAGACGTGGGCCACCAACCATGGTTTTATGTGACTGATGGGGATCTGAACTGAGCTTCCTTATGCTTGTGAAGCAGACATTTTACTCACAGAGCCATGTCCCAGCCGTTCATATGATAACTGCTGTAACAGGCTGTTGTTGTTGTCGTTGTCGTTGTTATTGCTTTGTGATCTTATTTTCATGTCTCTAGTGGCTAGTGATAGTGATACCTTTCATTGGTTTTTAAAAATTTTCACCCAATTTCTTCCTTTTGAATAGTGAAATCGACTGAGATCACAGTTCACTTCTCATGCTTAGCTCTAATTAGCATCCTCTTCATTTTCCTCCCTCCAGCAAAGTATGATGACCTACCTGTATGTATGAACATATGAGAGCTGGAGAGGGAAGGGAATCCCATCTCTGTGGCTCTAAGTGTGTAGTATTCTGGATATAACTGTTTCGTCAATGTCTTCTGGTGCCAGAAGGAGAAGGACAGGGAAAGGGAGAAACTCTCTCATCCCCAGCGCTTGTCCTTTCGTGTAGGAGATATGGACACCCTTGTGCTCATAGATAAGCGCTTGGGAAAACAGGAGTGTTAAACACACAGGGCTGTTTCTTCAAAGGGAGAGTTGTAGAACCTGTTTTATGCCTAGAAGGCTGGGAATGGAGCCGGTTACTAGCCTGGTGACCTTTGCACTCTCTGTATGACTGAAACCACACCAGATCCTCCTCAAGACCCTTAAGAAGTCGCATGTTATCAATCTATAGAACCTATCTTTATGGAAGATGTCACATGTACTTTACAAAGACTTTTTGATGTAGTCAAACTGTGCACCTTGGATTGAGTTAATTATCATCAGACTCCCCTCCCCCATAATTGTGCTGTACTTAAATATCTTAAAATAAACTTCCCAGCATCAAACTCTTGGTGTTGAACCAACACTGGCTACTGAGTCATGTTGAACCAGACTTCTTTCTTCCCTCACTTGCATGACGCTCTGTTGGTGGTGGCTGCAGAGACCATCCCCACACTTTCTGAGGCTCTTCCTCTTTATATCTCTCTGTCTTTTCTGAAACCCTCTCATCCCCAGATCTCTGTCCTTTCTGATTACTCATCCTTACACACAGAAGGTGCTATCGCTCAGGATGATCTGGGTCTCATCAAGATAACTGATAGCATCAGATGTTGGGGCTTCAGTGACAAAGCCTGGACAAGATTTCAAGTTCTTTTCCTGCAGCTAATAGGGTCAGTTCAGCTTCCTGGAATTATGAAGATAAGAAATCCAAGGCATTCTGTTTCCTAACTTGCTGGTTTTTTTGGTGGAGAAGTAGGTACATCATCCATTCATATAATTTTCATATTTTTCCTCTTTATTAACATTTTTCAATCGTGAGTTTTGGTTTTTGTTGTTGGAGGTTTTTGTTTGTTTGTTTGTTTTGTTGTTGTTGTTGTTCTGAGTTGTTTGTTTTTGAGATAGGGTCTCAGTTTAGTCTGTTTTCAAACTAACTGTGTAACTAAGGCCACAAGCTTTTTTTTTTTCAATTTTCAATATTATTTTTTTGTTGGATAATTTTTTTTATTTTCTTTTTTTCGGAGCTGGGGACTGAACCCAGGGCCTTGAGCTTGCTAGGCAAGCACTCTACCACTGAGCTAAATCCCCAACCCCTTGGATAATTTTTTAATTACATTTCAAATGTTGTTCCCTTTCCCAGTTTCCTGTCCATAAGTCCCCTATCCCATCCCCCTCCTCCTGCTTCTGTAAGGGTGTTCCCCCTCCCCAAATACTCCCTCTTCCCGCCTCCATGCCCTGACATTCCCCTACACTAGGGTTGTCCAGCCTTGGCAGGAGCAAGGGCTTTTCCTCCCATTGGTGCCCAACAAAGCCATCCTCTGCTACATATGCAGCTGGAGCCATAGGTCTGTCCATGTGTACTCTTTGGGTAGTGGTTTAGTCCCTGGGAGCTCTGGTTGGTTGGTATTGTTGTTCTTATGGGGTTGCAAGCCCCTTCTGCTCCTTCAATCCTTTCACTAACTCCTCCAATGGGTACCCCATTCTCAGTTCAATGGTTTGCTGCTAGCATCTGTATTTGTCACACTCTGGCTGAGCCTCTCAGAAGTCAGCTATATCAGGCTCCTGTCAGCATGTACTTCTTGGCTTTATTAATATTGCCTAGTTTTGGTGGCTGTATATATATGGGCTGTATCCCCAGGTGGGGCAGGTTCCGAATGGCTATTCCTTCAGTTTCTGCTCCAAACTTTGTCTCCATATCCCCTCCTATAATTACTTTTGTTCCTCCTCTTAAGAAGGACTGAAGCATCTGCACTTTGGTCGTCCTCCTTCTTGAGCTTAATGTGGTCTGTGGATTGCATCTTGGATAATTTGAGCTTTAGGGCTAATATCCACTTATCAATGAGTGCATACCATGTGTGTTTTTCTGTGATTAGGTTACCTCCCTCAGGATGACATTTTCCAGTTCCATCCATTTGCCTATGAATTTCATAAAGTCATTGTTTTTGATAGCTGAGTAATATTCCATTGCGTAGATGTACCACATTTTCTGTATCCATTCCTCTGTTGAAGGGCATCTGGGTTCTTTCCAGCTTCTGGCTATTATAAGGCTTCTATGAACATAGTGGAGCACGTGTCCTTGTTATATGTTGGGGCATCTTTTGGGTATATGCCCAAGAGAGGTATAGCTGGGTCCTCAGGTAGTGCAATGTCCAATTTTCTGAGGAACCTCCAGACTGATTTTCAGAATGGTTGTACCAGTCTGCAATCCCACCAACAATGGAGGAGTGTTCCTCTTCCACCACATCCTCGCCAGCATCTGCTGTCATCTGAGTTTTTGATCTTAGCCATTCTCACTGGTGTGAGGTGGAATCTCAGGGTTGTTTTGATTTGCATTTCCCTGATGACTAAGGATGTTGAACATTTCTTTAGGTACTTCTCAGCCATTTGATATTCCTCAGCTGAGAATTCCTTTTTTTAAAAAAACGATTTATTTATTTCTATGAGTGCACTGTCACTTTCTTCAGACACACCAGAAGAGGGCATTGGATCCCATTACAGATGGTTGTGAGCCACCATGCAGTTGCTGGGAATTGAACTCAGGACCTCTGGAAGAGCAGTCAGTTCTCTTAAGCACTGAGCCATCTCTCCAGCCCCTCAGCTGAGAATTCTTTGTTTAGCCCTGTATCCCATCTTTTAAATAGGGCTATTTGGTTCTTTGGGGTCTAACTTTTGAGTTTTTTGTATATGTTGGTTATTAGTCCTCTGTTGGATTTGGTTTGGATAGACATCAGAAAGATGGAGAGAGGAGAGGGCAAACTTTTCAGCGCACTGGAAATCTCAGAAGCCCCTTCTTTAGTTTTCCTCTTGAGTCTTAGAGCCTCAAATCCTCTGTACAGAATGGGGCTCCCACTCAGTAGTGATTGCTCTGACCCTTTGCGTCTCTTTCCCCCAGCCTTTCCTTGAGAAGCTTCATCCCAGAGCTGACCCCTCTTGGCTCCTCTCTGCGCCTCCATGCCTGCTGAGTGACAGTTCACTTTTGGCTGAGTTCTGCAGACTCCCTTTCTCATCTCCCCAGGTTGAGAACATGGAGAAGAGTCTGATCTCTACCCCACCCTTCCAGGGAAACCCTCATTGCTCTGCCCACACTTACAACTTTTGTGCTCCCCCAGGGCATGGCCATCTGGAGGTGCTTCTCTGAGGTTTTTCTCATTTTCTGCCAACTCTTGGGTCTCAGTGTTCCAGGCGTCAGTGCCCAGGTGTCTCTATTCATGCCCCCCAAGACTCTGCCCTACTGTTTTCTGTGCCAGATTGAAGAATGACCTGATCATCCAAACAATGCCCAGTGAAGAACTGCACAGATCCATCTTGGAATCTTGCTGTGAGGCTGTAAAGAAGAGATAGGACTCTGTGGCCATGCCTAATGGTGCAGAAAAGCTGGTCTGTCCAGGAACAGCAGGACACAGGACAGTCCCTCAGCAGTCAGTACCATTTCCCCATCAGCAGGTGCAGTAGGGAAATTGACTTTCAAGGTAGGAGTTACATCTCCTATCTTGTTAGTAGCCATGGCCAGTCTAAGAGTTGGATATTTGGGCAGAGTACAGACAAATCATGGTTTGCTTTGCTCATTGAAAAGTTCATACTGCAGGGCTCTGACCTTTTTATACCTTCTCAAGAGTTCTCAGAATTTCAAACGTAAACTATCTTTAGCTGGCAGTATCATGCCCCTACCAGAGCACGAGACAAATTATAGTCAGCTGCTGCGGATAATCTGAAGCAGCCCCACACCCACACCTGGGATAAAAACAAAAGCGTATTCACATAACATAACTGGATTAAAAAACAAAAAAAAATCCCACTAGAAGGATCTGTCATTCTTCCCCCATGACATTCCCTTCCTGGGGATGAATATTCATCCCCTATAATTGTGGGCTGGAGTGAGTGAACTACCACATCAGATGGGTAAGTTTGGAAGGAGAAAACAGGCATTTTCAGGCACTCAGGTAGCATGGGTTCTTGCCTGTGTTTCTAGGCACTGAGCTGTTTGGGACTGGACTCCAAATTGAAGTTTGCGAAGACCCAGCACTGCCTGGTGAGTCTTAGTTGAGCATCTGTGTTGAAAGCTTATTCTGCTTTCTCACCTCTGAATAGCATCCTTGCATCCCAAGGTTGTCAGCACCGGGTGTGCTTTGTTTATTGCCTCTGTGGTCATTGTCTAGACGGAAGGAGAGTGTGTGAGTCCAGAGAATCTCAGCACCTTCAGTGCTCTTTATAGAAAATGTTTGACGGGGCTTATTTCAAGTTTTTAGGGACCTTGTGGACCGGTCATTCACAAGAGCTACAGTAGGTGGCAGTAACACTCTGTTGCTATTAAACCCACAGTTGTACTAAGGAATAATAAGGGAAATGTCTCCTGGAACCCACCCAGATCTACCCCATGAAGCAACTAGCCTTCTTTCTATGATCTTGCAGAAATTTCTACTTTTTAGGTCATTCTGTACATGTTGGTCTGCACTGGAGTGGGGAGAATCTGCAGTACTGAACCAAAGGCACCGGGAGGAGTTCCGTGGAGACAAGGAAGCAACTATATGGTGTTTACCGGGCAGATGCTAATAATGTGGAGTTATTATCCTTCATTTTCAGACAACGTGTCCAGACTGAAGGTGTTTATGGAGGAACTCAAATTCAAACTAAGTAGAGGTTTCTCAAGCACATGATTCAGAAAATTGCCCAAATGAGCACTAATTTTTCTAAAAAGAGAGAATGAAGGGATGTAAGCAGATGTCACTCCTTCACCCTATCAAGAGAGATGTGGTAGTGCACTTAAGTGTTACAAGTGTTGTTGCTAGGGGGAGGGGAGAGGGGAGAGCAGAAAAGGGAGAAGGGATAACCAGGAAAGGGGATAACATTTGAAATGTAAATACATAAATATCCAATTAAAAAAAAAGTGTTGGGACTGAAAACCCGAAACAACTGAAGCAGTTGTGAGAGTCCAGCAAAGCAGGATCCTTATTTGAATTAAGCAGCAAAAGCTGATCAGTCAGGGACCGCAGCACTCCTCAGAAGCTGACTGAGTCCCGAAGCTTTTATCCTAGTAACTGTTTAAGCAGGAAAATCCTAAGGCCCATAAGCATCGATGCAAAGGTACGGCTACAATTTCATCAATCAGAATCATCCATTCTTGTCCTGGTTAAGAACAATCATTGTATTTGAGGGACAAAAAAAAAAAAAAAAAAAAAAAAAAAAAAAAAAAAAAAAAGGAATGAGAGAAGAGTCCCCAGCTCCCTCAGAATCTGGGAACTTGAACTTACTTTCATCTTATGATCAGAGTGGAGTCTGAAAAAAAATTGGCAATGCCATGGATAAATCTCATTTGCTTGACCCCAGCAGAAGGACTGCCATATAACTACAGACTTCAGTTGTGTAACTCTTAGACCCCAAGCCAGTGGTCAAGCGGTAGATGGTACCTTATCACAAGAAGAGATAGAGCAGATTGATTGTCTAGCATTTAGGACAGGAGGGGAATGATGCAGATGATGAAAAGAGACCATCTGTGCTTGGAAATTCTCTCCTGATTGCTTAGTTATGTTCTCATGACAGCAGCAGCATCAGCACTACCACCATGACCAACCACCACCACCACCACCACCACCACCACCACCATCACCAACAACAACAACAACCACCACCACTGTCATCAATGGCACCACCACTACCACCACCACCACCACCACCATCACCATCATCACTACCATCACCATCACTGCCACAACCATCATCACCATCACCACCATCACTACCACCACCACCATCACCACCATCACCACCATCACTACCACTACCACCACCAAGAACACCACTACCACCACCACCACTACCACCACCACCACTAGCACCACCACCACTAGCACCACCACCACCACCATCATCACCACCACCACCACCATCATCATCACCACTTCCACCACCACCACCACCACCACCATCACCATCATCACTACCATCACCATCACTGCCACAACCATCATCACCATCACCACCATCACTACCACCACCACCATCACCACCATCACTACCATCACCATCACTGCCACCACCAAGAACACCACTACCACCACCACCACTACCACCACCACCACTAGCACCACCACCACTAGCACCACCACCACCACCATCATCACCACCACCACCACCACCATCATCATCACCACTTCCACCACCACCACCACCACCATCATCACCACCATGATCACCATCACCATCCCCACCATCACCACTAGCACCACCAACCACCATCACTACCACTTCTACCACCACCAGTAAAACCACCATCATCATAATCACTACCACCACCACCACCACCACCACCATTATCACCATCATCACCATCACCATCATCATCACCATCATCACCACTTCCACCACCACTACCACAACTACCACCACCACGATCACCATCACCATCACCACCACCACCAACCACCACCATCACCATCAAACATCACCAACATTATTATTGAAACATTATCATTAGCATCATTAAATAGCATTATGCTAATTGTCTGGCACTACCACTTATCAGCCTGTGTTTTGAACAGTATTGCTAGGTGGCACCAAGACATCCAGGTTCAAATCTACTGTACATACTAGTAATGTGACTTGGAACAGTTATTGAACTTAGTGGTTTCAATTCCCATCACTACATGGGGATGGTTGCATCATTTAAAAATGGGGTATTTAATGTTCATGAACTGGTCTATGTGGTTTACAGCAAGTACTAAGTGAGAACAGTAATTAAAATGAAGAAGCAAGTCACACGGAACATGTATAACTTGCTCAAGGTCATGAAAGTAAAGATAAGGTTAGGGCTTAAACCCAGGCAGGTTATATATACAGTTCATATTCCTAGCCACCAATCAGGTCTCGCTAGACAGCTGAGATGCAAGTTTTAGTAGTGAAGTGAGAAGGCATGATAATAGGAGGAAACAGCCCACTCATTTATTTATTTATATTTATTTGTTCATTCCTTTATTCTTTCAGTTTCTGATTTCAGTTGCTCTTCTCTATAACTCAGTCTTACTACGCTAACTGTCCTAATTTAGTGCAGAGGTGGAATTCTGTTCATCATCTCTGCAGTCAGTCATTTCATTGATATTATTGAAATTATTCCACTTCATTTCAAAACCAAGAATTATATTTTTGCACAGGACTCATCATGCGATGAACATGATAAAGTGAATGTGACTCCCCCCCTTTTTTATTAGTTCCTGAAGAATCTTCTGAAAGTCCAAATACTAACATTTCTCCATGTTGTTCTTTTCTTGTTTTGAGGCAAAGTCTTGCTATGCAACCCAGGGTAGTCTTGAGTTTACCATTCCTACTCAGCCTCCTGAGTGCTGGGACTAGAGGTGTGCTTCGATAGCTGTTTTGTTTTCTATTCAATGGTAGGACTGTCACATACTTTTGTTCCACAAGAGGAAATTGCTCTAGAACCTACAGTGATTGTCTAGTTAAGCATTTACTCTGCTTGCTTATTTTAAAGACAAGGTATAGTATGTACTGTGAAAGGGCATTGAGCACGGGTTGGGGATTTAGCTCAGTGGTAGAGCGCTTGCCTAGCAAGCACAAGGCCCTGGGTTTGTTCCCCAGCTCCAAAAAAAAAAAAAAAAAAAAAAAAAAAAGAACACAAAAGGGCATAGAACTCAACCTCTACCACTTTTCCTTCTCTTCCCCACTTTCCTCCTCCTCTTTTTTCCAGACAAAAGACTTACTATGTAGTCCTGGCTGGCCCAAAACTCACTCTGTAGCTTCAAACTCATAGAGATCTGCCTATCTCTGCCTCCTGAGTGAAGGAATAGAAGGCATGGGACACCACACTAGTGAAATCTTGTTTTAATTAAGATACCTTGAAACAAACAGGAAGTTTAATATACCTAGGAGCCCAGTGGTCTGGGACCCTCATACCATATTAGCTCTAGTCATAGACTGAGAAAAGGTAGCCCAATGATTAGACATGCTGTTGATTTTGAGGCAAAGAAGTCTTGGGGATTTTCTTTCATAGACCTTTACTTTCTGTGAGTCTGAGGTCACCATGAGTCCATTATGATTTGCAACTCTGTCTCCTTCAATGTTGGCTATTCTAAGCAAGCATTTTGAGCATTCTTTCCTAAGGAGGTCCTGTTTGCTCTCCAACATAGCAGGATTTGCTTTGTACTTCACTACCCACTAAAAGAAAAAAAATAAGGTGATTGTATAACATTATTTCTTAGGTAAAATAGTGCTCTCAACAGAAAGTATGTTGTTGTTTACATTCCCAACTGTTAACAGGTTTCCCTTCTAGAGTAGAAGTTCATGTGGTAATTAGTGTTCAGAGTAATTTTCAAAATACAGTTAAATGCTGACATTTCCTTGACACATTCATTAAAATATGAAAACAATGAACAGTCTTATAACCCCTCATGTCAGTGGCAGGGACTTGGGCTTGGCTCACCAGTGACTGAGCTGCAAGCCAGAGATGTATGCACCGAGTCACATGGTCCCTGGCTTCCTGATACTGTATGAGTGCTCAGTCGGTCCTGTGCCTGGATCATGATGGAGTCTTTTTTTTTTCATTTTATTTTTCTTGGATATTTTATGAATTTACATTTCAAATGTTATCCCCTTTCCCCCTCTCCCATACCCCCTCCTTCTATGAGGATGCTCCCACTCCCACCTACCCTCAACGCCCTGGCATTTCTCTACATTGGGGAAACGAGTCTTCTCAGGACCAAGGGTTTTTCTCCATATTGATGCTAGATAGTGCCATCCTCTGCTACATATGTGGCTGGAGTCATGGGTCTTTCCATGTGCACTCATTGGTTAGTGGTTTAGTCCCTGGGAGCTCTGGTGGGGTCTGGTTGGTTGATATTGTTCTTCTTCCTATGGGGTTGCAAACCTTTTTAGTTCCTTCAGTCTTTTCTCTAACTCCTCCAATGGGATCCCCTTGTTTAGTCCAATGGTGAGCTGTAACCTTCCTCATCCGTAGGCTCTGGCAGAGTCTCTCAGGAGACACCTGTATCTGGCTCCTGTCAGTAAGTACTTCTTGGCATCAGCAATAGTGACTGGGTTTGGTGGCTGCATATGGAATGGATCTCCAGGTGGGGCAGTCTCAGGATGACCTTTTCTTCAGTATGGTGGAGTATTTCTTGAATTAGAAAATGCTCCTGGGACCAAAAGTTCATTGTTTTCTGGCAATAGTACCAGAATACCTATAGCAAACACATCTTAACTCAAGAAATATGCCACCTAGAGATGATGACCCAGACCTGCCCAGAAGCTTCGGTCCCGAGACTCCTGACCAAAACCAACAGGATGACTTTTGGGCAGAGTCCTGCCAACATTGCTTACTTGGTGTGCATTCTGGAGGAATCTGTTGTGGACCAGTAAGATCAGACCATCACCACCTTCACATGGAAGAGCCACCATGCCCAACTGATGGCAGTGGAGGAACCGGTATGTCTACTGTGTGAACTCTCATAACAGAGGAAAGATGAAATCCATCAGGAAGCTTGGGTCTCCAGCTCATTTGGCGTCTCCATAGCTGTCTAGGAATTTGGTGCTCTATTCAAAAGGAATGAGACCAAGACAAAGAAGGGCTTTGAGTACTTCTTGGCTGAGCTACAAGGTGGCAACCATTCCAAAACACTTGTTGAGACAGCTGAAGAGGCCAAAGAGAAAACAAAGGAGACAGCAGGGCAGCTTCATAGAAGGCCAAGGGCCTAGCTAACAAGGCGGCCACCAGGGAGGAGAGGGGGAAGGAGGAGGAGGAGGAGGAGAAGGAGGAGGAGGAGCTTGTGTAGCCAGCTAACCAGTGCTACTCTACTTATATTCTCCCCCTTCTCCCCACTGTACTTGATCCTTAAACATCAACCTCCAGCCCTCTATGCTGTCTGGGTGGTAGGTCAGCATCTACAGTTCACCAGGCTCAGTGTCCACGCTGAACCCACCCTGCTTGCTATTCCATTGGGCAGCTGATGCCAGGGTAGAGATATGTAGTGACTTTCCCAAGGTCACAAGCAGTGCATAGGTGAAGTAATAAACGATAGTCAGTATGCTCCACAAGGGTAGGCCCCTTTATTTTCTGATATGTCCCAAGTACTTTGAACAATATTGAACACATGAGAAGGACTCATAAATGCCTGATTTGATTGCACCTCCAATAAAATGCTGAACACCTTTTATATATGTATCTTTTGATTTTCTTCCTTCCTTCCTTCCTTCCTTTCTTAATTTTTCTCTTTCTTTCTTTTCTTATCTTTTCCTTCCCTCCTTCTCCCTTCCTTTCCTTTTTTTTTGTTTCTTGAGACATGGTTTTCTTGTGTTGCCTTAGCTGTCCTAGAACTAGCTCAGTAGACCACAATGGCCTTGAACTCACAGAGATCTGCTTGCCTCTGCCTCTTGAGTACTGGGCACCACAACCTGGCAAATTGCCTTGCTAAATACTTTCATTTTGCCTTTGTGTAACACCTAGAACTCAGAGATTCACCAGCCTCTGCCTCCTGAGTGCTGGGACCAAAGTTGTGCATCACCACAGCCCAGCTAGTTTTCAAATAGTATATTTTGATTATGTTTTTCCCCTCTCCTACCTTCTCTTAGAACCCATACACCCAACTACCCACTTAACTTTATGTTCTCTCTTTCTTTCAAGAAAATGTGATAAAAAATCAAAACAAGCAAGCAAAAGATCAATAAGACAAAAGGGGGGCGCATCATACAGAAATGAAATTAAAGTCCACAAAACAAAACGCAGAGCTGACTTTGTGTTTGGGCACTACTCCTGTGCATGAGACTGCCCTAGAGTGTTATTGATGTACCCAGTGGAACTCCATTGGAGAAAACCTATTTTCTCTTTGAGTATCAGTTGCAAATGACTTCTTCGTTAGGGGCAGGCCCCATGTCTGTTTGCTCTTGTCAGTGGTGGGCTCCTATCTGGCTCGAAACTGTGCAGGTCTTGTGTGTACTCCCGGTCTCTGTGAGTTCACATGTGGGCCATTCCAGTTGTGTCTGGGAGACACTGTTTCCTTGGAGTTATCCATCACCTCTGGCTCTCCCAGCCTTTCAATCCTCTCTTCTGCACAGATCCCTAAGGCCTGAGGTTAGAGGTTTGGTGAAGAAAGACCATTTAAGAATGAGTGCTTCTTATTTGCAGATGATATGATAGTATATTTAAGTGATCCCAAAAGTTCCACCAGAGAACTACTAAAGCTGATAAACAACTTCAGCAAAGTGGCTGGGTATAAAATTAACTCAAATAAATCAGTTGCCTTCCTCTATACAAAAGAGAAACAAGCCGAGAAAGAAATTAGGGAAACGACACCCTTCATAATAGACCCAAATAATATAAAGTACCTCGGTGTGACTTTAACCAAGCAAGTAAAAGATCTGTACAATAAGAACTTCAAGACAATGAAGAAGGAAATTGAAGAAGACCTCAGAATATGGAAAGATCTCCCATGCTCATGGATTGGCAGGATTAATATAGTAAAAATGGCCATTTTACCAAAAGCAATCTACAGATTCAATGCAATCCCCATCAAAATACCAATCCAATTCTTCAAAGAGTTAGACAGAACAATTTGCAAATTCATCTGGAATAACAAAAAACCCAGGATAGCTAAAGCTATCCTCAACAAGAAAAGGACTTCAGGGGGAATCACTATCCCTGAACTCAAGCAGTATTACAGAGCAATAGTGATAAAAACTGCATGGTATTGGTACAGAGACAGACAGATAGACCAATGGAATAGAATTGAAGACCCAGAAATGAACCCACACACCTATGGTCACTTGATTTTTGACAAAGGAGCCAAAACCATCCAATGGAAAAAAGATAGCATTTTCAGCAAATGGTGCTGGTTCAACTGGAGGTCAACATGTAGAAGAATGCAGATCGATCCATGCTTATCACCCTGTACAAAGCTTAAGTCCAAGTGGATCAAGGACCTCCACATCAAACCAGACACACTCAAACGAATAGAAGAAAAACTAGGGAAGCATCTGGAACACATGGGCACTGGAAAAAATTTCCTAAACAAAACACCAATGGCTTACGCTCTAAGATCAAGAATCGACAAATGGGATCTCATAAAACTGCAAAGCTTCTGTAAGGCAAAGGACACTGTGGTTAGGACAAAACGGCAACCAACAGATTGGGAAAAGATCTTTACCAATCCTACAACAGATAGAGGCCTTATATCCAAAATATACAAAGAACTCAAGAAGTTAGACCGCAGGGAAACAAATAACCCTATTAAAAAATGGGGTTCAGAGCTAAACAAAGAATTCACAGCTGAGGAATGCCAAATGGTTGAGAAACACCTAAAGAAATGTTCAACATCTTTAGTCATAAGGGAAATGCAAATCAAAACAACCCTGAGATTTCACCTCACACCAGTGAGAATGGCTAAGATCAAAAACTCAGGGGACAACAGATGCTGGCGAGGATGTGGAGAAAGAGGAACACTCCTCAATTGTTGGTGGGATTGCAAACTGGTACAACCATTCTGGAAATCAGTCTGGAGGATCCTCAGAAAATTGGACATTGAACTGCCTGAGGATCCAGCTATACCTCTCTTGGGCATATACCCAAAAGATGCCCCAACATATAAAAAAGACACGTGCTCCACTATGTTCATTGCAGCCTTATTTATAATAGCCAGAAGTTGGAAAGAACCGAGATGCCCTTCAACAGAGGAATGGATACAGAAAATGTGGTACATCTACACAATGGAATATTACTCAGCTATCAAAAACAATGACTTTATGAAATTCGTAGGCAAATGGTTGGAACTGGAAAACATCATCCTGAGTGAGCTAACCCAATCACAGAAAGACATACATGGTATGCACTCATTGATAAGTGGCTATTAGCCCAAATGCTTGAATTACCCTAGATGCCTAGAACAAATGAAACTCAAGACGGATGATCAAAATGTGAATGCTTCACTCCTTCTTTAAAAGGGGAACAAGAGGGGTTGGGGATTTAGCTCAGTGGTAGAGCACTTGCCTCGGAAGCGCAAGGCCCTGGGTTCGATCCCCAGCTCCGAAAAAAAGAACCAAAAAAAAAAAAATAAAAGGGGAACAAGAATACCCTTGGCAGGGAAGAGAGAGGCAAAGATTAAAACAGAGACTGAAGGAACACCCATTCAGAGCCTGCCCCACATGTGGCCCATACATATACAGCCACCCAATTAGACAAGATGGATGAAGCAAAGAAGCGCAGGCTGACAGGAACCGGATGTAGATCTCTCCTGAGAGATACAGCCAGAATACAGCAAATGCAGAGGTGAATGCCAGCAGCAAACCACTGAACTGAGAATAGGTCCCCCGTTGAAGGAATCAGAGAAAGAACTGGAAGAGCTTGAAGGGGCTCGAGACCCCATATGTACAACAATGCCAAGCAACCAGAGCTTCCAGGGACTAAGCCACTACCTAAAGACTATACATGGAGTGACCCTGGACTCTGACCTCATAGGTAGCAATGAATATCCTAGTAAGAGCACCAGTGGAAGGGGAAGCCCTGGGTCCTGCTAAGACTGAACCCCCAGTGAACTAGACTGGTGGGGGGAGGGCGGCAATGGGGGGAGGGTTGGGAGGGGAACACCCATAAGGAAGGGAAGGGGGGAGGGGGATGTTTGCCCGGATTCCGGGAAAAGGGAATAACACTTGAAATGTATATAAGAAATACTCAAGTTAATAAAAAAAATGTAAAAAAAAAAGTATAAGTGCTTCTAAGTCTCTCACTCATTGTACATTGTCTAGTTGTGGAACTCTGTGCTAGTTTCCATCTGCTGCAATAAGAGGATTCTCTCATGAGAGTTGAGGGAGGGACTGAGCAGTAAATCATAAGGGATCATTTTATTGCTGTGTTCCTTTCACAGAATAATAGTGTTAGGTTTTCCCCAGGATGATGACCTATATAGTTCCAAGTTGATCACCATGTTAGCAGTGTCAGGCATGGGTTCCAACTAACAGAATGGGCCTTAAATCCAATAAAAATAAGTGGTTGGTCTTAGGGTTTCCATTGCTGTGAAGAGATACCATGACCAAGGCAACTCTTTTTTTTAATTATTATTTAGAAATAATTTATTTTTATTTATTTTTATTTTTTATTGGATTTTTTTATTTGTATTTCAAATGTTATCCAGAAACATGCTATCTCCCCCTGCTTCTATGATGGTGCTCCCCTACTCACCCACCCACTCCCTCCTACCTCCCCAACCTGACATTCCCCTACACTGGGGCACTGAGCCTTGACAGGACCAAAGGCCTCTCCTTCCATTGATGCCCAACAAGGTCATCCTCTGCTACATATGCTGGAACGATAGGTCCATCCTTGTATACTCTTGGGATGGTGGTTTAGTCCCTGGGAGCTCTGGGGGTGGTCTGGTTGGTTGATATTGTTGTTCTTCTTATGGGGTTGCAAACTTCTTCAGGTCCTTCAGTGCTTTCTCCAACTCCCTCCACTGGGGACCCTATTCTCAGTTCAATGGTTGACGGTGAGCATCTGGCCTCTGTATTTGTCAGGCTCTGGCAGAGCCTCTCAGGAGACAGTTATATCAGGATCTTGTCAACAGGCACTTCTTGGCATCTGGGTTTGGTGTCTGTATCTGGGATGGATTCCTAGGTGGGGCAATCTCTGGATGGTCTTTCCTTCAATCTCTGTTCCACACTTTGTCTCCATATTTCCTCCTGTGAGTATTTTTGTTCCCACTTCTAAGAAGGACTGAAGCATTCACACTTTGATCTTCCTTCTTCTTGAGCTTCTTGTGGTTTGTGAACTGTATCTTGGGTATTCCAAGCTTTTGGGCTAATATCCACTTCTCAGTGAGTGCATTCCGTGTGTGTTCTTTTGTGACTGGGTTACCTCACTCAGGATGATATTTTCTAGTTCCATCTATTTGTCTAAGAATTTCATGAAGTCATTGCTTTAATAGCTGAGTAGTACTCCATTGTATAATATACTGCATTTTCTGTATCCATTCCTCTATTGAAAAACATCTGAGTTGTTTTTAGCTTCTGGCTATTATTTATAAACAAGGCTGCTATGAATATAGTGGAGCATGTGTTCTTTCTATATGTTGGAATATCTTTTGAGTATATGCCCATGAATGGTATAGCTGGGTCCTCAGGTAGTACTATATCCGATTGTCTGAGGAACCTCCAGACTAATTTCCAGAGTGGTTATACCAGCTTGCAATCCCATCAACAATGGAGGAGTGTTTCTCTTTCTCCACATCCTTGCCAGCATCTGCTGTCACCTGAATTTTAATCTTAGTCATTCTGACTGGTGTGAGGTGAAATCTCAGGGCTGTTTTGATTTGCATTTCTCTGATGACTAATGATGTTGAACATTTCTTTAGGTGATTCTCAGCCATTCAGTGTTCCACAGGTGAGAATTCTCTTTAGGTCTGTAGCCCATTTTTAATAGGGTTATTTGATTCTCTGGAGTCTAACTTCTTAAATTCTTTGTATATATTGGATATTAGCCCTCTATCATGTGGGATTGGTAAAGATCTTTTCCAAATCTGTTGGTTTGCCATTTTGTCCTAATGACAATGTCCTTTGCCTTACAGAAGCTTTGCAATTTTATGAGATCCCATTTGTCAATTGTTGATCTTAGAGCATAAGCCATTGGTGTTCTGCTCAGGAAAATTTGCCCTGTGCCCATGTGTTTGAGGCTCTTCCCCAGTTTTTCTTCTATTAGTTTGAGTGTATCTGGTTTTATGCGGAGGTCCTTGATCCACTTGAACTTGAGCTTTGTACAAGGCAATAAGAATGGATCAATTTGCATTCTTCTACATGCTGACTACCAGTTGAACCAGCACCATTTGCTGAAAATGCTGTCTTTTTCCATTGGATGGTTTTAGCTCCTTTGTCAAAGACCAAGTGATCATAGGTGTGTGGGTTCATTTCTGGGTATTCAATTCTATTCCATTGATCTACCTGCCTGCCTCTGTACAGTATCATACAGTTTTTATCACTACTGCTCTAATACAGCTGGAGATCAGGGATGGTTATTCCCCCAGAAGTTCTTTTATTGTTGAGAATAGTTTTTGCTATCATTTTTGTTGTTGTTGTTGTTATTCCAAATGAATTTGCAAATTGCTCTAACTGTGTGAAGAATTGAGTTGGAATTTTGATGGGGATTGCATTGCGTCTGTAGATCGCTTTCGGCAAGATGGTTAAAGGCAACTCTTATAAAGGACAAAATTAATTGGGGCTGGCTTACAGTTTCAGAGGTTATCATCATTATCTTCATTATCATCAAGACTGGAGCATGGCAGTGTCCAGGGAGATGTGGGGCTGGAGAAGCAGAAAGTTCTACATCTTGATCCAAAGGCAAACAGGAGGCTAGGCGGAGGGTTTAAAAGCCCATCCTTGCAGTGACACCCTTCCTCTAGTAAGGCTACACCTACTTCCACAGGGCCATACCTTGTAATAGTGTCACTCCCTAGGTCAAATGTATTCAGACCACCACATTCCACTCTCTGCCCCTCCACAGGCTTGTTCAAACACACCAGTCATTGGGGGGGGGTGCATACCTGGGCATAGCATAATGCAAAATGTATTTAGTTCAACTTCAAAAGTCTTATAGGCTATAGCAGTCTCAACAATGTCATAGCATTTGTGCCATTGTCACACCACCATTTCTTGCAGCAGGGCTCTGTTGTGGGTCATAGGGCTTGTAGCTGTGTGATATTGACGATTACCTTTCTCCTTCAGTAGAGTATAGAATACCTTCACCTTTTTCCTTCAGTGGAGTATAGAGTACCTTCCAGTACCATGAATGTTTGTCAATGGGGTAAAGCATCTAGTGAAAGCAGCTTGACTATTTTGTGTTCCATGACATATATAACTGATGTCTTTAGCAATAGAGGCTTATCATTCATTGGTTTGTGGAGAGCACCTAGTAGCATTGAAAATAGCCTCAGATGTTTGGAGGCAGTTTGTGGGACCCTTTGACCAATGATTTAACAGGATGCAACTCATTTCTGATGCTGGAGGTTTTACTTGATGGCATAAAATGTCTTGTTGGGGAATTCTCTTTCCTATTACATGGTGGCTCCATTTAGATTTCATATACATACATACACATATATATGATAAACATATATTTTAAATATATAAAAATACAAAAATATATATTTTCACATATAAAATATATTTCATATACTTATTTTAGGAATCTTCTACAGTAATAGGTTTCCATACGTTTTTTTCTTTTCTTTAAATTTCTGAAACCAACATTTAATTTAACATTTAATACCTAAACCAGAAATATAAAAAAAGCAAACACATATATTTGGTATAATTTTTCTTAATAATAGTTTTTATACATACATATATTTCTGTACTTGTGTGTGTGTCTGAGTGTAAAATAGCTGCAAACATTAAACAAACCAGGCAACCCCTAGCAGCTTCCAACTGTTTTATGAAACAAACTGTTATTTAAATAACTTTTAGCCCCTTGGAATAATGTCTACTCTCTCTTGCAATTCTTTTTTAAAATACAGTTTGTATCTTCTTAGGGAAGAAATGGGAAGAAAAAAACCTTTTTTTATGTTTATAATTAGAGACATAAAACCTCACTGCTAATTTCAGCTTAACTTAGCATCTGAATTTTGGAGGTCCTTCTTTGTTACCCAAAAATAATTATCTTTCAATCATAATCATGCTTGATTCTTGTGAGTTTAAATACAAACTGATGTGTTTGTAAAATCAGACTAGGAGGTAAAATGAGTTCATGTGATCCAGGTTCTTGGTTTTATCAGGTAAGAGGAAGCAGCATTGTCTTCAAGCATACTCAAGACAGGCCTGCTGAGGTTCAAGCCCATCTGCTTTGATGATTTAAATATACAGAGGAACAAAATGGTTCCAGAGGGTAGGTGATGAAACCATAAAGATATTATGGATCAAACTAGCAGACTCCTCATAAGTTACAGTCTCATTCACACACACACACACACACACACACACACACACACACACACACACACACACACACGAATGTTCCTGCCTAGTAATTTCTGTTCCCCCAGAATAACACAATCCACACTATGCACAGCGTCAGTTGAGTACACCTGAGCCTCTGTAACATGCTGCTGCTGCTGGACGGTTCTGAGGAGACACCAGAGGGGATATTGTATTACAGAGTCTATTCAGTATCACTGATGAGAAAGTCCTTTCAGAGGCCCAAGAGATTCACAGAGCAAATTTCAGCTACAGTTGAGGCTGCAGAGTACTTATGATGAGAATTTATACTATAATATAGTAAAAGTACTGCATAAAGTAGTACAAATAAAAAGGAATGGTCACCATTTTCACCTTAATGTGGACATTCCGACTATTTCTATCCCTCCCTTCCATCCAATTAATTTATAATCTGTAAGTGATTACTTAGTGCCAATTGACACTGGGACAGTAACACTTTATTATTGCTTTGACTGTTAATTCCAGTCTTTAAAAAATAAGGTTTCGGTTTTTTTCTTTAATCATAATCAAGAATGGGACATTACTCATTAACATAAACATGCCTGACTTCAAGTTAAGACAAACAAAAGGAAAGAGAAATCAATATCATTGGGGTGAATTATGGTTAAAAAGTTTGAGTCATATTAGCTTATTCCTGTAGAATGATAAATATGGCAAAATTAACTTTAAATTACTGAAGTCCTTAAACTGACAAACCGTGCATTTTTCATAAAATTAAAATGTAAAGTAATTATTCTCCAAAATGGTTCATTTCACCAGACATTTACAATACTCTCTTAAACTAAGCCAACATTTCTGTATTAGTTTGTTATAGGAAAAGAAAAATGAGCTCTAAATAAATGACATGGGAGGCAATAAATTGACACATGACAAGTAAAGAAAAGGCTAAAGCACTCCAACACCATTGAAACTGTTTTAATGTTGCAACTCCAAAAATGCAACAATCATCAGCTTGTGAAAGACCCAAATTTCAAAGTCATTTTAATTACTCCTTCATACCTATTTTACAAAATAAAGGCAGAGACATTTAAATCCTCCATGTCCTGATTATACTATGCTCCTACCTTCTTTCCTATCACTATAGTGTAAGCTGTAATTGCCATCAGATGCTATATAAGAAAAAATAAATAAAATATTAACCTCTGCTTCAGTGTACAGTTTCCAGAATCTGCCAGAACTGGGGAACTGGGCAAGAAGGCGTTCATAAGTCTTCCGTGCTTTGTCTATAGGTTGATTGTGTGCCTCTCGAATAAGAATGCTTCAAGCATCAAGGTCATAAAGATTTTCTTTTAATTTCTTTTCCGCTCTTTTCACCTTCTCTGGGCCGTATTCAGCTGCCTGCCCCATGTCTGTGTCTCCTGACATGGACTCAGAGATTACAATGTACACATAGGCCAGCAATGGGAAGCTAGAAAGGAAAATTTAAACTAAAAACAACCCCACCAAAACCGGTAAAGTTTTATCTGTCCCTCAGAGCCAGAAGCAGGGGGAAAGGGTATGGGATAGGGATTTTGTGAAGGGGAAACTGGGAAGAGGGATAACATTTGAAATGTAAATAAAGAAAAATACTCCCCACCCAAAGTTAAGTGCTAGAAAAAAAAAAGTCTTCCTCACCTTTGAGTATTTAAATCTGGTCTCAGCTTAGATGAATTTCTCAGGGAAAGCTTTCTTGTTTTTCAAGAAATATTTTATTTTAGTTTTTGGGAATTTCATACATGAATATTATATTTATATCATTTCCCTTCAACTTTTTTTCCCAGCTGCTTTCCCATGTTTTTCCTGAGGCTTTTGAATTCACGACTTCTTAATTTAATTTATGTATATACATATATAAATATATGTATGTGCACATATAATACAGTCTATTTGGAGTTGCTCACATGCTTTCGTGTTTAGAGATGTAGTAGGGATTGGATTAGCCTATCAGGGAGTTTATACTGAGAAAAGACTGGTTCTTCCTCTCTTGGCAGTCATTAATTTGCCTGTAGCTAGGGGAAGAGTCTTATGAGATTTCCTCTACCCACACTGGGGCGTCGACTAGTGTTGTCATTGGTCAGCTATTAACCATATTGTTAAGATGTCATAGGTATAGACAGCTCCCTGACATATAGAGAAGACATTATGTCACAGCAAGCATCTTGACACTCTAACTTTCACAATTTTTCTGTTCTCTCTTCTGTGATGTTCCCTGAGTCTTAGGTGTAGGAGTTCTGTTGTAGATGTATCAGCTGGTATGGACACTCCATTGTCAAGTCATTCTATTCACTTTGACAAGTTGTGACATTCTGTAATGAGCTCCGTTTCCTGCAAAAAAGAAAAAAAAGCTTCTTTAATAGGGGCTGAGCTACACTTATTTCTGGATATAAGGCTAGGTATTTATAATGCAGTTGGGAAATATACTTGTTTAGGAAAATGTCAACAGAAGGTTCTCTTCTAGGGTCCATGACCTCACCAGTCATGAGTAGTTGACTGGGTTTACAGAACCAGCATTAGTTGCTTACTACTGAGTGGGCCTTAATTCTGAATGAATTATCTGTTGTTTAATGGATTAAACTGTTGTCTATCTCCAAGATCTAAATACCACTAAGTGACATATCTTGCCATGCTGGTTATGGTTTGTGGATCATGTAAGTCACAAATAGGTAGGGCTGTTAATTGATTTTTTTGCCTTACTGACTCACATAGCATCGTGAGATGCTTGAGGATGAATCCTCAGGGAGGAGGATTTCTGGTCAGTTTCAGCTCAATTCTTCCAAGTACTCCAAGTCCAAAGTGTGTGGTGTCTTCAGCACTAGAGTATTACCTTCAGGTTCCGGAAGGCAAACAAAAGTACCTACATTGTTTTGAGAGCCTCTTGGACTTCTCTAACTAACAACTTTAAGGTTCCCATGTCTAGCGCTAATTTTGTTTGCTTTTGTTTGTACTGGGAGTTTTGTTAGTCTATGGCTCTAGTGGGGAGCACTATCATCTTAAATAATATAACTTGAGGGCCCAGGAGCGGCAGGACCCCTGCCTGAGACACCTCCGGAACCTGAAGGAAACAGACAGGATAAACAGTTCTCTGCACCCAAATCCCGTGGGAGGGAGAGCTAAACCTTCAGAGAGGCAGACAAGCCTGGGAAACCAGAAGAGACTGCTCTCTGCACACACATCTCGGACGCCAGAGGAAAACACCAAAGGCCATCTGGAACCCTGGTGCACTGAAGCTCCCGGAAGGGGCGGCACAGGTCTTCCTGGTTGCTGCCACCGCAGAGAGCCCGTGGGCAGCACCCCGCGAGCAAACTTGAGCCTCGGGACCACAGGTAAGGCCAACTTGTCTGTTGCAAGAAGGCTGCCTGGTGAAATCGGGACACACAGAGGCAGAATTCCTCTAGGACCGGGCATGTCCTGTGTTTACCGGAAGTCCCACACCCGCGGACCCCGGCCCGCAGCAGCTCTCTGCTCCCAGACCCCGTGGGAAAGAGACCTCACCGCCTGGTCAGGTGGGCACTCCTGAGGCTGCAAGAGCTCCTGGAAGGGGCGGCACAGGTCTTCCTGGTTGCTGCCGCCGCAAAGAGCCCATGGGCAGCACCCGGCGAGAGAACTTGAGCCTCGGGACCACAGGTAAGACCAACTTTTCTGCTGCAAGAAAGCTGCCTGGTGAACTCAAGACACAGGCCCACAGGAACAACTGAAGACCTGTAGAGAGGAAAAACTACACGCCCGAAAGCAGAACACTCTGTCCCCATAACTGACTGAAAGAGAGGAAAACAGGTCTACAGCACTCCTGACACACAGGCTTATAGGACAGTCTAGCCACTGTCAGAAATAGCAGAACAAAGTAACACTAGAGATAATCTGATGGCGAGAGGCAAGCGCAGGAACACAAGCAACAGAAACCAAGACTACATGGCATCATCGGAGCCCAATTCTCCCACCAAAACAAACATGGAATATCCAAACACACCAGAAAGGCAAGATCTAGTTTCAAAATCATATTTGATCATGATGCTGGAGGACTTCAAGAAAGACGTGAAGAACTCCCTTAGGGAAACACAGGAAAACATTAATAAACAAGTAGAAGCCTACAGAGAGGAATCGCAAAAATCCCTGAAAGAATTCCAGGAAAACACAATCTAACAGTTGAAGGAATTAAAAATGGAAATAGAAGCAATCAAGAAAGAACACATGGAAACAACCCTGGATATAGAAAACCAAAAGAAGAGACAAGGAGCTGTAGATACAAGCTTCACCAACAGAATACAAGAGATGGAAGAGAGAATCTCAGGAGCAGAAGATTCCATAGAAATCATTGACTCAACTGTCAAAGATAATGTAAAGCGGAAAAAGCTACTGGTCCAAAACATACAGGAAATCCAGGACTCAATGAGAAGATCAAACCTAAGGATAATAGGTATAGAAGAGAGTGAAGACTCCCAGCTCAAAGGACCAGTAAATATCTTCAACAAAATCATAGAAGAAAACTTCCCTAACCTAAAAAAAGAGATACCCATAGACATACAAGAAGCCTACAGAACTCCAAATAGATTGGACCAGAAAAGAAACAGCTCCTGTCACATAATTGTCAAAACACCAAACGCACAAAATAAAGAAAGAATATTAAAAGCAGTAAGGGAAAAAGGTCAAGTAACATATAAAGGCAGACCTATCAGAATCACACCAGACTTCTCGCCAGAAACTATGAAGGCCAGAAGATCCTGGACTGATGTCATACAGACCCTAAGAGAACACAAATGCCAGCCCAGGTTACTGTATCCTGCAGAACCCTCAATTAACATAGATGGAGAAACCAAGATATTCCATGACAAAACCAAATTTACACAATATCTTTCTACAAATCCAGCACTACAAAGGATAATAAATGGTAAAGCCCAACATAAGGAGGCAAGCTATACCCTAGAAGAAGCAAGAAACTAATCGTTTTGGCAACAAAACAAAGAGAGTGAAAGCACACAAACATAACCTCACATCCAAATATGAATATAACGGGAAGCAATAATCACTATTCCTTAATATCTCTCAACATCAATGGTCTCAACTCCCCAATAAAAAGAAATAGATTAACAAACTGGATACGCAACGAGGACCCTGCATTCTGCTGCCTACAGGAAACACACCTCAGAGACAAAGACAGACACTACCTCAGAGTGAAAGGCTGGAAAACAACTTTCCAAGCAAATGGTCAGAAGAAGCAAGTTGGAGTAGCCATTCTAATATCAAATAAAATCAATTTCCAACTAAAAATCATCAAAAAAGATAAGGAAGGACACTTCATATTCATCAAAGGAAAAATCCAACAAGATGAACTCTCAATCCTAAATATCTATGCCCCAAATACAAGGGCACCTACATACGTAAAAGAAACCTTACTAAAGCTCAAAGCACACATTGCACCTCACACAATAATAGTGGGAGATTTCAACACCCCACTCTCATTAATGGACAGATCATGGAAACAGAAATTAAACAGTGATGTCGACAGACTAAGAGAAGTCATGAGCCAAATGGACTTAACGGATATTTATAGAACATTCTATCCTAAAGCAAAAGGATATACCTTCTTCTCAGCTCCTCATGGTACTTTCTCCAAAATTGACCATATAATTGGTCAAAAAACGGGCCTCAACAGGTACAGAAAGATAGAAATAATCCCATGCGTGCTATCGGACCACCACAGCCTAAAACTGGTCTTCAATAAAAATAAGGGAAGAATGCCCACATATACGTGGAAATTGAACAATGCTCTACTCAATGATAACCTGGTCAAGGAAGAAATAAAGAAAGAAATTAAAAACTTTTTAGAATTTAATGAAAATGAAGGTACAACATACCCAAACTTATGGGACACAATGAAAGCTGTGCTAAGAGGAAAACTCATAGTGCTGAGTGCCTGCAGAAAGAAACAGGAAAGAGCATATGTCAGCAGCTTGACAGCACACCTAAAAGCTCTAGAACAAAAAGAAGCAAATACACCCAGGAGGAGTAGAAGGCAGGAAATAATCAAACGCAGAGCTGAAATCAACCAAGTAGAAACAAAAAGGACCATAGAAAGAATCAATAGAACCAAAAGTTGGTTCTTTGAGAAAATCAACAAGATAGATAAACCCTTAGCCAGACTAACAAGAGGACACAGAGAGTGCGTCCAAATTAACAAAATCAGAAGTGAAAAGGGAGACATAACTACAGATTCAGAGGAAATTCAAAAAATCATCAGATCTTACTATAAAAACCTATATTCAACAAAACTTGAAAATCTTCAGGAAATGGACAATTTCCTAGACAGATACCAGGTATCGAAGTTAAATCAGGAACAGATAAACCAGTTAAACAACCCCAAAACTCCTAAGGCAAAGGACACTGTGGTTAGGACAAAACGGCAACCAACAGATTGGGAAAAGATCTTTACCAATCCTACAACAGATAGAGGCCTTATATCCAAAATATACAAAGAACTCAAGAAGTTAGACCGCAGGGAAACAAATAACCCTATTAAAAAATGGGGTTCAGAGGTAAACAAAGAATTCACAGCTGAGGAATGCCGAATGGCTGAGAAACACCTAAAGAAATGTTCAACATCTTTAGTCATAAGGGAAATGCAAATCAAAACAACCCTGAGATTTCACCTCACACCAGTGAGAATGGCTAAGATCAAAAACTCAGGTGACAGCGGATGCTGGCGAGGATGTGGAGAAAGAGGAACACTCCTCCATTGTTGGTGGGATTGTAGACTGGTACAACCATTCTGGAAATCAGTCTGGAGGTTCCTCAGAAAATTGGACATTGAACTGCCTGAGGATCCAGCTATACCTCTCTTGGGCATATACCCAAAAGATGCCTCAACATATAAAAGAGACACGTGCTCCACTATGTTCATCGCAGCCTTATTTATAATAGCCAGAAAATGGAAAGAACCCAGATGCCCTTCAACAGAGGAATGGATACAGAAAATGTGGTACATCTACACAATGGAATATTACTCAGCTATCAAAAACAACGAGTTTATGAAATTCGTAGGCAAATGGTTTGAACTGGAAAATATCATCCTGAGTGAGCTAACCCAATCACAGAAAGACATACATGGAGTGCACTCATTGATAAGTGGCTATAAGCCCAAATGCTTGAATTACCCTAGATCCCTAGAACAAACGAAACTCAAGATGGATGATCAAAATGTGAATGCTTCACTCCTTCTTTAAATGAGGAAAAAGAATACCCTTGGCTGGGAAGGGAGAGGCAAAGATTAAAACAGAGACTGAAGGAACACCCATTCAGAGCCTGCCCCACAGGTGGCCCATACATATACAGCCACCCAATTGGACAAGATGGATGAAGCAAAGAAGTGCAGACCGACAGGAGCCGGATGTAGATCGCTCCTGAGAGACACAGCCAGAATACAGCAAATACAGAGGCGAATGCCAGCAGCAAACCACTGAACTGAGAATAGGTCCCCCGTCGAAGGAATCAGAGAAAGAACTGGAAGAGCTTGAAGGGGCTCGAGACCCCAAAAGTACAACAATGTCAAGCAACCAGAGCTTCCAGGGACTAAGCCACTACCTAAAGACTATACATGGACTGACCCTGGACTCTGACCCCATAGGTAGCAATGAATATCCTAGTAAGAGCACCAGTGGAAGGGGAAGCCCTGGGTCCTGCTAAGACTGAACCCCCAGTGAACTAGACTATGGGGGGAGGGCGGCAATGGGGGGAGGGTTGGGAGGGGGACACCCATAAGGAAGGGGAGGGGGAGGGAGATGTTTGCCCGGAAACCGGGAAAGGGAATAACACTTGAAATGTATATAAGAAATACTCAAGTTAATAAAAAAATAAAAAATTAAAAAAAAGAAACCTTACTAAAGCTCAAAACACACATTGCACCTCACACAATAATAGTGGGAGATTTCAACACCCCACTCTCATTAATGGACAGATCATGGAAACAGAAATTAAACAGTGATGTCGACAGACTAAGAGAAGTCATGAGCCAAATGGACTTAACGGATATTTATAGAACATTCTATCCTAAAGCAAAAGGATATACCTTCTTCTCAGCTCCTCATGGTACTTTCTCCAAAATTGACCATATAATTGGTCAAAATGGGCCTCAACAGGTACAGAAAGATAGAAATAATCCCATGCGTGCTATCGGACCACCACGGCCTAAAACTGGTCTTCAATAAAAATAAGGGAAGAATGCCCACATATACGTGGAAATTGAACAATGCTCTACTCAATGATAACCTGGTCAAGGAAGAAATAAAGAAAGAAATTAAAAACTTTTTAGAATTTAATGAAAATGAAGATACAACATACCCAAACTTATGGGACACAATGAAAGCTGTGCTAAGAGGAAAACTCATAGCGCTGAGTGCCTGCAGAAAGAAACAGGAAAGAGCATATGTCAGCAGCTTGACAGCACACCTAAAAGCTCTAGAACAAAAAGAAGCAAATACACCCAGGAGGAGTAGAAGGCAGGAAATAATCAAACTCAGAGCTGAAATCAACCAAGTAGAAACAAAAAGGACCATAGAAAGAATCAACAGAACCAAAAGTTGGTTCTTTGAGAAAATCAACAAGATAGATAAACCCTTAGCCAGACTAACAAGAGGACACAGAGAGTGCGTCCAAATTAACAAAATCAGAAATGAAAAGGGAGACATAACTACAGATTCAGAGGAAATTCAAAAAATCATCAGATCTTACTATAAAAACCTATATTCAACAAAACTTGAAAATCTTCAGGAAATGGACAATTTCCAAGACAGATACCAGGTATCGAAGTTAAATCAGGAACAGATAAACCAGTTAAACAACCCCAAAACTCCTAAGGAAATAGAAGCAGTCATTAAAGGTCTCCCATCCAAAAAGAGCCCAGGTCCAGACGGGTTTAGTGCAGAATTCTATCAAACCTTCATAGAAGACCTCATACCAATATTATCCAAACTATTCCACAAAATTGAAACAGATGGAGCACTACCGAATACCTTCTACGAAGCCACAATTACTCTTATACCTAAACTACACAAAGACACAACAAAGAAAGAGAACTTCAGACCAATTTCCCTTATGAATATTGACGAAAAAATACTCAACAAAATTCTTGCAAACCGAATTCAAGAGTACATCAAAACAATCATCCACCACGATCAAGTAGGCTTCATCCCAGGCATGCAGGGATGGTTTAATATACGGAAAACCATCAACGTGATCCATTATATAAACAAACTGAAAGAACAGAACCACATGATCATTTCATTAGATGCTGAGAAAGCATTTGACAAAATTCAACACCCCTTCATGATAAAAGTCCTGGAAAGAATAGGAATTCAAGGCCCATACCTAAACATAGTAAAAGCCATATACAGCAAACCAGTTGCTAACATTAAACTAAATGGAGAGAAACTTGAAGCAATCCCACTAAAATCAGGGACTAGACAAGGCTGCCCACTCTCTCCCTACTTATTCAATATAGTTCTTGAAGTTCTAGCCAGAGCAATCAGACAACAAAAGGAGATCAAGGGGATACAGATCGGAAAAGAAGAGGTCAAAATATCACTATTTGCAGATGATATGATAGTATATTTAAGTGATCCCAAAAGTTCCTCCAGAGAACTGCTAAAGCTGATAAACAACTTCAGCAAAGTGGCTGGGTATAAAATTAACTCAAATAAATCAGTTGCCTTCCTCTATACAAAAGAGAAACAAGTCGAGAAAGAAATTAGGGAAACGACACCCTTCATAATAGACCCAAATAATATAAAGTACCTCGGTGTGACTTTAACCAAGCAAGTAAAAGATCTGTACAATAAGAACTTCAAGACACTGAGGAAAGAAATTGAAGAAGACCTCAGAATGTGGAAAGATCTCCCATGCTCATGGATTGGCAGGATTAATATAGTAAAAATGGCCATTTTACCAAAAGCAATCTACAGCTTCAATGCAATCCCCATCAAAATACCAATCCAATTCTTCAAAGAGTTAGACAGAACAATTTGCAAATTCATCTGGAATAACAAAAAACCCAGGATAGCTAAAGCTATCCTCAACAATAAAAGGACTTCAGGGGGAATCACTATCCCTGAACTCAAGCAGTATTACAGAGCAATAGTGATAAAAACTGCATGGTATTGGTACAGAGACAGACAGATAGACCAATGGAATAGAACTGAAGACCCAGAAATGAACCCACACACCTATGGTCACTTGATTTTTGACAAAGGAGCCAAAACCATCCAATGGAAAAAAGATAGCATTTTCAGCAAATGGTGCTGGTTCAACTGGAGGTCAACATGTAGAAGAATGCAGATCGATCCATGCTTATCACCCTGTACAAAGCTTAAGTCCAAGTGGATCAAGGACCTCCACATCAAACCAGACACACTCAAACTAATAGAAGAAAAACTAGGGAAGCATCTGGAACACATGGGCACTGGAAAAAATTTCCTAAACAAAACACCAATGGCTTATGCTCTAAGATCAAGAATCGACAAATGGGATCTCATAAAACTGCAAAGCTTCTGTAAGGCAAAGGACACTGTGGTTAGGACAAAACGGCAACCAACAGATTGGGAAAAGATCTTTACCAATCCTACAACAGATAGAGGCCTTATATCCAAAATATACAAAGAACTCAAGAAGTTAGACCGCAGGGAAACAAATAACCCTACTAAAAAATGGGGTTCTGAGCTAAACAAAGAATTCACAGCTGAGGAATGCCAAATGGTTGAGAAACACCTAAAGAAATATTCAATATCTTTAGTCATAAGGGAAATGCAAATCAAAACAACCCTGAGATTTCACCTCACACCAGTGAGAATGGCTAAGATCAAAACTCAGGTGACAGCAGATGCTGGCGAGGATGTGCAGAAAGAGGAACACTCCTCAATTGTTGGTGGGATTGCAGACTGGTACAACCATTCTGGAAATCAGTCTGCAGGTTCCTCAGAAAATTGGACATTGAACTGCCTGAGGATCCAGCTATACCTCTCTTGGGCATATACCCAAAAGATGCCTCAACATATAAAAGAGACACGTGCTCCACTATGTTCATTACAGCCTTATTTATAATAGCCAGAAGCTGGAAAGAACCCAGATGCCCTTCAACAGAGGAATGGATACAGAAAATGTGGTACATCTACACAATGGAATATTACTCAGCTATCAAAAACAACGAGTTTATGAAATTCGTAGCCAAATGGTTGGAACTGGAAAATATCATCCTGAGTGAGCTAACCCAATCACAGAAAGACATACCTGGTATGCACTCATTGGTAAGTGGCTATTAGCCCAAATGCTTGAATTACCCTAGATCCCTAGAACAAACGAAACTCAAGACGGATGATCAAAATGTGAATGCTTCACTCCTTCTTTAAATGAGCAAAAAGAATACCCTTGGCAGGGAAGGGAGAGGCAAAGATTAAAACAGAGACTGAAGGAACACCCATTCAGAGCCTGCCCCACATGTGGCCCATACATATACAGCCACCCAATTAGACAAGATGGATGAAGCAGAGAAGTGCAGACCGACAGGAGCCGGATGTAGATCGCTCCTGAGAGACACAGCCAGAATACAGCAAATACAGAGGCGAATGCCAGCAGCAAACCACTGAACTGAGAATATGTCCCCCGTTGAAGGAATCAGAGAAAGAACTGGAAGAGCTTGAAGGGGCTCGAGACCCCATATGTACATCAATGTCAAGCAACCAGAGCTTCCAGGGACTAAGCCACTACCTAAAGACTATACATGGACTGACCCTGGACTCTGACCCCATAGGTAGCAACGAATATCCTAGTAAGAGCACCAGTGGAAGGGGAAGCCCTGGGTCCTGCTAAGACTGAACCCCCAGTGAACTAGACTGTTGGGGGGAGGGCGGCAATGGGGGGAGGGTTGGGAGGGGAACACCCATAAGTAAGGGGAGGGGGGAGGGGGATGTTTGCCCGGATACCGGGAAAGGGAATAACACTCTAAATGTATATAAGAAATACTCAAGTTAATAAAAAAAATGGAGAAAGAAAATAAAAAAATAATATAACTTAATTTAAACTATAAATATATGTAAATACAAACTTACATGTTATATGTGTATTTTAAAGCAAATATAAAATAATGTCTCCTATGGCTTTTCCAAATGGTCTTAATATTGTTCATTCCTAGCCCTTGGCCCTGCCAAGGCTGGACCCCCAGTGAACATGATTGTTGTGGGGAGGGCAGTAATGGGAGGAGGATGGGGAGGGGAACATACACATAGAAGGCGAGGGGGAGGGGCTAGGAGGATGTTGGTCTGGAAACTGGGAAAGGGAATAACATGTGAAATGTAAATAAAAAAATACCCAATTTAATAAAGATGGAGAGAAAAAAGAAAAAAAAGGATTAAAATGATACTTTACATTGTAAAATATGAATGCTCTTAACAGAAGTATAATTTTTAAATGTACTGAGTAAATTAAGTATTTCTGTCACATGTAACTCAACATATTAGTTGTACTTGGCTTCTGCTCAGACTAGGGTTTAAAACACTTAGGAAGAGTGTCTAATTCTTTGCCATTGCACATTTCCTTGTTATATACAAAATTAATGCTTGAGAATGACATAATTGAGTTATTAATTAGACATTTCAAATAAAATTTTGTGTTTAAAAAATTATTTTCTTACTTTTTCCATTTCACTGGGGAAAATATTGGAAACCATTGTATATAGTATATTCTTTCACTCTTACAAACTTATGTAAATACTGCTTTAGACTTTTGTAACTATTTGTACAGGTAGTAAATAAAAGAGAATAGTTTCATTTTAAGGTATATAAAATGAATGATGATTTTGGATATAAGACCATAGACTCCAAAGTATCAGAGTCTAAGCTTACTAATTTTAAAATCTTGTATGTAGCTATGAAATGCTTAGTAAGAAATTTCAAGATTTAATATTGCAAAGTACTCATGTTAAATAAAATAAATCAAACTTTATTACCCTCAAACCAAGGCTGATTAATATATGTATATACATTTGTGAGGATAATTTGTCTGTTCATAAAAAAGCAAGGAAATAAAGGGAAAATGGAAGCATGACTATCAAAAAAATATTGTTCATCCCTCCCCCTTCCTCTCCCCTGCCAGCTAAAGTCCCCTCATTTTTCCATTTCTCCTTTTATAACACCTGAGGCCTGGTGTCTCCCTCCATAGAACCTATGTTCTCTTTATATTTTCCTGGTTTCTGCAGTTACTCTAGGTTGTATACCCATGTACAAATTTTGGAGGTAGGATCTACAAATATGAAAGAACATAGGCATTTGTCTTTCTGGGCCTGAGTTCCTCACTCAGGATAGTATTGTCCTGTATGATCTAAACAGTGCAAATTTTATGATTTCATTTTTTCCCACAGGCCTAGAATTCTCTTATGCATATGTACCATGCATTCATGATCTACTCTTCGGTCAATGATATTCAGGTTTGCTTGCGTTTCTCGCCTAAAGTGACAATAAACACGGCTGAGCAATTACCTTGGAGTAGGATGTCAAGTCTGAAAACCTTAACAAATTCATAGAAATGGAAATATTTCTATGTAGCTTGTCTTATCACGAGGCAATAAAGCTTAAAATGAATCCCAGGCAAATTCACAAACTCATGGGGATGAGGTAACACATTACTAAACGATGAAATCAAGAAAGAAATAGAAGTATTCCTGGAATTAAATGAAACTGAGAATACTATGGGACAAAACCTCTGGGGCACATTAAAGCAGTAGAAAAGGAAAATCCGTAGCTCTAAATGCTAACATTGGAAAAATCAGAAAGAGCACAGGTAAGTGACGTAGTGACACAGCTCACGAATTCGGAAGGGAATGGAGGACACACCAGACTGAAACTCAGTACACAAGAAGAAATCAAAACCAGAACAGAAATTAACAAAATAGAAACAAAAGAGTACACAGAATCGGTGGATCTAAGGTGTAATTCTTTGAGAAGATAAATGGGTCAACAGATCCTTAGCTGAATTAGCAAAAGAGAAGGGGAGAACCCACATCATCAGCAGACCTAGAGATGAACATTTAACAATTCTTGATCTGAGAGCCGGAGCCACTGGAGTTCTGTTTAGGAAACCCCTCCCCCCTCTGTGCCAATGAGTTTGAGGCTCTTTTCCACTTTCTCTTCTATTAGATTCTGTGTATCTGGTTTTATGTTGAGGTCCTTGATCCACCTGGACTTGAGCTTTGTGCAAGGTGACAAATATGGATCTATTTTCATTTTATTACATGCAGACTGCCAGTTAGACCAGCACCATTTATTGAAGATGCTTTCTTTCACTGGCCACTAACTGGGCAGCAAACACTAGCTGGTCCAAGGCCCCTGATGCACATACAGCAGAGGACTGCCTGGTCTGGCCTCAGTGAGAGAAGATGCACCTAACCCTCGAGAGACTTGAGGACCCAGAGAGTGGGGAGACCTGGTGGGTGGGGTGAGTTGGAGCATCCTCTTGGAGTTGGGGGAGAGGAGGAATGGGATGAGGAACTATTGGAGGGAGGACTGAGAGGGGGATAACGACTGAACTGTAAAAAAAAATTAAAGATAATTAAAAACAGTTATCTGGGGGTTGGCAGAGATAGCTCAGCAGTTAAGAGCATTGACTGCTCTTCCAGAGGTCCCCAGTTCAATTCCCAGCAACCACATGGTGGCTCACAACCATCTGTAATGGGATCTGATGCCCTCTTCTGGTATGTCTGAGAGCAACAGTATACTCACATTAAATGAATAATAAATCTTAAAAAATTACTTAAAAAAGAAACATGGAAAAGTTCCAATATTTTTTTTTACAAAGTCAGTATTTCTCTAGTATTAAAGAAGCTAAAGACACAATAAGAACAAAAAAGGGAAACTGTAGGCCAATATACTTATATATACATATATATCATATATATACATCCACCATATATAATTTATAGATATACATATATGTATACATATGTATATATGTATATATACACACACACACATATATATATATCTCACCATCAAATTGTCTAAACTTTGAGGTACAGTGATGTTTCAACATGCATTTATCAATAAAAATGATTAATTATATAAGTAGACTTAAAGATAAAGGTCATATTATCCTTTCAATAATTCTAGAAAAGGCCTTTGACAAAATCGAATGTGACCACTATACAAGTTTTAGAAATAGTAGGACTGGAAAGTGCATGCCTCAAAATAGTAAAGGCTATAAGAAAACACTACAGCTAACCTCCTCCTAAATGGAGAAAAACTTGAAGCAATCCTACTAACCATCAGGTATGAGACAGCGCTGTTACTGTCTTCACTCTTTCTCAATATAGTGCCTGAAGCAATAGCTGGAGCAATAAGACAAGTGAAGGGGTACAGATTGGAAAAGGAAGAGAATTATCCCCATTTGTAGATAACATGTCACTACACAGTAGAGATCTCAAAATTCTATCTGCAAATGTTGAAAAAGAACACTTTCAGGAAATGGCAGGGCACATAGTTTACCTAAAAAACCCAGTAGCTTTTATATACAACAATAACAAAAACACAGACTGAGAGATCATCGAAACACTTCTGTTTGTATTTGCCACCCACATTACCTTCAGAAAACAAAATAATTAAGAACTAATCTAATCAAGGAGGTAAAAGACCCCTGCAATGAAAAAAATTGCATCTCTGAAGAATGAAATGGAGGTGTAGGAAAGGACTTTCTGAGGAAGACTCCATTTACCCAGGAAGCAAAAAACTAATTAAAATTAATTAGAATTAATGATATAGAACGAACTAAAAAAACCCAAGGGATCATAACAAATGTCCCAATTTAAAATTGGGGCACAAAACTATTATCTATGAAGCTTGGGGAAAGAAATGCCTTGGTTTTACTCAGAGGTATAAGCTTGGCCCAGCAAGTAGGTGACATTTTTATCCACATGGACAAAGGAGACCCTAACAAGCCATTGGGGAGGGAGGAAATGTTCTCACACTCAGTTTTCCTGAAGACTTGTTTAGGAGACCAGAAAATGAAATACACTGACTTTTTGGTAAATTTTGATGCATTCTCAAAGAAATGCTCTGAGAGATAGATGACCATGTCTGCACAGGAAAAGTTCAAACTTGAGGCTCTGGCCCTGTCTTGGTTAGGGTTTTACAGCTGCCAACAGACACCATGGCCAAGGCAACTCTTATAAGGATGACATTTAATTGGGGCTGGCTTACAGGTTCAGATGTGCAGTCCAGTATCATCAATGCGGGAGCATGGCAGCATCCAGACAGGCATAGTGCGGGAGGAGCTGAGTTCTACATCTTCACCCAAAGGAAGCCAGGAAGCCAGACTGAGCATCCTCAGGCAGCTAGGAGGAGGGTCTCCAGCTCATTCCCACAGTGACACACTTCCTCCAACAAGGCCACACCTTCTAATAGTGCCACTCCCTGGGCCAAGCATATGCAAACCATCACAGGCCCAAAGTGACAAAGCTCTTTATGATGGGGAGAATTATATTCTTCCCAGAGGTGACAAGAAAAAGAAAAGAGACCTCAGTGTTAAGCCCAAACCACTGTCTGCCCTCTTCCTGATGCTCTAAACATCACCCAAATTGGAGAGATTGAGAAAAGTTGGGTGAGATGCGTTCTGAACAGTCAGCCAAAGGTAGACAACCATGGGAACAGAAGGCAATTAACTAAGAAGTATGGAAAAGATGTTGTGTACCGTGCCACAAGCGAGAGGGAGGCAGGAAAGGAGGAGCCTGGTATACCAGCAGGTGCAAAGACCAGTAAGCCAGAAGATGAGGAGTAATAATGCAAATAATAAATAAAAATGGCCGTTCTATAACGTGTATGCTCAGGCAACTGTTCTCAGAATGTGAAGTTCAGATGTAGCTCAATATTAGCTTTGGTATAAAAGCTGCACAAAAACCAGTCCTCAGCAGGGAGGCTCCAAGGTCAGTCCCAGCTCAGGGGCCTCCAGTGCCTGAAGCGCATGGTGTCTCCAGCAACAGGGACTTATTTCTACGTTGTGGGTCAGCCAAGGGTAATAGTAGTAGCCTGTAATATTTGGGAGTCTCTCAGACTACTCTGACCAACAGCCAAAAGAGGGTTTGTCACGCCTGTTGTTGGAATTTTTATTAGATGTTCTTTGACTCTTCAGAGGAGGATGGATAGTGCTGTTGGGAAAATTTCATTTCAACTATACACATATGTTTATGCAGAGATCATTTATACTATAGGCATTTTGGGTAGGTAGTTAATAATATTCTTTATAATGTTACAGATGTCTTCACTGTTATTTTACCTTCCTTCCTTTTTCTTCTGTATTTCTTTCTTCTCTTCTCCCTGATTAGCTCCTCTCTCCCGTTTCCCCATTTTCCCCAGTCAGATCATTTGTGCCTTCCTATTCTCCTCTTTATTGCTTCCACAAACTCTCTGGCAATGGTCCCATTTTACTTTCCTGGTTTCTGCAGTTACTCCAGGATATGTACTCACATCTGAAGATTCAGAGCCAGGAGCCTCCAATGAGAAAGCATGTTTAGTGTTTGTCTTCTTAGGTCTGGGTTACCTCATTCAATGTGACTTTTCTAGTTTTGTCCATTTACCCGCAGAGTTCACGATTTCATTTTTCATAGTGCATCTGTACCAGGTTCATTATGCATTTGTCAGCTGGAGGACTTTTGGGAAGTATCCATTTCTTAGCTATCTAAGGAGAGCAACGACAGGCCTGAGGAAGTGTCTGTGGAACAGGAGTTGAAGTCTTTGGACATGTGCCAAGGAGGGGTGGCAGATCTGGGTCGTATGGTGGGTTTGTTTTCTAACATTTTGAAATTCTCCACACTGGTTTCCATAGTGCCTGTAGCAGTTTGCGATCCCACCAGCAGCGAGTGAGGGTTCTCTTTGCCCGAATCCTCTCCAGCATTTGTTGTTGGTTGTTTTGCTGATCTCTGCTGCTCAGACCTGTGTAAGAAGAAATCTCAAAATTGTTTTTTTTTGTTTGACAATTTAACATGGTTTATTTATTTATTAATTTTTATTAGATATATTTCTTTACTTACATTTCAAATGTTATTCCCCTTCCTGGTTTCCTGTCCATAAGCCCTCATTCCCTCCCCTCCTCCTCCCCCATATGGGTATTCCCCCATCCATCCCCCTTACTGCCCCCCCATATTCCCCTGCACTGGGTCTCCAACCTTGGCAAGACCAAGGGCTTCCCCTTAAGTTGTTTTGATTTGCATTTTCCTAGTTACTTGGTATGAAGAACGTATTTCTTTGCCATTTTTTCCCCTTCTTTTTGAGAACTCTCATTTCAAGTTCCAGGCTCATTTTTCCAATGGGCCATTTATTTTTTTGAGAAAAATTGAGGTTTAAAAATGTATTCTGGATATTAATTCTCTGTCAGATGTATAGCTGGCAAACATTATCTGCCATTGTGTGGGCTTTCCTCTTCACCTGCTTGATTGTTTCTTTATGTGGTCAGAAGTGTTTCAGTTTTAATGAAGTCCCACTTGTTAATTGTTGGCCTTAATTCTTGGGCAAATGAGACTAGACCTGTGTCATGTAGGGGCTTCCTATACTTTTCCTTTCAGGTTTAGGTCTGTGATCCATTTGCAGTTGATTTTTGTGCAATGTGATTGATCCAGGACTAATTTCATGCCATATGTGGACACCCAGTTTTGCCAGGAGCATTTGTTAAAGACACTCTCTCTCATCCAGCTTATGCTTTTGACATTTTTGTCAAGTGTTAAAGGGATGAAGTTAAGTGTACTCTTCTTTGGGACTTTCATTTTGTTCCTTTGGTTTACATGTCTGTTTTTGGGTAAGTTTCATATATATATATGTATATATATGTATATGTATGTATATATGTATGTGTATATATGTATGTATATGTATATGTAAGTACTATAAAAGTATATATATATATAACACAATGGCTCTGGAATATAACTTAAGATCTGGGATAGTAACTCCTTCAGCTTTGTTCTTTTTTCTCAGGATTGTTTTGTCTATCTTGGGTCTTTTGAGGCTCCGTATAAATTTTAGGATAAGATTTCTATTTTTTTTTGTGACAAATAAGATGGGGAATTTGCTCCGGATTGTGTTGAATCTTTAAATAGCTTTTGGCCATTCCTTTTTATCTACATACTGAATTCTTTGACGAGGTGTCTACACCCTGTTCTTCCTCCCTTCTCTCTCTCTTCTATAAGGATCTTGTATAACAGAGCTTAGTGTATTAGAATTGTCATTAGTGTTGGAAAACCCCAATCCTGTCACTTATTTACTACCTTACCGAATAGCCTACATATATTTAATGAGCAATATTTTGTCAATGAAACTAGCCAGACACTGGAAAGCTCCAGTTCATGAAGTAATCATGAATATTTATTTGAAGGTAGGCATGGTGTTGCATGATTTAAAACCAACACTCAGGAGACAGCAGCATCTCTTTGAGTTCAAGATGACCCTGTTCTACAAAGAGAATTCCAGGACAGCCAGGGCTGTTACACAGAGAAGCCTTGTTTCCAAAACCCGATAGATAGATAGATAGATAGATAGATAGATAGATCAACAGACAGACAGATAATAGGAAAATAGATACATATTTGGTAGAATGATTGTTTTTATATATTTGGTTGTGAGCCTAGCCTTTAATGGCTGAGCCATCTCTCCAGCCCATGATTGTTTTTTATACAGAAGCAAGACCCTTGATGAAAACTGTTACACAGATTAACAGGTGCATTAGAAATAGGACCAAGAGCAAATGGTTTACTTTTTGGTAGCTCTCTTTCTTGAGTTTTTGTTGTATTTGTTATTTTTGACCTACCCAGATATGTGTATCTAGAAGATAAATATTAAGTATTTAAGTGTCTTCCGTGTTTATATGGGAGTCCAGATGATTTCATTCAAAAGCAACCAGCAGCTGGGTGTGATGGTTTGTGACATCAGCACTTAAAAAGTCAAAGCAGGAAGACTACAAAATTTGATGCCAGTCTACTAAATAAAATCCTGCCTTACAAAAGCACTTATTTTAGTAACTGAAAAGTATTTTTAATGAATCTCAGGACTTTATTTTGCCATAAGTCCCTACGTAGAAAACAACACAGTACAGGTTTTGTATTCCTGAGGGATGATCACTTCCCTTCGGTGGCCTATTAACTGCTTTCTCTTATGTAGCTGTGGGAAATCAGTCTGAGAGGTTTTCTGCGTGAATTGAAGCCACATTGGCTTCTCCCTCTCTCTCCCTCTCTTTTCTTTCTCTCTTTCATCACCATTTTTCTTTTGCTAGCATCTGTATCACTAAATATCTCTATGTTCTCTCCTTTTGTGTCACCTCAAATAGAGTCACGTTGCAGGGGTAAGTTTTCTGGATGGTGTCATTTCTGGCTTGCTAGAAAACAGGTGGGTGAGAAGACAAGCTGTATTTCCGTGACCAGGATACACGTGCACATGTGGACATCAGAGGGTGACTCTCAGAAGTGGTTTTTCTGCTTCTACCACGTGGGTCCTGGTCATCAAAGTCAAGTCATCCTGCTTGGTGGCAAGTATCCTATTTAACCTGCTCAGCCATCCTGCTGGTCCGTGGTCAACATTGTCTGATTACTAACACCACAGTTTGAAATCACTGATCAGAGAAGAAGGGTTTATTGAGGCAGTTGAGAATAGTAGTTGAAAATATTCTGTTGAGAACAAGGCTTGAATTTAAGAACCTTGCTGTGAGAGTGAGACCATGAGTCAAGAGCTCACTGGAGTATAAATAGTTCTGGGTATTTGGATTTATCTCTGGATTCAGTTTGGTTTGTCAGTAAATATCTACTAGATTTGATTTGTTCTTGCCTGTAAACAGCTTTGTAGATCAAACAAGCACAAGGACATAAATCAGGCAGTGTGCCCCAATGAAGCAGAAATTAACCCGTTATAAACAAGGAACGAGGAGCGCAAAGCTGAACTGGCTACTCATGGAAACGATTATTTTCTGCTAACTTCCTTGGTGGGACCCCCGTCTTTCTGAGATATTATAGAACTACAGTTTATAGCTTGGATGGTTTTACTTATCTGTTATTCATGCAGTGAAGACCACTTCAGCTTCTATTATGTTCTATGCTGGATGATCAACGTTCACGGTTTCTTCTCTTCTGGTCTGGGAGGTAGAAAAAGAGGGTTGCAGTGTGGGGTGCATAGAGAGAGCCAGATGGAAGGATAACTAAAGGAGGGGTTCTCTTCAGGGAAGTGGTGCATTGGAAGGGACATGGACAAAGTGGGAGTCTGAATTCCACATAGCTTCATGTAGGCCCCATCAAATTAAAGGCCAATGTGAACTGTTACGTTTAAACTGGCTTGAGTTAGTGCCAACCACTGGGCAGCACTTCCAGCACCTGCATATGAGATTATTGTGTGTGTGTTTGTGTGTGTGTCTGATATTAAGATGATCACACACTCTATTCTAAGTGAACTGTGAAACGCCTTCGATAGAACTTGTTGTTTTGTTTTGATTTGATTGTCAATTCTTTCAGTGGTTTTAAAGATCATGAAAACAGCAAGGAGCTATTAATTCAGTATTGGATAGTTATTATCACTATATGCTGTGGGTTAATTTGCACAATGTTTATTAATATGGCTTTGGGGTAAAAAATAAAATAGGTTTGCTTACTCTGCCTCTCAAGTGCTGGGAATAAGGATGAATTCCACCATGCCTGGCCTCTCCTTGTACTTTCTACAGCTTAGGATGGCCTCAACTTCCCAATTTCTGTGGTTTTATTTGTGTGCCACCATGCTTTGAGGATTCTACTTTTTAATATCATTTTCTAATTGCAAATTATGGAATTATACTGAGGACAAGTGGAAAAATGCTGAAATTGATCTTAGTAGTTTTTTAATCAAAACTAGTAGCAAAAGTTATGCATTTATGTCAGCATGGGGAAGAATAAAATAAATGTCTATCATGTATTAGTATATTTTGTGGCTCCAGAAAGATCTCAAGCAAACGCTTTTAAAATTTTCTTTTGTCATGTTAGAAATCAAACTCAGGAGCTCTACATGCTGGGAAAATGCTTGAAATATGTCCCTCATTCTAAAAAGTAAGTTATTTTATTTATAGTTTAGTTTTATAAGACATTTTTATTTATTATTATGTAGTATTTAAGTATGAAGCTCTCGTCATGATTAACCTATAGAAGAACTAAGAGTTAATTAACCAAGGTGTGAATTAAAATAAATATACACGTACTTCATAACAATGTATTTAGCACGTTCAGCTTTCCCATTTGGTCCCAGAAATAGCCTTGACTGTACACCAGTGCTTCCCTGTTGGCAGCGACTGCCCCCTAGTGGACATTTGGTATGATTACATGTAACTTTGGTAGTCATAGTAGGTCTGAGAAATGGCATTAAGTGCACAGTGCAGAGATGAGTGCTCTGAGCACTCATCAGTGCACAGAGGAGCCCTCACTAATGAAGACTCCTCCAGGTCAGGGATGAATGTGTTAAGGGATTTATTAACACTTGGAAAATAGAAGCCAACTCCCATTTTATGAGTAGCTTCTTTTAAAATTCTGAAAACAGATTTTTGCCAAACAGCAAATAATGATTTTAAAAAGTCACAAACGTAACAGTTAAGTGTAACCATGGTCATCTCAGATACCGTCAGGCTACCCTTTGAAGTGAACCTGTGACTTATGATTAATTCCTTCTGTATTAAACTCTTCTAATAGGTTCTGTAATTCAGTTTTATATACCTCATTGCTCAACCTACACCAGTGGAATCGTTTTTCTTCAAGCACACCTGAGATCTTAATGCATGACTAGAACACAATGTGGTAAAACATATACTTTTCAGCTTCTGATCTTCCTTGTGTCAGGAGCTCCCTTTCAATATCAATTAAGAAGATGTTAAAAGCTCAAAACGATGTCTCCTTCTTGATATTTTTCTTTCAGGTGACATTTCTTCCTGGTGTCAGCTGCAAATTATTGTATTTAGTCAGAGAGAACATGTGCTCTTCCTAGAAGTTGAACTTGTTCATCGTAATGTATGGTATTGCGGGCCATGGCAGTGCACACGTGTAAACCCAGTAACTGGGAGGATAAGGCAGGAGGACCATTCTCTACTACTCAGTGAGCTCAAGGCTACATGAGATTCTGTCTCACAAAATAAGGGTTAATATCTGTAGCAAACGTAGTTAGAAAGTGTATGATTTGCCCTAGAATATCAGTCTCCTCTCCCATGCCATATCTTGTAGTCCGTGTAGTACTTTCAGGTCAACAGTACACTGTTTTTACTTTTCATATATGGCAAATGTGGAACCTGTCTTTCTTGTGTTAGCTTATTTATGTTAAATGTCCTGAAGCTCCATCCAGTTTGCTATAAAGGATAGAATGAGGTTTTTAATGGCTGAATAATACATTGCTAATATATTAGTATATATAATAATAAATTATATATAAATATACATAACATTTTCATTATTAATTCACCTGTTGTTGGGCAACTAGATTGTCCTCATAGTTTAGTTATTGTGAATAGTGCCACAAAATCATGGATATGCAAATATCTTTGTTGAGGGCTGACTAAAGTTCTTTTAGGAATATAACCAGGAATGTTATGATGGATGGTATGGGAGTCCTGTTCTGTTTTTGTATTAAAAAATATTTATCAGTATAGTGTGGCATGTGTGTGTGTGTGTGTGTGTGTGTGTGTGTGTGTGTGTGTTGTTGACCACAGCTCATTAGTCAGAGACAACTTTTGGGAGTTGGATCTCTCTTCCTCCTCCAAAGGTGTCTCGTTTCTGCATATGTCAGGCTAGCTGACCTGTAAGCTTACAGGTGATGTGCCTGTCTCTGCCTCCCACATCTCCACAGGCACAAGTGATGAGAAGTTATCAGATCATCCTTCTTCTAGAGCTTCTTCTGGTTTGTGAATTGTATCTTGGGTATACCCAGCTTTTGGGTTCATATCTACTTATCAGTGAGTGCATACCATGTGTGTTCTTTTATGATTGGGTTACCTCACTCAGCATGATATTTTCTAATTCCATCCATTTGCCTAAGAATTTCATGAAGTTGTTTTTAATAGCCGAGTTGTACTCCATTGTGTAAATGTACCACATTTTCTGTATCCATTCCCCCATTGAAGGACATCTGGGTTCTTTCCAGCTTCTGGATATAATAAATAAACCTGTTATGAACATAGTGGAGCACGTGTCTTTGTTGTATGTTGGAGCATCTTTTGGGTATATGCCCAGGAGAGGTATACCTGGGTCCTCAGGTGGTACTATGTCCAATTTTCTGAGGAACCACCAGACTTATTTCCAGAGTGGTTGCACCAGTTTGCAATTCCACCAACAGTGAAGGAATGTTCCTCTTTCTCCACATCCTCACCAGCATCTGCTGTCACCTGAATTTGATCTTAGGCAATGTAACTGGTGTGAGGTAGAATCTTAGGGTTGTTTTGATTTGCATTTCCCTGATGACTAAGGATGTTGAACATTTCTTTAGGTGCTTCCCAGTCATTCGGCATTCCTTAGTTGAGAATTCTTTGTTTAGCTCTGTACCTCATTTTTTAATAGGGTATTTGCTTCTCTGGAGTCTTTAGTTCTTTAGTAACTTCTTTAGTTCTTTTTTTTAATTAATTTTTTTATTAACTTAAGTATTTCTTATGTACATTTCGAGTGTTATTCCCTTTCCCGGTTTCTGGGCCAACATCCCCCTAACACCTCCCCCTCCCCTACTATAGGTGCTCCCCTCCCCATCCTCCCCTCATTTCCGCCCTCCCCCCAACAATCACGTTCACTGGGGGTTCAGTCTTAGCAGGACCAAGGGCTTCCCCTTCCACTGGTGCTCTTACTAGGATATTCATTGCTACCTATGAGGTCAGAGTCCAGGGTCAGTCCATGTATAGTCTTTAGGTAGTGGCTTAGTCCCTGGAAGCTCTGGTTGCTTGTCATTGTTGTTCATATGGGGTCTCAAGCCCCTTCAAGCTCTTCCAGTTCTTTCTCTGATTCCTTCAACGGGGGTCCTATTCTCAGTTCAGTGGTTTGCCTCTGTATTTGCTGTATTCTGGCCGTGTCTCTCAGGAGAGATCTACATCCGGTTCCTGTCGGCTTGCACTTCTTTGCTTCATCCATCTTACCTAGTTTGGTGGCTACATATGTATGGGCCACATGTGGGGCAGGCTCTGAATGGGTGTTCCTTCAGCTTCTGTTCTAAACTTCTAGACTATTAATTTCTAGACTATTAATTGACGCTTCCTTCATGGGGAGATGAAGTTATGATAACTTCTCATCACTTGTGCTTGTGGAGATGTGGGAGGCAGAGACAGGCACATCACCTGTCCCTGCATGCCTGGGATGGAGCCTACTTGGTCATGGTGGATGATTGTTTTGATGTGCTCTTAGAGTCAGTTTTCAGAATTTTAATGACTATTTTTGCGTCGGTATTCATAAGGGAAATTGTTCTTAAGTTCTCTTTCTTTGTTGGATCTTTGTGTGGTTTAGGTATAAGAGTAATTGTGGCTTCATAGAAGGAATTCGGTAGTGATCCATCTGTTTCAATTTTGTGGAATAGTTTGGATAATATTGGTATGAGGTCTTCTATGAAGGTCTGATAGAATTCTGCACTGAACCCATCTGGACTTGGGCTCTTTTTGGTTGGGAGACCTTTAATGACTGCTTCTATTTCCTTAGGAGTTATGGGGGTATGTAAATGGTTTATCTGTTCCTGATTTAACTTTGGTACCTGGTATCTGACTAGGAAATTGTCCATTTCCTGCAGATTTTCAAGTTTTGTTGAATATAGGCTTTTGTAGTAGGATCTGATGATTTTTGATTTTCCTCTGATTTGTAGTTATGTCTCCCTTTTCATTTCTGATTTTGTTAATTTGGACACACTCTCTGTGTCCTCTGGTTAGTCTAGCTAAGGGTTTATCTATCTTGTTGATTTTCTCAAAGAACCAACTTTTGGTTCTGTTGATTCTTTCTATGGTCCTTTTTGTTTCTACTTGGTTGATTTCAGCTCTGGGTTTGATTATTTCCTGCCTTCTACTCCTCCTTGGTGTATTTGCTTCTTTTTGTTCTAGAGCTTTTAGGTGTTCTGTCAAGCTTCTGATATATGCTCTCTCCTGTTTCTTTCCGCAGGCACTCAGACCTCTGAGTTTTCCTCTTAGCACAGCTTTCATCGTGTCCCAAAAATTTGCAATGTTGTACCTTAATTTTCATTAAATTCTAAGAAATCTTTAATTTCTTTCTTTATTTCTCCCTTGACAAGGTTATCATTGAGTAGAACATCGTTCAACTACCATGTATATGTGGGCGTTCTTCCCCTAATTTTATTGAAGACCAGCTTTAGCCTGTGGTGGTCTGATAGGACGCATGGGATTATTTCTATCTTTCTGTATCTGTTGAGGCCTGTTTTTTGACCTATTATATGGTCAATTTTTGAGAAAGTACCATTTGGTGGTGAGAAGAAGGTATATCCTTTTGTTTTAGGATAGAACGTTCTATAAATATCTGTTAAGTCCATTTTGTTCATGACTTCTCTTAGTCTGTCTATGTCTCTGTTTAATTTCTGTTTCCGTGATATGTCCAATGATGACAGTGGGGTGTTGAAATCTCCTACTATTATTGTGTGAGGTGCAATGTGTGCTTTGAGCTTTAGTAAGGTTTCTTTTGTATATGTAGGTGACCTTGTATTTGGAGCATAGATATTTAGGATTGAGAGTTCATCTTGGTGGATTTTCCTTTGATGAATATGAAGCATCCTTCCTTATCTTTTTTGATGACTTTTCGTTGAAAATCGATTTTATTTGATATTAGAATGGCTACTCCAGCTTGCTTCTTCAGACCATTTTCTTGGAAAGTTGTTTTCCAGCCTTTTACTCTGAGGTAGTGTCTGTCTTTGTCTCTGAGGTGTGTTTCCTGTAGGCAGCAGAATGCAGGGTCCTCATTGTGTATCCAGTTTGTTAATCTACGTCCTTTATTGGGGAGTTGAGACCATTGATGTTGAGAGATAGTAAGGAATAGTGATTATTGCTTCCTGTTACATTCATATTTGGATGTGAGATTATGTTTGTGTGCTTTTTGTCTCTTTGTTTTGTTGCCAAGACGATTAGTTTCTTGCTTTGTCTAATGTGTAGCTTACCTCCTGATGTTGGGCTTTACCATTTATTATCCTTTGTAACGCTGGATTTGTAGAAAGATGTTGTATAAATTTGGTTTTGTCATGGATTATCTTGGTTTCTCCATTTATGTTAATTGAGAGTTTTGCTGGATAGTGTAACCTGGGCTGGCATTTGTGTTCTCTTAGGGTCTGTATGACATCTGTCCAGGATCTTCTCGCTTTCATAGTGTCTGGTGAGAAGTCTGTTGTAATTTTGATAGGTCTGCCTTTATGTGTTACTTGACCCTTTTCCCTTACTGCTTTTAATATTCTTTCTTTGTTTTGTGCATTTGGTGTTTTGACTATTATGTGACAGGAGGATTTTCTTTTCTGGTCCAATGTATTTGGAGTTTGGTAGGCTTCTTGTATGTTTATGGGCATCTCTTTCTTTAGGTTAGGGAAGTTTTCTTCTATGATTTTGTTGAAGATATTTACTGGTCCTTTGAGCTGGGAGTCTTCACTCTCTTCTATACCTATTATCCCTAGGTTTGATCTTCTCATTGAGTCCTGGATTTCCTGTATGTTTTGGACCAGTAGCTTTTTCTGCTTTACATTATGTTTGACAGTTGAGTCAATGATTTCTATGGAATCTTCTGCTCCTGAGATTCTCTCTTCTATCTCTTGTATTCTGTTGGTGATGCTTGTATCTGTGGCTCCTTGTTTCTTCCTTTGGGTTTCTATATTTCTATGGTTGTCTCCCTTTGTGCTTTCTTTATTGTTTCTATTTCCATTTTCAATTCCTTCACCTGTTTGATTGTGTTTTCCTGGAATTCTTTCAGATATTTTTGTGATTCCTCTCTATAGGCTTCTACTTGTTTATTTATGTTTTCATGCATTTCTCTAAGGGAGTTCTTCATGTCTTTCTTTTCTTTTTGTCATAAACAAATTCATATTTTATTTTACTATGAACGTTTTTATTGTTTCCCAAGGAGATACTCTGATGTTTCAATTCTATATAAAATATCAGATGTCCCCATTCAAACATTGGCTTCTGTACTCTGCAATATCTAATGAAAGCTTTGCATTCTCTTCATGTCTTTCTTGAAGTTCTCCAGCATCATGATCAAATGTGATTTTAAATCTAGATCTTGCTTTTCTGGTGTGTTTGGATATTCAATGTTTTCTTTGGTGGGAGAATTGGACTCCGATGATGCCATGTAGTCTTGGTTTCTGTTGCTTGGGATCCAGCGCTTGCCTCTTTCCATCAGGTTGTCTCTGGTGTTACCTTAGTTTGCTATTTCTGACATTGGCTAGACCATCCTATAGGCCCATGTGTCAGGAGTGCTGTAGACCTGTTTTCCTGTTTTCTTTCAGCCAGTTGTGGGAACAGAGTGTTTTGCTTTCAGGTATGTAGTCGTTCCTGTCTACTGGTCTTCAGCTGTTTCTGTGGGACCATGTCCTGAGTCCACCAGGCAGGTCTCTTGGAGCAGAAAAGTTGGTCTTACCTCTTGTCCCGTGGTCAAGTTGCTCATGGGGGGCTGCTTTTGAGCTCTCTGTGAGGGTGTCAACCAGGAGGGCCTGTGCTGCCTTTTTCCGGAACCCCTGTGCACCGGGGTCCCAGATGGCATTAAGTGTTTTCCTCTGGAATCAGAAATGTGGGCAGAGTGAAGTCTCTTCTGGCCTCTCAGGCCTGTCTGCCCCTCTGAAGGTTTAGCTCTCCCTCCCACTGGATTTGGGTGCAGAGACCTGTTGATTGGTCCCTTCAGGTCTGGGCAGTGTCTGAACCACAGGGACTTGCTGCTCCAGTGTCTCTGTCTTTTGGTTTCCAGAGGCCCTATACAGTTTCCTATTGGGCCAGGGATATGGGCAGGGTGGGCCGTATTGGTGGTCTCTCCTGCCGTGCAGTCTCAGGAGTGCCCACCTCTCTGGGCGGTGAGCTCTCTCTCCCATGCAGTTTCAGAGCTGGAGGCTGTGGGCTGGGATCACCAAGGTTTGGGTTCCAGCTAAAAACTGGAAGTGTCCGGTCCCAGAGGAATTTTGCCTCTGTGTGTCCTGAGTCCTCCAGGCAGGTCGCTTGGAGCAGAAAAGTTGGTCTTACCTGTCGTCCCACGGCTCAAGTTGCTCCTTGGGGCCTGCTTTTGAGCTCTCCATGAAGGTGGCAACCAGGAAGGCCTACGCTGCCTTTTGCCGGAGCCCCCGTGCACCGGGGTCCCAGATGGCATTAGGTGTTTTCCTCTGGAGTCAGAAATGTGGGCAGAGTGTAGTCTCTTCTGGCTTCCTAGTTGTGTCTGCCCCTTTGAAGGTTTAGCTCTCCCTCCCATGGGATTTGGGTGCAGAGAACTGTTGATTGGTTCCTTCAGGTCTGGGCGTTGTCTCAGGTTGGGAGATTTTTAATGATTGCTTCTATTGCTTTTTTTCTTTTGTGTGTGTGTGTGTGTGTGTGTGTGTGTGTGTGTGTGTGTATGTGTGTATCCAAAAGAAATATATATAATTTTTTATTTACATTTCAAATGTTATTCCTTTTCCCTGTTTCCTGTCCATAAGCCCTTATCCCCTCTACCTCCCCTTCTTCTATAAGGGTGATACCTTCCACATCCACCTCCCATTCCTGCCCTCCATTCCCCTACACCAGGGGTCCAACCTTGGTTGGATCAAGAGCCTCTCCTTCTTTTGGTGCCCATCATGGCCGTTCTCTGCTACATATGCAGCTGGTGCCATCGGTCAGTTCATGTATAATCTTTGGGTAGTGGTTCAGTTCCTGTGAGCTCTGGTTGGTTGGCATTGTTGATCTTGTGGTGTTGCAAGCCCCTTCAGCTCTTTCATTTTTTTCTCTAATTCCTCCAATGGGGGTCCCATTCTCAGTTCAATGGTTTGCTGCTAGCATTCGCCTCTGTATTTGACATGCTCTGCCTTTGTCTCTCAGGAGACATCCATATCTGGTTCCTGTCAGCATGCACTTCTTGACTTCATCAATATTATTTAGTTTTGGAGGCTGTACATATATGGGCTACATGTGGGGCAGGCTCTGAATGGCCATTTCTTCAGTCTCTGCTCTAAACTTTGCTTCCATATCCTCTCCTATGAACATTTTTGTTCCACCTTTTAAGGAGTGAAGCATCTGCACTTTGGTTATCTTTTGGTCAGCTTCATGTGATCTGTGGATTGTATCTTGGGTAATTCGAGCTTTTGGTCTAATATCCACTTATCAGTGAATGCTTACCATGGGTGTTTTTTTGTGATTGGGTTACCACACTCAGGATATTTTCTAGTTCTATACATTTGCCTATGAATTTCATAAAGTCATTGTTTTGATAACTGAGTAGTATTCCATTGTGTAGATGTACCACATTTTCTGTATCCATTCCTCTGTTGAAGGGTATCTGAGTTCTTTCCAGCTTCTGGCTGTTATAAATAAGGCTGCTATGAACAGATACTCACAGCAGATACTCACAACCAACATCAGACTGAACCTGGGGACCCCAATAAAAGAGCTAGGAGAAGGACTGAAGAAGCTGAAGGAAACTGAAGAAAAATATCAACTAACTGGATCACCTACAGCTTCCAGGGACTAAAGAGTATACATGAAGGGAGCCATGACTCCAGATACATATGTAACAAAGGATGATCTTATCTGACATCAATGGAAGGGGAGGGAGGCTTGATGCCCCAGTGTAGGGGGATGCTAGAGAGGTGAAGTAAGACTGGGTGAGTGAGTGGAGGAGCACCGTCACAGAGGCAAGGGGAGGGGGAGAGGGTTTATGGGATGGAGGTTTGTGAGGGGGAAACTGGGAAGTGGGATATCATTTGAAATATAAATAAATAAAGTGATAAAAAGAAAAGAAAAGAAAGCTCTAAGAAACAAGACTCATCATGAAGCACAGAGTTAAAATACATGATAATACAAGCAAATAGGTGAAGGATATTAATAAAAATATCCAAGAACTAAAAATGAAAATAGAAGCAATAAAAGAAATACAAGTCACAGCACATGCTGGTGAGGATGTGCAGAAAGGAGAACACTCCTCCATTTCTGGTTGGGGTGCAAACTTGTACAACCAGTCTGGAAATCAATCTGGTGGCAGGAGGCTCCTAGGCATCAATGCACATGACCTTAGCCAAGATGCTTATGGAACCTGAAGAGGTCACCTCCTGTAGCCAGGCAGGACCTCCAGTATAAATGTAATAATACTAGCCCATCCACAAAAACTTCAACCCAAAATTTGCCCTGTCTACAAGAAATTCAGGACAAAGTTGGAGCAGACTGGGTGATTGGCCACCAATAACTGACCCAACTTGAAACCCAATTCATGGGCAAGCACCAACCCCTGACACTATTAATGACATTCTGTTGTGCATGTAGACAGGAGCCTAGCATAACTGTGTTCTGAGAGGCTCCACTCAGTAGCTAACCCAGATGCAGCAACCCACAGTGAAACACAAGATGGAGCTCTGGAAGTCTTATGGAAGAGGTGGGGGAAGGATTGAAGAACCCAGAGGGAATAGGAATTCCACAAGAATCCCAACAGGGTCAACTAACCTGGACCCTTGGGGGCTCCCAGAGACTGAACAATCACCCAAAGAACATACAAGGACTGGACATAGCCCCCCAACTCTGCACATATACAGCAGACAAGCAATTGGTCTTCATGTTATGTCTCCCAACAACTGGAGCAGAGCTTAACCTGACTTTGTTATCTCCTTGTGGATCCTGTTCCTTTAACTGGGCTGTCTTGGCTGGCTTCAGTGATAGATGATGTATCTATTCCTGCAGTGACTTGATATCTCAGGGTGGGTTGGTACCTAGAGGAGAAACTTTACCCTTCTCAGAGATGAAGGGGAAGGAGGGATGGGATAAGGGGCTGTGAGATGGAGGACTGGAAGGAGAGGGGGATTATGATGAGAATATAAAACGAACAAATACATTAATTAATGGGAAAAAAGAAGAGTTGTCTCAGTTCATTAGCCCATTTATTACTGACTTATACCTCCCAGAATAAAGGGCAAAGCAAATATGAGAGGAGGCAAGCGGGATGAGAGGGAAGGAATGACACCAAGAAAACAAGGCACTCTAAATCAACATGACCCAATCTCATATGAGCACACAGACTGAGGTAGCATACAGAAAGCCTGTCCTGGTCTGAGCCAGATGGGATCCTAGAGCTGAAAGGAGACGTGAACACATGACCCTGTCTGTGACCCAGAAGCTTTCTCCAATTGATAATCACTTGCAAATGAAAATTTATTTCACTCAAGGGAGTCTTAACTAGAGAAAGTTACTACTGTGAAGGATAGGTTGCATGCCCAGCACTAGATGGCCAACAGAAAATGAACTCAGTAGCATCACTGGAGGTTCCTTGTCTCATAATGTCAGGTCACGGCTTTTTTACATTGTTTTTCTCTCTTTTTATTCTACAGGTCCTTTGTGTATGTATATTATGGCTTCCATTTAGTGGTCTTATGGAAATTCTGAGTGTGCAAATGAGTAGACCTTTGTATATGTATCTGGTTCGTGTACTTTTCTTGTGTTCTTTTTCTTCTGTTTGTTTTGTTCTTTTTTTGAAGGTGGCTATTCTTTTTTCTCCATTAATTAATTTATTTTTTCACTTTATAGCCAGGCCAGTCCCCCCTCCTCCTGGTCCCCCCCTCCAGTACCCCATACTCCCTCCTATTCTCCTCTGAGAGGATGGAGACCCACACTAGGTATCCTCCTATCCTGGCATATCAAGTCTCTGCAGGGCTAGGCATATCCTCTCTCACTGAGGCATGACAAGGCAGCCTAGGTAGGGGAATGACATCCACAGACAGGAAATGGCTTTAGGGACAGCCTCTGCTCCAGTTGTTGAAAGACCCATATGAAGACCAAGAGGCATGTCTACTACATATGTGTGGGGAGGTCCTGTCCTTGTATCATCTTTGGTTGATGTCTCATGCCCTAAGAGCTTCCAAGGGTTCAGGTTAGTTGACTTTTTGTCTTCCTGTAGAGTTCATCTTCTATCTGAGACTCTCAATCCTTCCCCCAACTCTTCCATAAGAGACCTCAAGAATCTTCCAGTGTTTGAATTGGGTTTCTGCATCTGATTCAGTCAGCTGCTGGCAGAGCCTCTCAGACAGTTCTGCTAGGCTCCTGTCTGCAAGCATAACAGCATTATTAATAATGTTCATTCTTCCTGCTTATACATCAAATACATTGTCCATTAAGCCATATCATTATCTGCATTCATATTTCTTTATAAATTTTAATATTGATATATTTTATTTATATACAAAAATATAATCTGAATTTTGGTAATGCCAATGTAGGAACACAAATAGGATAAATGTCAACAGTTGCAGTTATGTGACTGACATGTGGCACTCATAATGACATCATTGTTATGGCAATGAACAGGGCTAGCACTACCCCTCTATTGCCTTAAGTAATGTGATCTCTTATCTTTCTCTATTCAGTTATTCCATAATATCTGACTGTGCTATTCAAGCTGCAAAAGATAAAAGAAATGAATAGTGCTACCCAGCTCTACAGTCTATGAACTAAAACAATGACCAACCTGCCAAGATAACCCCAATTGTGCAAGAATGGCATTTCCACCTGAAAAATAACCAATAGCTGTCTAACTGGACTCAACATGAAGAAATCCATGGCTGGTACTGTAAGCCTAGAAAAATACTCATAGCTGTACACATCATTAAACTCTAGAAGAGAACCTATTACAGCCATTCTGCTACAGACCATCAGTGGATTCTGAAAGAACATTAATCAGTTTTCACAAGGGATGACATTCTTGAGTGGTTATTCAATCCCATGTGGTTAGGCATGAACACATGTACATATTTGCAATACTAAATGGACTCAGAAATCTATCTGTATGTGTGTGTGCACACCACACAGCATTAATAATTAAAGAAGCAGTCATGAATTTGAGAGAGACTAGAGAAGGACATCAGATGAGTTACAAGGGCAAGAGGGAAATATGAAAATGATAAAATTACTATACTTATGTATGAAGTCTACAAAAATTAAATGATTATTTTAAAGAAACAGAGAAAATATATAAGAAAGGCATATGGAAAATGAATGGCTTTGAGTAGCAAACTGTTCCTTAGGTGGATAAGTCAGTACATTTTGTTGACTTCTTGTTCTTCCACACATAGTTCCCAAAACTTCTACTTGCATACTTTAGACCCCATGGGTTCTCTGAAAACTCCTACCTTCTTCCAATACCAGAAAAGTCCCCCAAATTGGAAAAGATATATGCAAATTACTTAGTTCAATGTCCCAAGGTAGATGCTCCATGGAATATAGTCAGAAATTACAAATCATGAAAGCATTTTCTATTAAAAATGAAAAACTTTCATGTTCTGAAAGTCTTAAAGAAACATTTCCATTTCTTTATATCAAAGAGTTTGTTCCAAACTAATGCTAATCAATAAGAATTAAAGCTCCCAATTAATATAGCCTTTGTACTATAAATACATGGAACTTTTGTCTTCATTTGGAAGAAATTGTGCCTTTCTTACAAGTATCATACAAAATGGTTTGTATATATGAATGATTGTGTGTGTGTGTGTGTGTGTGTGTGTGTGTTTGTGTGCAAACACAGATTTTCTTCAGAGATTGGCCAACCATTAATTTTCATGCTTAATTAATACTCTTCACAATCAATGTAGTTATTCAAGAGATTTGTCTATAGCCCATTAGATGTCGGAATACTCTCCTCATTGCCATCTTCATTTCTTTATTCCTCAATGTGTAGATCACAGGGTTCAAAAAAGGAGTAACAACTGCATCAAATAGGGCCAGAAATTTATCCAGGTGTGTAGAAGAAGGCCATATATAGAAAAATATGGCAGGACCAAAGAATAAAACCACTACGCTCACATGAGCTGAAAGTGTAGAAAGAGCTTTGTAGGCACCATTTGAAGAGTGTTTCAGAACAGTAAGTATGATGACAATATAGGAAATGCTCAGTAGGAAGAAAGAACCCAAAGACATGAATCCACTACTGATTGAGACCAGTAATTCCAGTCTATGTGTGTTCATGCAAGCAAGTTTGATAAATTGAGGAAGGTCACAGTAGAAGCTATCCAATATATTAGGACCACAGAGAGGTAAATTAACTATGAAAACCAGTTGTATTACAGAGTGCATAAGACCAACTACCCAGGCAGTAATTAAAAAGAAGATGCACATCTGGGGGCTCATCATGGTCAGATAATGAAGAGGCTTACATATGGCCACATATCTATCAAAGGCCATGGCTATGAGCAGCACCATCTCTGCACCACCAATTGCATGGATGAAGAAGATTTGAGTAATACAGCCTCTAAAGGAGATGACTTTGTGCTTTTTTAATAAGTCAGAAATCATCTTGGGGGAAGTGGCAGAAGAAACACCTAGGTCAATGAAGGAGAGGTTAGCCAGAAGAAAGTACATAGGGGAATGTAAGTGAGGGTCTGAAGCCACAGTGAAAATTATTAGACAGTTTCCCATCATGTTTGTCACATACAACATTGAGGATACCAGAAAGAGAAGCAGTTGAATATCCCAGGAGTTTGTGAGTCCCAGGAACACAAACTCTGATGTCACAGAATGATTCACTCTCTTCATTGGCTTTGTTTTCAGTAGTACCTAAAGGAGAATCAGGGGAAGCTGTAAATTATGGTAATCATATTAATGGAATCAAAGGGAAAAATCTGAGATGTATGAAATCCTATTTGTACTTTAATATCCCAACCAGCCTAAAGACCAACAGATGTCTGAACAAGTTCTGGACATGGCTAACAGAGAAGTATAAATTTCACACATGCTGAAACATCACTTCACAATTCTTGAAAGTAGTTCTGTCAGGACCTCTAAATATAACATGATTTATGACTGCTTTTCTCATTGAATAGTATGCATAGAACCTTCCAGCACCATGATTATTTTCTAAGTTGAAATAGGGCCAAACTAGTGATGACAAAAGTCACAATTTGAGGGCATAGTCTACTAGTATTACTCCAATAAATCGACACGATATTAAACAGACTCCTAAAGACTTATTGTGATATTCATAGATTAATGCATTTCAATCCTCATTAGGGAAGCTAAGTTTTACTGTAAATGACAATAAAGAAAGAGATCTAGAATTAAAAAAACTGACCCAGGTGAAGATGATAAAAGACTGGAGAATTTTCAGCCTTAAAAAAGGTATCTGCATCACACTTCTCCCCCTCAGGGCTCTAGAATTATTGTAGACTAGGAGCAGAAAGATTTTTAAATCAAGACATGGTGAATAATACGAGTAATGCTGTTTTTCTAGACACAGAATGTCAGTTGTGCAAATGCATTCACACTCACAAAGGGGGTGACACTTGCACAAGACCTGAAAAATTCAAGCCATACTAAAGAAAAAAGTGTTCATGAAGTCCCATCCCTACCTGAGGAGCTATGGGCAATTGACAGGTGCTGGGAGAAGGAAAGAAGAAAATAATGAACAAAAACAAAAGGGAAAAAAACTAGGACTTGTAATCTAGCAGGATCTAGCAATATTATTTTTGGGGATATGTATACAGGAGAAATTAACTATAATGAATAATTATCTCTCAATTTTTATTTCAATAGAAATTTACTAAAAAAAGTATATAAAACCAACCTGTGCTCACTAATAAAATAATAACACACACATACGTAGAAATATTCTCTGACATTTAAAAAGGAAATTTTTTGTATCATAATAATGTTAATAAATTTGGAAGTCATTATGCTAAGATAAATAAAGGAGTGAGAAAATAAAAACACTCAATGTCTCACTGAAATGTGGAATCTGAAATCATAGTCATAGAGACAAAGAACACATTGGTAGACCATACAATAAAGAAATGGATTGTGGAGACAGGATGAGAACATGTTGGTTGAAAGGTACATCCAGTAAGATGGGAGGATTAATTTTTCATTATTTTGACTGTAGTTAATAGCAGCATGTGGCACACTGGGAAAAACTAAGGAGAGATTCAAATTATTTTATAGCAAACACGCAAGGTGTGTATATGTTAACTAGCCTGATTTGATCATTTCATTTTGTAAATATTTATTGAAAAGTCACATGATATATAATTTTTGTTAATTACAACTTACTAAGATAGAGAGGGGAAAAACAATATGCCCAGAGATCTTTAATAAAGTGACCACACAGAATATAAGAGGTTATATCTGGTGGTTCAATTCTATGGAATGGTTCTGAATGGGCCACAGAGTGATGTAAGTCAGTGAACTGTCATGTCCCAATTGTTATTATGGTAGACACGGAAAGTTAGGTGTTTAAAAACTTATCCAAATATTTTCCACTATGGCAAATTCAACTGTATGAATATGTATTCTAACACAGTGTTGGTGCATAAAGCACTAGGATTTAGTGAGAACTACTGCCCTGAATTATCCAGTTCATAATCTTCCAGATCAAACCGCTGAAAAGTACTATGATGTCATAGAAAGTATTTTTGTTCAATTCCCTGATACAAGGATTTATCACATATTGCAGATCTACTTGTATTCTTATATCTGGTAAAGCAACATGAGAGAATAAACAGAATATGGTCATTGGATTCAAATTACCAAGATTACTTAAATCTATGAGCTTCAGATTACCTGTCAAATATACTTAAAACGTTTGATTTTTCTCTTAAGATTTAGAATCAAACAACTAGAATCATAATAATGTATTTGTTGTGTGTATATTCTATGCATAAATATTAAATAAATATTATTTTTATAATTTACCTTTGATAGAACCCAGGAATTTTGAAAAATTAATAAATAAAAAAGAAATAGTATCAGTAAGAATAGGATATCAAAACTACAAATCATACACACACACACATATATATATATATATATACTTCAAAATGTATCTCAATCTTTTTATCCAATAATAGGTTATACTACTATTCATATTGTTTTAGTTGTAAAATTATGATCTCTTGATAATAAATTTAATATATGTATATATTTTTATAATAGTGCCTACTAATGATGTAATTCACTGATAAAGTTTCCCTAAATTAGACAATAACTCTATAAATGGAAGAACTAAGTGTTTATTCTTATCAGACTCTCAAAATGCAGAATTACAGTAGATAAAAACAGAAACAAATAAATCCTTGCTGGGGAACATAAAATGGACTTGAATTGTTAAAAGCCACAAGAAAATATATCTGAATGTAAAATCAAAGAAGAGAATAAAAGAGATAGGCAGAGTTCAGACATAACAGGAAATATAAGAGGAGAAATGGAAGGAGAATTGGGGAAAGGAGGAAGAAAAGGAAAATGACAAAAAAAGGCAAAATAAAATTTAAAAAGAGCTGTGTAACTTGAAATTTATATAACCATGAAAAGAAAAGAGAAAGTATTATATTCACACTAATGAAAACAATTTGTAAAACATGACTTGCAGGTCTTCAGAAATGACAAATTTTGTATTATATCCAAAGTATTTCTCAAGTGCTGAAGTTCTCGGAACTATGTTTGACTGAGTCTCTGCAGTTGGAAAGTCATCTGTCTATAGGTCGCCAATTTACACCATCCAAACAAGAATTGAGATTTTTTAAAATGAGGTTGAAATTAGAATAAGATGTAACTCTAGAACATATTCAAATATCAAAAGTAGAAACTGATACACTTTGACATCAAATATTTAAAAACATTAGACAAAACATCAAATTCCAATCAGAATCGGGAGGAACAGGCTTTCAAAATTTCTAGATGAGATGCCAGGGTACAGTGTTACAAAAGCCTTTACCTGGATTTACATAGAATCTTCCTAAATAGAATTCCAGACTTTTAATCATCATAAAGATCAAATTTTATAATTACTTTAAAATAAAGATTTGAGTTAAATGGATAGACACTACCAAAGAAAGTGGCCAAAGAAACAAAATATCCGTTATTCATGCCCCTTCTCTGTCTATAAGCACTGCAAGGTCATTATCTTCCTAGCTCAACCAATTTGTATTTTTAGCTTCCAAATTGTCACAAATCTTCTTTAAACAAAACCGAAGTCTCCCTGGTTAATTAAAAACACCTTTATTTTTAATTATTATGGTAAATATAAACAATTTTATGTCATTTAAAATATTTAAGTATGTACATAAAATAAAGTCTGTCAGCTTCAAGAAGCTGTCGTTTTAACAGTACCATTTTTATGACTCCATTTTTTCTCATCCTCTGTTACAACTAGAAAAATGTTGATTTGTCAAAACTCTTTACTTCCTCCTCATCCTCCTAACAATTCAAAAATAAAATTAGTATAAATAGTTTTGATGAGCAAAACAAGAAATAGAATTCTGGATCCTAGCAGATTTACATATTGCTATGAAATCACTCATATCACATTTCAAAGTAAAATTACAATAAGAAGCATTTTTCATGTGGGATATTTTGATTCCCATGTCGACTTTTATTTCTGCTCAGGTGTCTATGATGTTGCCATCGAGCACACTTGACAAGACCCTAGGAAATTGTACTCAATTTTATAAGACCACCAGTTTGTGCCCAACAGTTTTGAAAGTTAATGAATAAAAAGCATATAATATTTGTGACTTTTATTTTACGTATCATCTAATTTTTGCCATTTACCAAGTGGTAAGTTAACATAATTTATGCAATTATCAGAATATTTAACTACATATGTCTGATTAGTCCAAGACATTATAAAGTTATTTCCAATGTCTTAGTTCCCCTGATACAAATTGCTTCTATCTAAAAAAGCCCGCTATACTTTCCCAATAAGACATTAACTGCTTTTATAGTGATTCTCCTATGATGTGCAACTCCTTTTCTTGAATGCTATTCATTCTACTAGACTCCCTTGTGAACTCTATGATATGATCACGTTCATAGCAGTTTCACCAAAAGCACCATGTGCATAAATAAAGACACTCTTCTAAAGTTCTATATATATCTAAAGTTCTACATATGTATCCATTTTTACCTGTATGAAAAGAAGAGTGTCTTTACAGACTCAGATATCCTGTGCCCTCTGACATAAAGTATCAAATAATATCTTGCCATAGGCAGATAAGAAACCAGTTATACATACCTCAAGAGACCAATGACCAAGGGATACTGCAAACACATGTTTTAGAAGGAGCTTATGGTCAGGGACATTTTCTCAAGAGAACCATTTGCTTTGGTCCTTAAAGAAATGTTTAAAGTCCTTAGTCATCAGGGAAATTCAAATCAAAACAACTGTGAGGTTCTATTTTACACCCATCAGAATGGCTAATATCAGAAGATGAAGAGATAGCACATGCTGCAAGGATGTGAAACAAGAGAAAAACACCTCCATTGTTGATGGGAGTGCAAACTTGTACAACCACTTTGGAAATCAGTTTGGTGATCCTCAAGATCTAGCTATACCACTTTTGGGAATATACCCAAAGTATTCTCCAACATTTCACAAAGACACTTGCTCAACAACGTTGGAGCTTTTGGGCTAATGTCCACTTATCAGTGAGTGCCTACCATGTGTGGTTTTTTTGTGATTGGGTTACCTCACTCAGGATATTTTCTAGTTCCATTCACTTGCCTATGAAGTCATTGTTTTTGATAGCTGAGTAGCACTCCCACATTTTCTGTATCCATTCCTCTGTTGAAGGGCATCTGGGTTCTTTCCAGATTCTGCCTATTATAAATAAGGCTGCTATGAACATAGTGGAGCATGTGTCCTTGTTGTGTGTTAGAACATCATTTGGGTGTATGCTCAGGAGAGGTATAGCTAGGTCCTTAGGTAGTGCAATGCCCAACATTTGAGAAACCTCCAGACTGATTTCCAAAGTGGTTGTACCAGTTTGCAATCCCACCAACAATGGAGGAGTGTTCCTCTTTCTCCAGATTCTCACCATCTCTCCTGTTCTCCCCACACCTCATTCTGTACTTCCCATTCCCCTCCCCATCCCCCTTCTTTTCCAGTTCCCTCCCTCCATCTGCATCGTATGATTATTTTATTGCCTTTTCATTTCTGATTTTGTTAATTTGGATACCTCCTCTGGACCCTTTAGTTAGTTTGGCTAGGGGTTTTTCTACATTGCTGATTCTCTCAAAGAACCAGGCTTTCGTTTTATGGATTCTTTGTATTGTTCTCTTTGTTTATATTTGGTTGATTAAAGCTCTGAGTTTGACTATTTCCTGCCATCTACTTCTCTTGGGTAAGTTTGTTTCTTTTTGTTCCAAAGTTCCCAGGTATGTGTTAGGCTGCTAGTGTAAGATCTCTCTAGTTTCTTTACCAATGCAGTCAGTGCTATGAAGTTTTCTCTTAACAATAAGTTTGGTTACAATGTATTGATATTTTCATTAAATTCCAGGAAGTTTTTAATTTATTTCTTTATTTCATCACTGACCAAATTATCATTGAGTAGAGAGTTGTTCAGTTTCCACATGTATGTGGGTTTTCTGTTGCTTTTATTAAACACATTATCATCTCATTAGATGCTGAGAAAGCATTTGACAAAACTCAACACCACTTCATGAAAAAGTCTGGAAATATTAGGAATTCAAGGCCAATACCTAAACATAATAAAAGCAATACGCAGAAACCAGTAGCCAACATCAATCAAACTAAATGGATAGAAACTTGAAACAATCCCGCTAAATTCAGGGACTAGACAAGGCTGCCCACTCTCTCCCTACCTATTGAATATAGTGCTTCCAGACAGAGCAATCAAACAGCAAAAGGAGGTCAAAGGGATACAAATTGGAAAAGAAGAAGTGAAAATACCACTATTTGTAGATGATAACATGGTGTACTTAAGTGACCCCAAAAGTTCCACCAGAGAACTCCTACAGCTAATAAACAACTTCAGCAAAGTGGTTAAATATAAACTTAATTCAAACAAGTCAGTAGCCTTCCTCTACTCAAAGAATAAATAGGCTGAGAAAGAATTTAGGGAAACAACACCCTTCACAGTAGTCATAAACAATATAAAATACTTTGGTGTGACTCTAGTCAAGCACGTGAAATCTCTGTATGACAAGATCTTCAAGCCTCTGAAGAAAGAAACTGAAGATCTCAGAAGATGGAAAGATCTCCCATGCTCATGGATTGGCAGGATTAATCAGGTAAAAATGGCCATTTTGCTAAAAGCAATCCATAGATTCAATGCAATCCCCATCAAAATTCCAACTCAATTCTTCATCGAATTAGAAAGAGCAATTTGCAAATTCATTTGGAATAACAAAAAAACCAGGATAGTGAAAACTATCCTCAACAATAAAAGTACTTTTGGGGGAATTACCATCCCTGACCTCAAGCAGTATTACAGAGCAATTGTGATAAAAACTGTGTGGTATCAGTACAGAAACAGGCAGGTAGATGTGTGGAATAGAATTGAAGACCCAGAAATGAATTCACACACTTAAGGTCACTTGATCTTTGACAAAGGACCTAAACCAATCATCCAATGGAAAAAAGATAGCATTTTGGACAAATGGTGCTGGTTCTACATGTCAGCTTGTAGAAGAATGGAAATTGACACATTCTTATCTCCCAGTACAAAGCTTAAGTCCAAGTGGATCATGAACCTTTGCATAAAATCAGATACATTCAAACTAATAGAAAAAGAAGGGAAGGGGCAGCACAGGTCTTCCTGGTTGTTGCTGCCGCAGAGAGCCCGTGGGCAGCACCCCGCGAGCAAACTTGAGCCTCGGGACCACAGGTAAGATCAACTTGTCTGTTGCAAGAAGGCTGCCTGGTGAAATCGGGACACACAGAGGCAGAATTCCTCTAGGACCGGGCACGTCCTGTGTTTACCGGAAGTCCCACACCCGCGGACCCCGGCCTGCAGCAGCTCTCTGCTCCCAGACCCCGTGGGAAAGAGACCTCACCGCCTGGTCAGGTGGGCACTCCTGAGGCTGCAAGAGCTCCTGGAAGGGGCGGCACAGGTCTTCCTGGTTGCTGCCGCTGCAAAGAGCCCGTGGGCAGCACCCGGCGAGCGAACTTGAGCCTCGGGACCACAGGTAAGACCAACTTTTCTGCTGCAAGAAAGCTGCCTGGTGAACTCAAGACACAGGCCCACAGGAACAACTGAAGACCTGTAGAGAGGAAAAACTACACGCCCGAAAGCAGAACACTCTGTCCCCATAACTGACTGAAAGAGAGGAAAACAGGTCTACAGCACTCCTGACACACAGGCTTATAGGACAGTCTAGCCACTGTCAGAAATAGCAGAACAAAGTAACACTAGAGATAATCTGATGGCGAGAGGCAAGCACAGGAACCCAAGCAACAGAAACCAAGACTACATGGCACCATCGGAGCCCAATTCTCCCACCAAAACAAACATGGAATATCCAAACACACCAGAAAAGCAAGATCTAGTTTCAAAATCATATTTGATCATGATGCTGGAGGACTTAAAGAAAGACGTGAAGAACTCCCTGAGGGAAACACAGGAAAACATTAATAAACAAGTAGAAGCCTACAGAGAGGAATCGCAAAAATCCCTGAAAGAATTCCAGGAAAACACAATCTAACAGTTGAAGGAATTAAAAATGGAAATAGAAGCAATCAAGAAAGAACACATGGAAACAACCCTGGATATAGAAAACCAAAAGAAGAGACAAGGAGCTGTAGATACAAGCTTCACCAACAGAATACAAGAGATGGAAGAGAGAATCTCAGGAGCAGAAGATTCCATAGAAATCATTGACTCAACTGTCAAAGATAATGTAAAGCGGAAAAAGCTACTGGTCCAAAACATACAGGAAATCCAGGACTCAATGAGAAGATCAAACCTAAGGATAATAGGTATAGAAGAGAGTGAAGACTCCCAGCTCAAAGGACCAGTAAATATCTTCAACAAAATCATAGAAGAAAACTTCCCTAACCTAAAAAAAGAGATACCCATAGACATACAAGAAGCCTACAGAACTCCAAATAGATTGGACCAAAAAAGAAACACCTCCCGTCACATAATTGTCAAAACACCAAACGCACAAAATAAAGAAAGAATATTAAAAGCAGTAAGGGAAAAAGGTCAAGTAACATATAAAGGCAGACCTATCAGAATCACACCAGACTTCTCGCCAGAAACTATGAAGGCCAGAAGATCCTGGACTGATGTCATACAGACCCTAAGAGAACACAAATGCCAGCCCAGGTTACTGTATCCTGCAGAACCCTCAATTAACATAGATGGAGAAACCAAGATATTCCATGACAAAACCAAATTTACACAATATCTTTCTACAAATCCAGCACTACAAAGGATAATAAAGGGTAAAGCCCAACATAAGGAGGCAAGCTATACCCTAGAAGAAGCAAGAAACTAATCGTCTTGGCAACAAAACAAAGAGAAGAAAAGCACACAAACATAACCTCACATCCAAATATGAATATAACGGGAAGCAATAATCACTATTCCTTAATATCTCTCAACATCAATGGCCTCAACTCCCCAATAAAAAGAAATAGATTAACAAACTGGATAGGCAACGAGGACCCTGCATTCTGCTGCCTACAGGAAACACACCTCAGAGACAAAGACAGACACTACCTCAGAGTGAAAGGCTGGAAAACAACTTTCCAACCAAATGGTCAGAAGAAGCAAGCTGGAGTAGCCATTCTAATATCAAATAAAATCAATTTTCAACTAAAAGTCATCAAAAAAGATAAGGAAGGACACTTCATATTCATCAAAGGAAAAATCCACCAAGATGAACTCTCAATCCTAAATATCTATACCCCAAATACAAGGGCACCTACATACGTAAAAGAAACCTTACTAAAGCTCAAAACACACATTGCACCTCACACAATAATAGTGGGAGATTTCAACACCCCACTCTCATCAATGGACAGATCATGGAAACAGAAATTAAACAGTGATGTCGACAGACTAAGAGAAGTCATGAGCCAAATGGACTTAACGGATATTTATAGAACATTCTATCCTAAAGCAAAAGGATATACCTTCTTCTCAGCTCCTCACGGTACTTTCTCCAAAATTGACCATATAATTGGTCAAAAAACGGGCCTCAACAGGTACAGAAAGATAGAAATAATCCCATGCGTGCTATCGGACCACCACGGCCTAAAACTGGTCTTCAATAACAATAAGGGAAGAATGCCCACATATACTTGGAAATTGAACAATGCTCTACTCAATGATAACCTGGTCAAGGAAGAAATAAAGAAAGAAATTAAAAACTTTTTAGAATTTAATGAAAATGAAGGTACAACATACCCAAACTTATGGGACACAATGAAAGCTGTGCTAAGAGGAAAACTCATAGCGCTGAGTGCCTGCAGAAAGAAACAGGAAAGAGCATATGTCAGCAGCTTGACAGCACACCTAAAAGCTCTAGAGCAAAAAGAAGCAAATACACCCAGGAGGAGTAGATGGCAGGAAATAATCAAACTCAGAGCTGAAATCAACCAAGTAGAAACAAAAAGGACCATAGAAAGAATCAACAGAACCAAAAGTTGGTTCTTTGAGAAAATCAACAAGATAGATAAACCCTTAGCCAGATTAATGAGAGGACACAGAGAGTGCGTCCAAATTAACAAAATCAGAAATGAAAAGGGAGACATAACTACAGATTCAGAGGAAATTCAAAAAATCATCAGATCTTACTATAAAAACCTATATTCAACAAAACTTGAAAATCTTCAGGAAATGGACAATTTCCTAGACAGATACCAGGTATCGAAGTTAAATCAGGAACAGATAAACCAGTTAAACAACCCCAAAACTCCTAAGGAAATAGAAGCAGTCATTAAAGGTCTCCCAACCAAAAAGAGCCCAGGTCCAGACAGGTTTAGTGCAGAATTCTATCAAACCTTCATAGAAGACCTCATACCAATATTATCCAAACTATTCCACAAAATTGAAACAGATGGATCACTACCGAATACCTTCTACAAAGCCACAATCACTCTTATACCTAAACCACACAAAGACACAACAAAGAAAGAGAACTTCAGACCAATTTCCCTTATGAATATCGACGCAAAAATACTCAACAAAATTCTGGCAAACCAAATTCAAGAGCACATCAAAACAATCATCCACCATGATCAAGTAGGCTTCATCCCAGGCATGCAGGGATGGTTTAATATACGGAAAACCATCAACGTGATCCATTATATAAACAAACTGAAAGATAAAAACGACATGATCATTTCATTAGATGCTGAGAAAGCATTTGACAAAATTCAACACCCCTTCATGATAAAAGACCTGGAAAGAATAGGAATTCAAGGCCCATACCTAAACATAGTAAAAGCCATATACAGCAAACCAGTTGCTAACATTAAACTAAATGGAGAGAAACTTGAAGCAATCCCACTAAAATCAGGGACTAGACAAGGCTGCCCACTCTCTCCCTACTTATTCAATATAGTTCTTGAAGTTCTAGCCAGAGCAGTCAGACAACAAAAGGAGATCAAGGGGATACAGATCGGAAAAGAAGAGGTCAAAATATCACTATTTGCAGATGATATGATAGTATATTTAAGTGATCCCAAAAGTTCCACCAGAGAACTACTAAAGCTGATAAACAACTTCAGCAAAGTGGCTGGGTATAAAATTAACTCAAATAAATCAGTTGCCTTCCTCTATACAAAAGAGAAACAAGCCGAGAAAGAAATTAGGGGAACGACACCCTTCATAATAGACCCAAATAATATAAAGCACCTCGGTGTGACTTTAACCAAGCAAGTAAAAGATCTGTACAATAAGAACTTCAAGACACTGAGGAAAGAAATTGAAGAAGACCTCAGAAGATGGAAAGATCTCCCATGCTCATGGATTGGCAGGATTAATATAGTAAAAATGGCCATTTTACCAAAAGCAATCTACAGATTCAATGCAATCCCCATCAAAATACCAATCCAATTCTTCAAAGAGGTAGACAGAACAATTTGCAAATTCATCTGGAATAACAAAAAACCCAGGATAGCTAAAGCTATCCTCAACAATAAAAGGACTTCAGGGGAATCACTATCTCTGAACTCAAGCAGTATTACAGAGCAATAGTGATAAAAACTGCATGGTATTGGTACAGAGACAGACAGATAGACCAATGGAATAGAATTGAAGACCCAGAAATGAACCCACACACCTATGGTCACTTGACTTTTGACAAAGGAGCCAAAACCATCAAACGGAAAAAAGATAGCATTTTCAGCAAATGGTGCTGGTTCAACTGGAGGTCAACATGTAGAAGAATGCAGATCGATCCATGCTTATCACCCTGTACAAAGCTTAAGTTCAAGTGCATCAAGGACCTCCACATCAAACCAGACACACTCAAACTAATAGAAGAAAAACTAGGGAAGCATCTGGAACACATGGGCACTGGAAAAAATTTCCTGAACAAAACACCAATGGCTTACGCTCTAAGATCAAGAATGGACAAATGGGATCTCATAAAACTGCAAAGCTTCTGTATGGCAAAGGATACTGTGGTTAGGACAAAATGGCAACCAACAGATTGGGAAAAGATCTTTACCAATCCTACAACAGATAGAGGCCTTATATCCAAAATATACAAAGAACTCAAGAAGTTAGACCGCAGGGAAACAAATAACCCTATTTAAGAATGGGGTTCAGAGCTAAACAAAGTATTCACAGCTGAGGAATGCCGAATGGCTGAGAAACACCTAAAGAAATGTTCAACATCTTTAGTCATAAGGGAAATGCAAATCAAAACAACCCTGAGATTTCACCTCACACCAGTGAGAATGGCTAAGATCAAAAACTCAGGTGACAGCAGATGCTGGCGAGGATGTGGAGAAAGAGGAACACTCCTTCATTGTTGGTGGGATTGCAGACTGGTACAACCATTCTGGAAATCAGTCTGGAGGTTCCTCAGAAAATTGGACATTGAACTGCCTGAGGATCCAGCTATACCTCTCTTGGGCATATATCCAAAAGATGCCTCAACATATAAAAGAGACACGTGCTCCACTATGTTCATTGCAGCCTTATTCATAATAGCCAGAAACTGGAAAGAACCCAGATGCCCTTCTTTTTTTTTTTTTTTTCTGTACAAATGTCTGTGTTTATTCTCATGAAAACACTACATGTTTGTATTTGCCCAGATGCCCTTCAACAGAAGAATGGATACAGACAATGTGGTACATCTACACAATGGAATATTACTCAGCTATCAAAAACAACGAGTTTATGAAATTCGTAGGCAAATGGTTGGAACTGGAAAATATCATCCTGAGTGAGCTAACCCAATCACAGAAAGACATACATGGTATGCACTCATTGATAAGTGGCTATTAGCCCAAATGCTTGAATTACCCTAGATGCCTAGAACTAATGAAACTCAAGACGGATGATCAAAATGTGAATGCTTCACTCCTTCTTTAAATGAGGAAAAAGAATACCCTTGGCAGGGAAGGGAGAGGCAAAGATTAAAACAGAGACTGAAGGAACACCCATTCAGAGCCTGCCCCACATGTGGCCCATACATATACAGCCACCCAATTAGACAAGATGGATGAAGCAAAGAAGTGCAGACCGTCAGGAGCCGGATGTAGATCGCTCCTGAGAGACACAGCCAGAATACAGCAAATACAGAGGCGAATGCCAGCAGCAAACCACTGAACTGAGAATAGGTCCCCCGTTGAAGGAATCAGAGAAAGAACTGGAAGAGCTTGAAGGGGCTCGAGACCCCATATGTACAACAATGTCAAGCAACCAGAGCTTCCAGGGACTAAGCCACTACCTAAAGACTATACATGGACTGACCCTGGACTCTGACCCCATAGGTAGCAATGAATATCCTAGTAAGAGCACCAGTGGAAGGGGAAGCCCTGGGTCCTGCTAAGACTGAACCCCCAGTGAACTAGACTATGGGGCGGAGGGCAGCAATGGAGGGAGGGTTGGGAGGGGAACACCCATAAGCAAGGGGAGGGGGGAGGGGGATGTTTGCCCGGAAACCGGGAAAGGGAATAACACTCGAAATGTATATAAGAAATACTCAAGTTAATAAAAAAAAAAAAGAAAAAGAAGTGGGGAAGAATCTCGAACACATGTGCACTGGGGAAAATTTCCTGAACAAAACACTAATGGCTTAAACTCTAAGATCAAGAATGGACAAATGAGACCTCATAAAACTGCAAAGCTTCTGTAAGGCAAAGGACACTGTCATTAGGTCAAAACCACAACTAACAGATTGGGAAAAGATCTTTCCTGATCCTACATGTGATAGAGGGCTAATATTCAAAATATGCAAGAGCTCAAGAAGTTAGACTCCAGAGAGCCAAATAACCCTATTAAAAAATGGGCTACAGACCTAAACAAAGACTTCTTAGCTGAGGATTATCGAATGGCTGAGAAGAACCTAAAGAAATGTTCAGTGTTCTTAGTTATTAGGGAAATGCAAATGAAAACAACCCTGAGATTCCACCTCACAGCAGTCAAAAAGGCTAAGATCAAAACCTCAGGTGACAACAGATGCTGGTGAGGATGTGAGAAAGAGGAACACTCCTCCATTGTTGGTGGGATTGCAAGCTGGTACAACCACTCTGGAAGTCAGTCTGGAGGTTCTTCAGAAAATTGGACATTACACTACCTGAGGATCCAGCTATACCTCTCTTGGGCATATACCCAAAAGGTGCTTCAACATACAACAAAGACATATGTTCCACTATGTTCATAGCAGACTTATTTATAGTAGGCAGAATCTGGAAAGAACCCAGATCCCCTTCAACAGAGGAATGAATATAGAAAATGTGGTACATTTACTCAATGGAGTCCTACTCAGCTATCAAAAACAATGAATTCATGAAATTCATAGGCAAATGGATTGAATCAGAAAAATATCATCCGAGTGAAATAATCCAATCACAGTAAAACACACATGGTATGCACTCACTGATAAGTGGATATTACCCCAAAAGGTCAAATTACCCATGATATAATCCACAGACCACATGAAGCTGAAGAAGAAGGATGACCAAAGTGGGGATTCTTCACTCCTTCTTAAAAGGGGAAACAAAAATATTCATAGGAGTGGATATGGAACCAAAGTTTGGAGAAGAGACTGAAGGAATGGCTATTCAGAGTCTGCCTCACATGCGTGTTTCCAGCAAAACTAGACAATATTGATGAAGCCAAAAGTGCATGCTGACAGGAGCCTGATATGGCTGTCTTCTGACAAGCTCAGTCAGATTGTGCCAAATACAGAGGTGGATGCTAGCAGCAAAAACCATTGATCTGAAAATGGGATACCAATTGGAGGAGTTAGAGAAAGGATTGAAAGAGTTGAAGGGGCTAGCAACCCCATAAGAACAACAATGCCAACCAACCAGAGCTCCCAGGGACTAAACCACTACCCAAAGACTATACATGGACTGACTCATGGCTCTAACTGCATATGTAGCAGAGGATGGCCTTGTTGGGCACCAATGGAAGGAGAAGCCCTTGGTCCTGCCAAGGCTGCACTCACCAGTGTAGGGGAATGTCAGGGCGGGGACAAAAATGGAGAAGAGACTGAAGGAAAGGTCAATGACCAGCCCAACCTGGGGTCCTTCTCATGGGGGAGGGGGCACCAAGGTCTGACACTATTATTGATGCTATGATGTACTTACAGAGGGGAGTCTGTCATGGCTGTTGTCTGAGATGCCCTACCAGCACTGACTGAGACAGAAGCAGATATTTACATTCAACCATTGGACTGAAGTCAGGGACTCCTATGGTAGAATTAGGGGAAGGAGTGAAGAAGCCAAACAATAGATCGACCCCATAGGAAGACCAGCAGTGTCAACTAACCCGGACTCCAGGGAGCTCCAAGAGACTGAGCCACCAACCAGGAGCATACACAGGTTGGTCCCAGGCCCTTGGCACAAATGTACCAGAGGCCTACCTGGTCAGCTTCAGTTGGAGAAAATGAGCTTAACCCTGAAGAGACTTGTGGCCCCAGGAAAGGAGGAGACCTGGTGGAGCGCGAGAACCCTCTCAGAGGAAACAGGGAGGAGGAATGGTATGAGGAAATGTGGGAGGGGGACCAAGAGGGAGGGCAGCCCTGGAATGTAAATAAAATAATCATAAAAATGATTACAAGAGGCTCCTTTAGCACAGTGAACACTTCTTGGTTCGTTCTGTGCTGTTGGACTGAGTGTAGGAGGCTAATTTACAGCAACTTTCTTAAATGTGTTTAACAGTTTCATAGTTAGACAATAATTCTTACATATTAGAATTTCTGTTTTCAATAATACTGATGTGGGGAGTTGGGGATTTAGCTCAGTGGTAGAGCGCTTGCCTAGGTAAGCGCAAGGCCCTGGGTTCAGTCCCCAGCTCCGAAAAAAAGAACCAAAAAAAAAAAAAATAATACTGATGTGGTTTGTCTTGTCAAAAATGTCAAGGATGTCAAAGGCCTGCTTTGACTTCCAGGAGATAAATCAAGGCAGTCATTTTGGCATTGGTGATGGGGTCAGTGCTGAAAGCAGACGACAGGAGTCAGAATGAAGAGGGGTTGATGGGGTTAGCCTGTGGCAGCCAGCAATTAGAGAAATTACTCAACAGATTTTCTTTGAGGGAACAAAGCTTGGTTCATTAGGCTTTCACTTCTGTGTCCATTGAAAGCCTCTGAGTTTTTTTTTAAACTCTTAGGGGCTGATAAGAAAGAAACACACACACACACACACACACACACACACACACACACACACACACACACACACACTGAGTGGATGAAGCAAAAGGCAGATTCCAATAACTTCACACATACAAATACATACACACATACTTGCATGCATGCTGACAGATCTACAGAAAGACATAAATACACAAAGTCACACATAGAATGACTAAAACAAATTTTTAACAATCATGCTCCAAGCATTTTACACATAAACACACACACGCACATATATATGTATATATACACATATATACATATGCACATACATTCCTGGTGGATGGAGCAAGCTCCAACACTGCCTTTTCTTTCTTGTTTTTAAAAATATTATTTATTTAATGTATGTGAGTACACTGTAGCTGTCTTCAGACACAGCAGAAAAGGGCATTAGATCCCATTACTGATGGTTGTGAGCCACTATGTGTTTCCTGGGAATTGAACTCAGGACCTCTGGAAGAGCAGTCAGTTCTCTTAACTGCTGAGCCATCTCTCCAGCCCTGCTTTTTCTTCCATAGCTTATATATCCCTCTTAAAATTTTAAAGCAATTAAAATAACCATGTGATTACATTCTATTTTTCTTTGAGTGAATGGCTATGAAAAAACAGTGTGTTCCCCAATACCTTTACAAGAAAAACATTACCTTGTACACGTAAAGGTAAAGAAAACACATTATTCCAAAGAACCTATGTACGTTTGTAACTAGGTAACTTGTTATAGATTAACAAAGTGTGAGCAAGCAAGGTAGTTTTCTCAGCTAGTTTCTCTTACCCACAAGAAGCAATTTGTGGTTACAAATAAAGGATTGATTATTTTATTACTAATCTTTAAAGTAATCTTATAAGAATCTTAAAAGAATCACAGATCTAAACTTTTATACAAAAATCAGTCATATATTTTTTAAATCCTCAGTATGCTATCTACTCATCAGCAATTTTTATTAAATCATATTAGAAAGATGAGGGGGAAAATGGGTATAAGAAATCAATCATCACCATTACAGCCTTAGAGAGGCACGTCCCTCAGCCAGTGCTGCCATTGTTCCCTGACATTGTTCTTGTTCTCTGACTTTAAAAAGTTTCTTACTTTAACTATTAAGAGTGTGCCTTCTGGGGCTTGAGACCCCATATGAACAACAATGCCAACCAACCAGAGCTTCCAGGGACTAAGCCACTACCCAAAGACTATACATGGACTGACCCTGGACTCTGACCTCTTAGGTAGCAATGAATATCCTAGTAAGAGCACCAGTGGAAGGGGAAGCCCTTGGTCCTGGCAAGGCTGGACCCCCAGTGAACGTGATTGTTGGGGGGAGGACAGTAATGGGGGGAGGATGGGGAAGAGAACACCCATATAGAAGGGGAGGGGATGGGGTTAGGGGGATGTTGACCTGGAAACCGGGAAAGATAATAACAATTGAAATGTAAGTAAGAAATACCCACGTTAATAAAGATGGAGAAAGAAAAAAGAGTGTGCCTTCTGAACTTCAAATTCTTCCTTCAGGTTTCTTTTTTTTTTAGTATTATTTTTATTGGATTTTTATTTACATTTTAAATGTTATCCCCTTTCCTGGTTTTCCCTCCAGAAACCTGCTATTCCAGCTCCCCAAGCCCAGCTTCTGTGAGGCTGCTCCCTCATCCACCCACCCCCTCCCACCTCCCTGCCCTGACATTGCCCAAAACTAGGACATCAAGCCTGGCAAGACTAAGGATCTCTCCTTCCATTGATGCCTGACAAGACCCTCTTCTGCTACATATGCAGATGGAGCTATAGGTCCATTCCCTGTGTTCTCTTGGGGTGGTGGTTTAGTCTCTGGGAGCTCTGCAGTGGGGAGTGGTCTGGGAGTTCTTCAGATTTTTTATATCATAGTCAGTAGCAAAAGCATCTTATCCTTCACTAACAGTTTTATTTGTTCAAATGCTTTCTCAGGGTGGGGGTCATAGCTGACCACTTACACCTCTGTGTTCTTTCCCAGGGTGGTGGCTGAATCATGAATCTGTTCCAGCAGCAATGCCTGAAAGAGATCAGGCACTACTATTGTGAGTGCCAGAGATACTGCCCAGTGAGGGACTGGAAGCCCCTTAGAGCTTTCATACACTTCTCAGATAAGAGGGACGTGAGGGCAGCAAGCAGAGCAGAGCTCCATGACAGCATGACGTCCTCAGGAGTCATCTTTCTCTGAGGCGCAGCCATTGAAACTGAGCTAACTGGTGGGCTGTGTTCCATGAGTTCTAAAGCTTTTTGTTGTTCCTGCCACATGGCCCGCGGCAATGTCTCCTTACTGGACTGTGGAAAAGCCAGGTCATTAAATAAATGTCAGGTAAATAAGAAGCTGAAGGGACAGAAAGTAGATCATCAGGAGAGTAAAATCAGATGAAATAAAAGCTAACGTTTACGTTTAAAGTCTATTTAAATGTAATTTTTACAAATGTACTCTTTAACATTGACCGTTATTGTATTGATCATTATAGTGACATAAAATTATTGGAGAGGTAAGGCTGGAAAAGTCTTTTGTCATCAAGTCTGTTGAATAAACAGTTGATACACTGATATCCAAATCCAATTCAGGCAGAAAACAAGCAAGGGTATATCACATATTAGTACCAGGTGATGTTCTGTTGGATGTAATGTAGTTTACATAGCACACTCCCATCTTAAATTCTACTCTGCATGCTCATATACCTCTGGTATATTTAAGAAAGCTTAATATAATTCATAAACCGAGTGCATAGTCTTTTCATCGCCACCTTCATCTCTTTATTCCTAAGTGTGTATATAACTGGATTTAGAAAAGGAGTAACAATTACATCGAAGATGGCAAGAAATTTATCCAGATGTGATGTTGGAAATGGCCACAAGTAGAAGAAGATTAAGGGTCCAAAGAACAAAACTACCACCATGACATGAGCTGACAGGGTGGAGAGGGCCTTATATAAACTACCCAAAGATTTCTTTTGAACAGTCACCAAAATAAATATGTAAGAGATGATCAGAATTAAAAAGGAGACCACAGAAATGAACCCACTATTGGCAGTAACCATAAACTCCAATGTGTTGGTGTTTATACAGGCAAGTTTAATAAACCGAGGTAGGTCACAGAAAAAGCTGTCTAATTCATTAGGGCCACAGAAGGGCAAGTCTACCACAAAAATCAACTGAGTCACTGAATGAATGAAGCCAATAATCCAAGAAGCAACCAAAATCAAAATGCAGTTTTGTGGGCTCATGATGATCAGGTAATGCAGAGGCTTACATATGGCAACATATCGATCAAACGCCATGGCTATAAGCAGCAGCATCTCAGTGCCACCTACTGCATGGATAAAAAAGATCTGAGTGATGCAACCACCAAAAGAGATGGTTTTGTGCTTTCTCAGAAGGTCAAAAATCATCTTGGGTGCTGTGAATGAGGAACATATCAAGTCAATGATGGAAAGATTGGCTAAGAGGAAGTACATAGGGGAATGTAATTGGGGGTTTGAAGTTACGGTTAGCACAATGAGAAAATTTCCCAACAGACTTGCCATGTAGAACACACAGGAAAAGAGGAAAAGGAATAGCTGGATCGTCCATGAGTTGGAGAGTCCCAGGAACACAAACTCAGACACCAAAGAGCGGTTTGTTTTACCCATTGCCTCTGGCGGCTGTGTCAATCCTTATGCTACCTAAGATCGGAGAGTGACAAGAAATTCTGATTTAGGACAGCCATCAGTTATTTGACAAAGTCACAGACCATTTAAATGACCAACATGTCTTTGGAGACAGTGTGAGTAAATATCAATTATTAGTCTACTGGAAAAGGAGAGCTGAGAGCAGGAGAAATAGTTTTCTCCAGGGAAGAGTCCCCCAACTGGTGACCCAATACCAAATGGTCAGCCCTGAGATCACATATTTACAAGCGACACTATATGGATTGAGCAGATTATATTTATGTATTTAAGAATATATATGAATGCATATATACATGGATGTGACATATATATACACACACACATACCCTGAACTTGAAACAAGGTAAGAGGTGATTCATGGAAAGGATTGAAAGGAGAAAAGAGGAAAGTGATGTAATCTTATTATAGTTTCAACAAATAACTAAATATCTCCTTTCACTCCCTCACTTCTTGTCTTCTGCGGCAGGTGGAAGAGCTGGCCTTAGGGTCATGAAATTGAGAGAGCTGACTGCCCCTCACTGGCTGCAGCATTTGGGAGAGTGGCCATTGCACCTCACTGGGGAGCACAGTAGAGCTGACCTTACTGTGTGGTGGGGCACGGCAGAGTTGGTCCAGGCCTCTCTGCCACTTGCTTGCTGTGCCCTGGCATGAACAAGGGAGAGATGCCCTCCCACTTCTTACCCCTTGACACCTAAGGCAGGGGGAAGATCTGGCCCCAAGGTCATGACAGCAGGAAAGCTGGCCCTGTTCCTCATGGGGGGGCTGCAACGCCTAGTGGGCCCTGCACCCAGCCTGGGCAGCACAGTAGAGCTGACCCTGATGGTTCAGACTTTGGGGGCCAGCCCTGAGTGTATGAGGGTAGGAGAGCCAGCTCTGCCCCTTGCTGGCATTGGGTGAGCTAGCTGGTGCAGTGCTGGAGAGCTCACCCTGCTGGTGTGGGTACAGGAAAACTGGTAGGTTAACTGGCTTCCACCCAGGCTCAGATCCACCCCAAAATCTATCCCATTGATGAACTGCTGGATCCCATGAAGGGGCCAGTCCTAAAGATCCAAAGTTGCAGAATCTCCTTTATGCAAAGCATATCTGAAAGAAGTCCTTGTGAGAATCCAGTACTGATAGTGTAGAGGAAGCCAGAAGCCTCTAACTAGACCAATGACTCAGTGCAAGCAAAGAAATGTGGACACAAGGGTGTATTTTGTGGGACAAAATTGGGACATACTGTGATACACACTACAGTTTCCATGAGACTTTTTTTTTCTTTTAAAGGAGAGGTTGCAAGGGTAGAGGGAAGGTACGAAGGAATGTTAAACTAAGAAGTTAAAAAGAAACCTAAAATATATAAGAAAGTGCTTTCTCTAGGTCAAAAAGGAAAAGGAATTCATACAACTCTCATACAGTATACTGAAAGTTAAATCTTTAATGTACTTGGATGAACATATTTGTTATATTTTTAAAAATATAATTTTGTAGGCACATCTTTCAGATGACTCTGAACTAAAAGACTTTTGGATATTAAACGTGAAATTTTAAAGAGACTGTGATTTTCATAATTTGTAAGTTCCGTAGTATATTAATACTATATATGATCATAGTAAAATGCCTATATACATATCAGACCCAGAGATGGACATTTCTCTGTAAACTGAGATGACAAGTTGACAAATGAGGGTGGAAGATGCAGGTTTATCCCACTCACCGTGTGTTTTAGAGAAGTTAAGAAAAGCATGGATACTGTGGAGCAGATTCTGACCGATGCTCGGTGGTTAACAGGCTTCCAATTTCCACACTGAGTTCATTTCTACTGGTTGCTTAGGTTCTCCATATGCTGTATGTGTTCCCACGTGAAAGTCTTATTTTCCTCAAAGTTAGTTTCTATCAGAGGGTTAGAGAGGGGTACAAGGAGAGATGAGATGAGTGGGTTAAAAAGAACAAAGTACAACACACACTACACATGTACACACACACACACACACACACACACATCAATATGAACTTTTCATTCTGTGTGCTAACTAGAGAAAATAATGAAAATCAGCTTCTATCCATCTAGCCCACCTGCATCAGTGTTGGAACGGTCAGGAGTTAGACAACCACCCAAGCCAGCTGAGCTCTAGCCCATGCCATGGCTTGACAGGGAAAGTCAGTGTAACCTCCACAGAGGGAAAGGCAGCTGATCACAGCACTGGAAAGTTACTTCAGTACTGACGGAGAATTCTGAGATTGCCATTCTGAGTCTAGTAGGCCAAGGGAATTGTTTCCAAGAAGCACTGACGTTTGGCCAGAGCCAAAGGGAAAGTGTGGTAATGGGTCACTTGAGGGGAAAGAAGAGAGATGAGGGATTTAGTGTTCAGTTTAGTTTACTGAAGATCTCACAGTTTTACATCCTTTAAATCCCTTTGCCCTGATTTATAAGAAAAGAAACTCCATAAAAATTAAAAAATACTTTCCAAACATGAAAATGTAATTTATCATTTTCCTAAAAAGGTAGGAATGGAGAGATAAAAGTAGTAAAACGTCTTCTTTTAAAAATTTTGATATTTGTTATTGGTTATTTTATTTGTTGACATTTCAAATGTTATCCTGCTTTCCAGTTCCCCTCCATTAAACCCCCTATCCCATCACCCCTCTGCTCCCTCTATGAGGTTTCTCCCCCACAGGTTCACCCATTCCTGCTTCAGTGCCCTAACATTTCCCTACCCTGGGTCATCAAACCTCTGTAGGACCAAGGGACTGGCTCCCTTCCCAGTGATGCCCAATAAGGCCATCCTCTGCTACATATCCAGCTGGAGTCATGGGTAACCCCTGTGTACTCTTTGGTTGGTGGTTTAGTCCCTCGGAGCTCTGGGGGATCTGGTTGATTGATATTGTTCTTCCTATGGAGTTGCAAACCCCTTCAGCTACTTCAGTCCTTTCTCTAACTCCTCCTTTAGGATCCCCGTATTCAGTTCAATAGTTGGCTGCATGCATTCGCATCTGTATTGGTCAGGCTCTGGCAGAGCCTTTCAGGGGACATCCATATCAGGCTCCAGTCAGCAAGCACTTCTTGGCATCAGCTATAGTGTCTGGTTTGGTGACTGCAGATGGGATGGATCCTTAAGTGGGGCAGTCTCTGGATGGCCTTTCCCACAGTCTCAGCTTCATTCCTTGTCCCTGAAGTTCCTTTGATAGGAGGAATTCTGGATTAATATTTTTGAGGTGGTGGGTGGTCACATCTCTCAACTGGGAGCCATGCCTATCCACTGGATATGGTCTCTACAGGTTCTATCTCCCCTTGTTGGGTATTTTGGTTACTGTCCTCCCTGTTGGTTCTGGGAACCTCTTGGGTCCCTGGCATCTGGAACTTTTTAGTGGCTAGTTCCCCCTCTCCCACTGCTACTCTCCTTTCAAGACCCTGACCCTCTAAACTTCTTCCCCATCTCCTCCCATATCTGAACCGGTCCCCCCTTTTCCCTACCCCTCTTCTCTCCTTCACAGATCCTTCTCTCCTTCTACCTCCCAAGATTATCTTCTTCCCCCTTCTGAGTAGAACTGTAGCATCCAAACTTTGGTGTAGTCTTCTTTCTTCTTGGGTTTCATATGGTCTGTGAGTTGTATCATGGGTATCTTGAGCTTCTTTTTGTCTAATATCCACTTATCAGTGAGTACATACCACGTGTGTATTATTTCTTGTGTGTGTGTGTGTGTGTGTGTGAGAGAGAGAGAGAGAGAGAGAGAGGGAGAGAGAGAGAGAGAGAGAGAGAGAGAGAGAGAGAGAGAGAGAGAGAGAGAGAGAGAGACTGGGTTACCTCACTCAGGATGATTCTTTCTTTTTTTTTTAATTGCATTTTTTATTTCCATTTTAAATGTTATCCCCTTTCCCGGTTTTTCCTCCAGAAACCCGCAATCTCCCACTGCTTCTATGAAGGGGCTCCCCCCATCTGCCCACCCACTCCTTCCAACCTCCCCTTCACCATGGCATTCCCCTACAGTGGGGAATCAAGCCTTCCCAGGAACAAGGGCTGCTCCTCCATTGATACTCAACAAGGCCATCCTCTGATACATATGCTGCTGGGACCATAGGTCCATCCCTGTGTACTCTTGGAATGGTGGTTTAGTCCCTGGGAGCTCTGGGGAGTCTGGTTGGTTGATACTTATGGGGTTGCATACCCCTTCAGTTCCTTCAGTCCTTTCTCTAACTCCACTGGGGACCCCATTCTCAGTTCAATGGTTGGCTGCGAGCATCTGCCTCTGTGTTTGTCAGCCTCTGGAAGAATCTCTCAGGAGACAGCTATATCAGGCTCCTGTCAGCATACACGTCTTAGCATCCTTAATAGTGTCTGGGTTTGGTGTTTGTATATGGGATGGATCCCCCAGGTGGGGCAGTCTCTGGATGGCCTTTCCTTCAGTCTCTGCTCTACATTTTGCCTTCATATTTTCTCCTGTGCTTATTTTTGTTCCCCCCTTTAGGAAGACCTGAAGCAGGAACAGTTTGGTCTTTCTTGTTTTCTTCTTCTTCTTCTTCTTCTTCTTCTTCTTCTTCTTCTTCTTCTTCTTCTTCTTCTTCTTCTTCTTCTTCTTCTTCTTCTTCTTTTCTTCTCTTCTTCTTCTTCTTCCTTCTTCTTCTTCTTCTTCTTCTTCTTCTTCTTCTTCTTCTTCTTCTTCTTCTTCTTCTTCTTCTTCTTCTTCTTCTTTTCTTCTCTTCTTCTTCTTCTTCTTCTTTCTTCTTCTTCTTCTTCTTCTTCTTCTTCTTCTTTTCTTCTCTTCTCTTCTCTTCTTCTTCTTCTTCTTCTTCTTCTTCTTCTTCTTCTTCTTCTTCTTCTTCTTCTTCTTCTTCTTCTTCTTCTTCTTCTTCTTCTCTTTACTAAATTGGGTATTTCTTTTTTTCTCCATCTTTATTAACTTGAGTATTTCTTATTTACATTTCGATTGTTATTCCCCTTCCCGGTTTTCCGGCCAACATCCCCCTTACCAATTCCCCTCCCTTCTATATGGGTGTTCCCCTCCCCATCCTCCCCCCACTACCGACCTCCCCCCAAAAATCACTTTCACTGGGGGTTCAGTCTTGGCAGGACCCAGGGCTTCCCCTTCCACTGGTGCTCTTACTAGGATATTCATTGCTACCTATGAGGTCAGAGTTCAGGGACAGTCCATGTATAGTCTTTAGGTAGTGGCTTAGTCCCTGGAAGCTCTGGTTGCTTGGCATTGTTGTACACATGGGGTCTCGAGCCCTTTCAAGCTCTTCCAGTTCTTTCTCTGATTCCTTCAACGGGGGTCCTATTCTTAGTTCAGTGGTTTGCTGCTGGCATTCGCCTCTGTATTTGCTGTATTCTGGCTGTGTCTCTCAGGAGCGATCTACATCTGGCCCCTGTCGGCTTGCACTTCTTTGCTTCATCCATCTTGTCTAATTGGATGGCTGTATATGTATGGGCCACATGTAGGGCAGGCTCTGAATGGGTGTTCCTTCTGTGTCTGTTTTAATCTTTGCCTCTCTATTCCCTGCCAAGGGTATTCTTGTTCCCCTAATAAAGAAGGAGTGAAATATTTACATTTTGATCATTCGTCTTGAGTTTCATTTGTTCTAGGCATCTAGTAATTCAAGCATTTGGGCTAATAGCCACTTATCAATGAGTGCATACCATGTGTGTTTTTCTGTGATTGGGTTACCTCACTCAGGATGATATTTTCCAGTTCCAACCATTTGCCTACGGATTTCATAAAGTCATTGTTTTTGATAGCTGAGTAATATTCCATTGTGTAGATATACCACATTTTCTGTATCCATTCCTCTGTTGAAGGGCATCTGGGTTCTTTCCAACTTCTGGCTATTATAAATAAGGCTGAGATGAACATAGTGGAGCACGTGTCTTTTTTTATATGTTGGGGCATCTTTTGGGTATATGCCCAAGAGAGGTATAGCTGGATCCTCAGGCAGTTAAATGTCCAATTTTCTGAGGAACCTCCAGACTGATTTCCAGAATGGTTGTACCAGTCTGCAATCCCACCAACAATGGAGGAGTGTTCCTCTCTCTCCGCATCCTAGCCAGCATCTGCTCTCACCTGAGTTTTTGATCTTAGCCATTCTCACTGGTGTGAGGTGAAATCTCAGGGTTGTTTTGATTTGTATTTACCTTATGACTAAAGATGTTGAACATTTCTTTAGGTGTTTCTCAGCCATTCGGCATTCCTCAGCTGTGAATTCTTTGTTTAGCTCTGAGCCCCATTTTTTAATAGGGTTATTTGTCTCCCTGCGGTCTAACTTCTTGAGTTCTTTGTATATTTTGGATATTAGGCCTCTATCTGTTGTAGGATTGGTAAAGATCTTTTCCCGCCTGGTCAGGTGGGCACTCCTGAGGCTGCAGAGCGGAAGAGACCACCAACACTGCTCACCCCTGCCCACATCCCTGGCCCAAGAGGAAACTGTATAAGGCCTCTGGGCTCCCGTGGGGGAGGGCCCAGGAGCGGCAGGACCCCTGCCAGAGACACCGCCGGACCCTGAAGGAAACAGACCGGATAAACAGTTCTCTGCACCCAAATCCCGTGGGAGGGAGAGCTAAACCTTCAGAGAGGCAGACAAGCCTGGGAAACCAGAAGAGACTGCTCCCTGCACACACATCTCGGACGCCAGAGGAAAAAGCCAAAGACCATCTGGAACCCTGGTGCACTGAAGCTCCCGGAAGGGGCGGCACAGGTCTTCCTGGTTGCTGCCGCTGCAGAGAGCCCCTGGGCAGCACCCCACGAGCGAACCTGAGCCTCAGGACCACAGGTAAGACCAAATTTTCTGCTGCAAGAAAGCTGCCTGGTGAGCTTGGGACACACGGAAGCAGAATTTCTCTAGGACCGGGCACGTTCTGTGTTTACCGGAAGTCCCACACCCGCGGACCCCGGCCCGCAGCAGCTCTCTGCTCCCAGACCCGGTGAGAGAGAGACCCAACCGCCTGGTCAGGTGGGCACTCCTGAGGCTGCAGAGCGGAAGAGACCACCAACACTGCTCACCCCTGCCCACATCCCTGGCCCAAGAGGAAACTGTATAAGGCCTCTGGGCTCCCGTGGGAGAGGGCCCAGGAGCGGCAGGACCCCTGCCAGAGACACCGCCGGACCCTGAAGGAAACAGACCGGATAAACAGTTCTCTGCACCCAAATCCCGTGGGAGGGAGAGCTAAACCTTCAGAGAGGCAGACAAGCCTGGGAAACCAGAAGAGACTGCTCCCTGCACACACATCTCGGACGCCAGAGGAAAAAGCCAAAGACCATCTGGAACCCTGGTGCACTGAAGCTCCCGGAAGGGGCGGCACAGGTCTTCCTGGTTGCTGCCGCTGCAGAGAGCCCCTGGGAAGCACCCCACGAGCGAACCTGAGCCTTGGGACCACAGGTAAGACCAAATTTTCTGCTGCAAGAAAGCTGCCTCGTGAACTCAAGACACAGGCCCACAGGAACAGCTGAAGACCTGTAGAGAGGAAAAACTACACGCCCGAAAGCAGAACACTCTGTCCCCATAACTGACTGAAAGAGAGGAAAACAGGTCTACAGCACTCCTGACACACAGGCTTATAGGACAGTCTAGCCACTGTCAGAAATAGCAGAACAAAGTAACACTAGAGATAATCTGATGGCGAGAGGCAAGCGCAGGAACCCAAGCAACAGAAACCAAGACTACATGCCATCATCGGAGCCCAATTCTCCCACCAAAACAAACATGGAATATCCAAACACACCAGAAAAGCAAGATCTAGTTTCAAAATCATATTTGATCATGATGCTGGAGGACTTCAAGAAAGACATGAACACACTTAGGGAAACACAGGAAAACATTAATAAACAAGTAGAAGCCTACAGAGAGGAATCGCAAAAATCCCTGAAAGAATTCCAGGAAAACACAATCTAACAGTTGAAGGAATTAAAAATGGAAATAGAAGCAATCAAGAAAGAACACATGGAAACAACCCTGGATATAGAAAACCAAAAGAAGAGACAAGGAGCTGTAGATACAAGCTTCACCAACAGAATACAAGAGATGGAAGAGAGAATCTCAGGAGCAGAAGATTCCATAGAAATCATTGACTCAACTGTCAAAGATAATGTAAAGCGGAAAAAGCTACTGGTCCAAAACATACAGGAAATCCAGGACTCAATGAGAAGATCAAACCTAAGGATAATAGGTATAGAAGAGAGTGAAGACTCCCAGCTCAAAGGACCAGTAAATATCTTCAACAAAATCATAGAAGAAAACTTCCCTAACCTAAAAAAAGAGATACCCATAGACATACAAGAAGCCTACAGAACTCCAAATAGATTGGACCAGAAAAGAAACACCTCCCGTCACATAATTGTCAAAACACCAAACGCACAAATTAAGAAAGAATATTAAAAGCAGTAAGGGAAAAAGGTCAAGTAACATATAAAGGGAGACCTATCAGAATCACACCAGACTTCTCGCCAGAAACTATGAAGGCCAGAAGATCCTGGACTGATGTCATACAGACCCTAAGAGAACACAAATGCCAGCCCAGGTTACTGTATCCTGCAAAACTCTCAATTAACATTGATGGAGAGACCAAGATATTCCATGACAAAACCAAATTTACACAATATGTTTCTACAAATCCAGCACTACAAAGGATAATAAATGGTAAAGCCCAACATAAGGAGGCAAGCTATACCCTAGAAGAAGCAAGAAACTAATCGTCTTGGCAACAAAACAAAGAGAATGAAAGCACACAAACATAACCTCACATCCAAATATGAATATAACGGGAAGCAATAATCACTATTCCTTAATATCTCTCAATATCAATGGCCTCAACTCCCCAATAAAAAGACATAGATTAACAAACTGGATACGCAACGAGGACCCTGCATTCTGCTGCCTACAGGAAACACACCTCAGAGACAAAGACAGACACTACCTCAGAGTGAAAGGCTGGAAAACAACTTTCCAAGCAAATGGTCAGAAGAAGCAAGCTGTAGTAGCCTTTCTAATATCAAATAAAATCAATTTTCAATTAACAGTCATCAAAAAAGATAAGGAAGGACACTTCATATTCATCAAAGGAAAAATCAACAAAGATGAACTCTCAATCCTAAATATCTATGCCCCAAATACAAGGGCACCTACATACGTAAAAGAAACCTTACTAAAGCTCAAAACACACATTGCACCTCACACAATAATAGTGGGAGATTTCAACACCCCACTCTCATCAATGGACAGATCATGGAAACAGAAATTAAACAGTGATGTCGACAGACTAAGAGAAGTCATGAGCCAAATGGACTTAACGGATATTTATAGAACATTCTATCCTAAAGCAAAAGGATATACCTTCTTCTCAGCTCCTCATGGTACAATCTCCAAAATTGACCATATAATTGGTCAAAAAACGGGCCTCAACAGGTACAGAAAGATAGAAATAATCCCATGCGTGCTATCGGACCACCACAGCCTAAAACTGGTCTTCAATAACAATAAGGGAAGAATGCCCACATATACGTGGAAATTGAACAATGCTCTACTCAATGATAACCTGGTCAAGGAAGAAATAAAGAAAGAAATTAAAAACTTTTTAGAATTTAATGAAAATGAAGATACAACATACTCAAACTTATGGGACACAATGAAAGCTGTGCTAAGAGGAAAACTCATAGCGCTGAGTGCCTGCAGAAAGAAACAGGAAAGAGCATATGTCAGCAGCTTGACAGCACACCTAAAAGCTCTAGAACAAAAAGAAGCAAATACACCCAGGAGGAGTAGAAGGCAGGAAATAATCAAACTCAGAGCTGAAATCAACCAAGTAGAAACAAAAAGGACCATAGAAAGAATCAACAGAACCAAAAGTTGGTTCTTTGAGAAAATCAACAAGATAGATAAACCCTTAGCCAGACTAATGAGAGGACACAGAGAGTGCGTCAAAATTAACAAAATCAGAAATGAAAAGGGAGACATAACTACAGATTCGGAGGAAATTCAAAAAATCATCAGATCTTACTATAAAAACCTATATTCAACAAAATTTGAAAATCTTCAAGAAATGGACAATTTCCTAGACAGATACCAGGTATCGAAGTTAAATCAGGAACAGATAAACCAGTTAAACAACCCCATAACTCCTAAGGAAATAGAAGCAGTCATTAAAGCTCTCCCAACCAAAAAGAGCCCAGGTCCAGACGGGTTTAGTGCAGAATTCTATCAAACCTTCATAGAAGACCTCATACCAATATTATCCAAACTATTCCACAAAATTGAAACAGATGGAGCCCTACCGAATTCCTTCTATGAAGCCACAATTACTCTTATACCTAAACCACACAAAGACACAACAAAGAAAGAGAATTTCAGACCAATTTCCCTTATGAATGTCGACGCAAAAATACTCAATAAAATTCTGGCAAACCGAATTCAAGAGCACATCAAAACAATCATCCACCATGATCAAGTAGGCTTCATCCCAGGCATGCAGGGATGGTTTAATATACGGAAAACCATCAACGTGATCCATTATATAAACAAACTGAAAGAACAGAACCACATGATCATTTCATTAGATGCTGAGAAAGCATTTGACAAAATTCAACATCCCTTCATGATAAAAGTCCTGGAAAGAATAGGAATTCAAGGCCCATACCTAAATATAGTAAAAGCCATATATAGCAAACCAGTTGCTAACATTAAACTAAATGGAGAGAAACTTGAAGCAATCCCACTAAAATCAGGGACTAGACAAGGCTGCCCACTCTCTCCCTACTTATTCAATATAGTTCTTGAAGTTCTAGCCAGAGCAATCAGACAACAACGGAGATCAAAGGGATACAGTAGGGAAAAGAAGAGGTCAAAATATCACTATTTGCAGATGACATGATAGTATATTTAAGTGATCCCAAAAGTTCCACCAGAGAACTACTAAAGCTGATAAACAACTTCAGCAAAGTGGCTGGGTATAAAATTAACTCAAATAAATCAGTTGCCTTCCTCTATACAAAAGAGAAACTAGCCGAGAAAGAAATTAGGGAAACGACACCCTTCATAATAGACCCAAATAATATAAAGTACCTCGGTGTGACTTTAACCAAGCAAGTAAAAGATCTGTACAATAAGAACTTCAAGACAATGAAGAAGGAAATTGAAGAAGACCTCAGAAGATGGAAAGATCTCCCATGCTCATGGATTGGCAGGATTAATATAGTAAAAATGGCCATTTTGCCAAAAGCAATCTACAGATTCAATGCAATCCCCATCAAAATACCAATCCAATTCTTCAAAGAGTTAGACAGAACAATTTGCAAATTCATCTGGAATAACAAAAACCCAGGATAGCTAAAGCTATCCTCAACAATAAAAGGACTTCAGGGGGAATCACTATCCCTGAACTCAAGCAGTATTACAGAGCAATAGTGATAAAAACTGCATGGTATTGGTACAGAGACAGACAGATAGACCAATGGAATAGAATTGAAGACCCAGAAATGAACCCACACACCTATGGTCACTTGATTTTTGACAAAGGAGCCAAAACCATCCAATGGAAAAAAGATAGCATTTTCAGCAAATGGTGCTGGTTCAACTGGAGGGCAACATGTAGAAGAATGCAGATCGATCCATGCTTATCACCCTGTACAAAGCTTAAGTTCAAGTGGATCAAGGACCTTCACATCAAAGCAGACACACTCAAACTAATAGTAGAAAAACTAGGGAAGCATCTGGAACACATGGGCACTGGAAAAAATTTCCTGAACAAAACACCAATGGCTTACGCTCTAAGATCAAGAATGGACAAATGGGATCTCATAAAACTGCAAAGCTTCTGTAAGGCAAAGGACACTGTGGTTAGGACAAAACGGCAACCAACAGATTGGGAAAAGATCTTTACCAATCCTACAACAGATAGAGGCCTTATATCTAAAATATACAAAGAACTCAAGAAGTTAGACCGCAGGGAAACAAATAACCCTATTAAAAATGGGGTTCAGAGCTAAACAAAGAATTCACAGCTGAGGAATGCCGAATGGCTGAGAAACACCTAAAGAAATGTTCAACATCTTTAGTCATAAGGGAAATGCAAATCAAAACAACCCTGAGATTTCACCTCACACCAGTGCGATTGGCTAAGATCAAAAACTCAGGTGACAGCAGATGCTGGCGAGGATGTGGAGAAAGAGGAACACTCCTCCATTGTTGGTGGGGTTGCAGACTGGTAAAACCATTCTGGAAATCAGTCTGGAGGTTCCTCAGAAAATTGGACATTGAACTGCCTGAGGATCCAGCTATACCTCTCTTGGGCATATACCCAAAAGATGCCTCAACATATAAAAGCGACACGTGCTCCACTATGTTCATCGCAGCCTTATTTATAATAGCCAGAAAATGGAAAGAACCCAGATGCCCTTCAACAGAGGAATGGATACAGAAAATGTGGTACATCTACACAATGGAATATTACTCAGCTATCAAAAACAACGAGTTTATGAAATTCGTAGGCAAATGGTTGGAACTGGAAAATATCATCCTGAGTGAGCTAACCCAATCACAGAAAGACATACATGGTATGCACTCATTGATAAGTGGCTATTAGCCCAAATGCTTGAATTACCCTAGATCCCTAGAACAAACGAAACTCAAGACGGATGATCAAAATGTGAATGCTTCACTCCTTCTTTAAATGAGGAAAAAGAATACCCTTGGCAGGGAAGGGAGAGGCAAAGATTAAAACAGAGACTGAAGGAACACCCATTCAGAGCTTGCCCCACATGTGGCCCATACATATACATACAGCCACCCAATTAGACAAGATGGATGAAGCAAAGAAGTGCAGGCAGACAGGAGCCGGATGTAGATCGCTCCTGAGAGACACAGCCAGAATACAGCAAATACAGAGGCGAATGCCAGCAGCAAACCACTGAACTGAGAATAGGTCCCCTATTGAAGGAATCAGAGAAAGAACTGGAAGAGCTTGAAGGGGCTCGAGACCCCAAAAGTACAACAATGCCAAGCAACCAGAGCTTCCAGAGACTAAGCCACTACCTAAAGACTATACATGGACTGACCCTGGACTCTGACCCCATAGGTAGCAATGAATATCCTAGTAAGAGCACCAGTGGAAGGGGAAGCCATGGGTCCTGCTAAGACTGAACCCCCAGTGAACTAGTCTATGGGGGGAGGGCGGTAATGGGGGGAGGGTTGGGAGGGGAACACCCATAAGGAAGGGGAGGGGGGAGGGGGATGTTTGCCCGGAAACCGGGAAAGGGAATAACACTCGAAATGTATATAAGAAATACTCAAGTTAATAAAAAAAAAATTAAAACATAAAAAAAAAAAAGATCTTTTCCCAATCTGTTGGTTGCCGTTTTGTCCTAACCACAGTGTCCTTTGCCTTACAGAAGCTTTGCAGTTTTATGAGATCCCATTTGTCCTTTCTTCATCTTAGAGCATAAGCCATTGGTGTTTTGTTCAGGAAAGTTTTTCCAGTGCCCATGTGTTCCAGATGCTTCCCTAGTTTTTCTACTATTAGTTTGAGTGTGTCTGGTTTGATGTGGAGGTCCTTGATGCACTTGAACTTAAGCTTTGTACAGGGTGATAAGCATGGATCAATCTGCATTCTTCTACATGTTGACCTCCAGTTGAACCAGCACCATTTGCTGAAAATGCTATCTTTTTTCCATTGGATGGTTTTGGCTCTTTTGTCAAAAATCAAGTGACCATAGGTGTGTGGGTTCATTTCTGGGTCTTAAATTCTGTTCCAATGGTCTATCTGTCTGTCTCTGTACCAATACCATGCAGTTTTTATCACTATTGCTCTGTAATACTGCTTGAGTTCAGGGATAGTGATTCCCCTGAAGTCCCTTTATTGTTGAGGATAGTTTTAGCTATCCTGGGTTTTTTGTTATTCCAGATGAATTTGCAAATTGTTCTGTCTAACTCTTTGAAGAATTGGATTGGTATTTTGATGGGGATTGCATTGAATCTGTAGATCGCTTTTGGTAAAATGGCCATTTTTACTATATTAATCCTGCCAATCCATGAGCATGGGAGATCTTTCCATTTTCTGATGTCTTCTTCAATTTCTTTCTTCAGTGTCTTGAAGTTCTTATTGTACAAATCTTTTACTTGCTTGGTTAAAGTCACACCGAGGTACTTTATATTATTTGGGTCTATTATGAAGGGTGTCGTTTCCCTAATTTCTTTCTCGGCTTGTTTCTCTTTTGTGTAGAGGAAGGCTACTGATTTATTTGAGTTAATTTTATACCCAGCTACTTTGCTGAAGTTGTTTATCAGCTTTAGCAGTTCTCTGGTGGAACTTTTGGGATCACTTAAATATACTATCATATCATCTGCAAATAGTGATATTTTGACTTCTTCCTTTCCAGTCTGTATCCCCTTGACCTCCTTTTGTTTTCTGATTGCTCTGGCTAGAACTTCAAGAACTATATTGAATAAGTAGGGAGAGAGTGGGTAGCCTTGTCTAGTCCCTGATTTTAGTGGGATTGCTTCAAGTTTCTCTCCATTTAGTTTAATGTTAGCAACTGGTTTGCTGTATATGGCTTTTACTATGTTTAGGTATGGGCCTTGAATTCCTATTCTTTCCAGGTCTTTTATCATGAAGGGGTGCTGAGTTTTGTCAAATACTTTCTCAGCGTCTAATGAAATGATCATGTGGTTTTGTTCTTTAGGTTTGTTTATATAATGGATCACGTTGATGGTTTTCCGTATATTAAACCATCCCTGCATGCCTGGGATGAAGCCTACTTGATCATGGTGGATGATTGTTTTGATGTGCTCTTGGATTCGGTTTGCCAGAATTTTATTGAGTATTTTTGCGTCGATATTCATAAGGGAAATTGGTCTGAAGTTCTCTTTCTTTGTTGGGTCTTTGTGTGGTTTAGGTATAAGAGTAATTGTGGCTTCATAGAAGGAGTTCCTTAGTGCTCCATATGTTTCAATTTTGTGGAATAGTTTGGATAATATTGGTATGAGGTCTTCTATGAAAGTCTGATAGAATTCTACACTAAACCCGTCTGGACCTGGGTTCTTTTTGGTTGGGAGATCTTTAATGACTGCTTCTATTTCCTTAGGAGTTATGGGGTTGTTTAACTGGTTCATCTGTTCCTGATTTAACTTCGGTACCTGGTATCTGTCGAGGAAATTGTCCATTTCCTGCAGATTTTCAAGTTTTGTTGAATATAGGCTTTTATAGTAAGATCTGATGATTTTTTGAATTTCCTCTGAATCTGTAGTTATGTCTCCCTTTTCATTTCTGATTTTGTTAATTTGGACACACTCTCTGTGTCCTCTCGTTAGTCTGGCTAAGGGTTTATCTATCTTGTTGATTTCTCAAAGAACCAACTTTTGGTTCTGTTGATTCTTTCTATGGTCTTTTTTGTTTCTACTTGGTTGATTTCAGTTCTGAGTTTGATTATTTCCTGCCTTCTACTCCTCTTGTGTGTATTTGCTTCTTTTTGTTCTAGAGCTTTTAGGTGTGCTGTCAAGCTGCTGACATATGCTCTTTCCTGTTTCTTTCTGCAGGCACTCAGCGCTATGAGTTTTCCTCTTAGCACAGCTTTCATTGTGTCCCATAAATTTGGGTATGTTGTACCTTCATTTTCATTAAATTCTAAAAAGTCTTTAATTTCTTTCTTTATTTCTTCCTTGACCAGGTTATCATTGAGTAGAGCATTGTTCAATTTCCACGTATATGTGGGCATTCTTCCCTTATTGTTATTGAAGACCAGTTTTAGGCCGTGGTGGTCCGATAGCACGCATGGGATTATTTCTATCTTTCTGTACCTGTTGAGGCCCGTTTTTTGACCAATTATATGGTCAATTTTGGAGAAAGTACCATGAGGAGCTGAGAAGAAGGTATATCCTTTTGCTTTAGGATAGAATGTTCTATAAATATCCGTTAAGTCCATTTGGCTCATGACTTCTCTTAGTCTGTCGACATCACTGTTTAATTTCTGTTTCCATGATCTGTCCATTAATGAGAGTGGGGTGTTGAAATCTCCTACTATTATTGTGTGAGGTGCAATGTGTGTTTTGAGCTTTAGTAAGGTTTCTTTTACGTATGTACGTGCCCTTGTATTTGGGGCATAGATATTTAGGATTGAGAGTTCATCTTGGTGGATTTTTCCTTTGATGAATATCAAGTGTCCTTCCTTATCTTTTTTGATGACTTTTAGTTGAAAATTGATTTTATTTGATATTAGAATGGCTACTCCAGCTTGCTTCTTCTGGCCATTTGCTTGGAAAGTTGTTTTCTAGCCTTTGACTCTGAGGTAGTGTCTGTCTTTGTCCCTGAGGTGTGTTTCCTTTAGGCAGCAGAATGCAGGGTCCTCGTTGCGTATCCAGTTTGTTAATCTATGTCTTTTTATTGGGGAGTTGAGGCCATTGATGTTGAGAGATATTAAGGAATAGTGATTATTGCTTCCTTTTATATTCATATTTGGATGTGAGGTTATGTTTGTGTGCTTTTCTTCTCTTTGTTTTGTTGCCAAGACGATTAGTTTCTTGCTTCTTCTAGGGTATAGCTTGCCTCCTTATGTTGGGCTTTACCATTTATTATTCTTTGTAGTGGTGGATTTGTAGAACGCAATTGTGTAAATTTGGTTTTGTCATGGAATATCTTGGTTTCTCCATCTATGTTAATTGAGAGTTTTGCAGGATACAGTAACCTGGGCTGGCATTTGTGTTCTCTTAAGGTCTGTATGACATCAGTCCAGGATCTTCTGGCCTTCATAGTTTCTGGCGAAAAGTCTGGTGTGATTCTGATAGGTCTGCCTTTATATGTTACTTGACCTTTTTCCCTTACTGCTTTTAATATTCTTTCTTTATTTTGTGCGTTTGGTGTTTTGACAATTATGTGACGGGAGGTGTTTCTTTTCTGGTCCAATCTATTTGGAGTTCTGTAGGCTTCTTGTATGCCTATGGGTATCTCTTTTTTTAGGTTAGGGAAGTTTTCTTCTATGATTTTGTTGAAGATATTTACTGGTCCTTTGAGCTGGGAGTCTTCACTCTCTTCTATACCTATTATCCTTAGGTTTGATCTTCTCATTGAGTCCTGGCTTTCCTGTATGTTTTGGACCTGTAGCTTTTTCTGCTTTACATTATGTTTGACAGTTGAGTCAATGATTTCCATGGAATCTTCTGCTCCTGAGATTCTCTCTTCCATCTCTTGTATTCTGTTGGTGAAGCTTGTATCTTCAGCTCCTTGTCTCTTATTTTGGTTTTCTATATCCAGGGTTGTTTCCATGTGTTCTTTCTTGATTGCTTCTATTTCCATTTTTAATTTCTTCAACTGTTTGATTGTGTTTTCCTGGAATTCTTTCAGGGATTTTTGCGATTCCTCTCTGTAGGCTTCTACTTGTTCTCTAAGGGAGTTCTTCACTGCTTTCTTGAAGTCCTCCAGCATCATGATCAAGTATGATTTTGAAACTAGATCTTGCTTTTCTGGTGTGTTTGGATATTCCATGTTTGTTTTGGTAGGAGAATTGGGCTCTGATGATGCCATGTAGTCTTGATTTCTGTTGCTTGGGTTCCTGCGCTTGCCTCTCACCATCAGATTATCTCTAGTGTTACTTTGTTCTGCTATTTCTGACAGTGGCTAGACTGTGCTATAAGCCTGTGTGTCAGAAGTGCTGTAGACCTGTTTTCCTGTTTTCTTTCAGCCAGTTATGGGGACAGAGTGTTCTGCTTTCGGGCATGTAGTTTTTCCTCTCTACAGGTCTTCAGCTGTTCCTGTGGGCCTGTGTCTTGAGTTCACCAGGCAGGTCACTTGCAGCAGAAAAGTTGGTCTTACCTGTGGTCCCGAGGCTCAAATTCACTTGTGGGGTGTTGTTTATGAGCTCTCCGTGGCGGCAGCAACCCGAAAGATCTGCGCTGCCCTTTCCAGGAGCCTCCGTGCACCAGGATTCCAGATGGCGTTTGGTGTTTTCCTCTGGCGTCTGAGATGTGTGCAGAGTGCAGTTTCTTCTGGTTTCCCAGGCATGTCTGCCTCTCTGAAGGTTTAGCTCTCCCTCCCATGGGATTTGGGTGCAGAGAACTGTTCATCCGGTTTGTTCCTTCAGATTATGGCGGTGTCTCAGGCGCAGCGGTCCTCCTGCTCCTGGGCCCTCCTCTGCGGAACCCAGAGGCCGTGTACAGTTTCCTCTTGGGCCAGGGATGTGGGCAGGGGGTGGGCAGTGTTGGTGGTCTCTTCCACTCTGCAGCCTCAGGAGTGCCCACCTGATCAGGCGGTGAGGTCTCTCTCCCACGGGGTCTGGGAGCAGAGAGCCTGAACCCATTTTTTAATAGGGTTATTTGTCTCCCTGCAGTCTAACTTCGTGAGTTCTTTGTATATTTTGGATATAAGGCCTCTATCTGTTGTAGGATTGGTAAAGATCTTTTCCCAATCTGTTGGTTGCCGTTTTGTCCTAACAACAGTGTCCTTTGCCTTACAGAAACTTTGCAGTTATGAGATCCCATTTGTCGATTCTTGATTTAGAACATAAGCCATTGGTGTTTTGTTCAGGAAATTTTCTCCAGTGCCCATGTGTTCAAGGTGTTTCCTCACTTTTCCTTCTATTAGTTTGAGTGTATCTGGTTTGATGTGGAGGTCCTTGAACCACTTGGACTTAAGCTTTTTACAGGGTGATAAGCATGGATCGATCTGCATTCTTCTACATGTTGACCTCCAGTTGAACCAGCACCATTTGCTGAAAAGGCTATCTTTATTCCATTGGATGATTTTGGCTCCTTTGTTGAAAATCAAGTGACCATAGGTGTGTGGGTTCATTTCTGGGTCTTAAATTCTATTCCATTGGTCTATCTGCCTGCCTCTGTACCAATGCGATACAGTTTGTTTATTTATTTATTTGTTTATTTATTTATTTATTTTTTATCACTATTGCTCTGCAATACTGCTTGAGTTCAGGGATAGTGATTCCCCTGGAAGTCCTTTTATTTTTGAGAATAGTTTTAGTTATTCTGGGTTTTTTTTGTTATTCCAAATGAATTTGCAAATTGTTCTGTCCAACTTTCTGAAGAATTGGATTGGTATTTTGATGGGGATTTCATTGAATCTGAAGATTGCTTTTGGTAAAATCCATTTTTACTATATTAATCCTGCCAATCAATGAGCATGGGAGATCTTTCCACCTTCTGAGGTCTTCTTCAATTTCTTTCTTCAGAGGCTTGAAGTTCTTATCATACAGATCTTTTATTTGCTTGGTTAAAGTCACACTGAGGTATTTTATATTATTTGGGACTATTATGAATGGTGTCGTTTCCCTACTTTCATTCTTGGATTGTTTCTCTTTTTTGTAGAGGAAGGCTACTGATTTATTTGAGTTAATTTTATACCCAGCCACTTTGCTGAAGGTGTTTATCAGGTTTAGTAGTTCTCTGGTGGAACTTTTCGGATCACTTAAATATACTATCATATCATGTGCAAATAGCGATATTTTGACTTCTTCCTTTCCAATCTGTATCCCTTTGAACTCCTTTTGTTGTTGGATTTCTCTGGCTAGGACCTTGAGAACTATATTGAACAAGTAGGGAGAGCGTGGGCAGCCTTGTCTAATCCCTCATTTTTGTGGGATTTCTTCAAGTTTCTCTCCATTAGTTTAATGTTAGCTACTGTTTTGCTGTATATGGCTTTTACTATGTTTAGGTATGGGCCTTGAATTCTTGTTCTTTCCAGGACTTTTATCATGAAGGGGTGTTGAATTTTATCAAACAGTTTTTCAGCATCTAATGAAATGATCATGTGGTTTTTATCTTTCAGTTTGTTTATATGGTGGTTATGTTGATGGTTTTCCATATATTAAACTATCTCTGCATACTTGGAATGAAGCCTACTTAATCATGGTGGATGATTGTTTTGATGTGTTCTTGGAGTGGGTTTGCAAGAATTTTATTGAGTATTTTTGCGTCGATATTCGCCAGGGAAAGTGGTCTGAAGTTCTCTTTTTTTGTTGGGTCTTTGTGTGGTTTAGGTGGAAGAGTAATTGTGGCTTCATAGAAGGAATTCTGTAGCACTCCATCTGTTTCAATTTTGTGGGATAGTTTGGATAATATTGGTATGAGGTCTTCTATGAAGGTCTGATAGAAATCTGCGCTGAACCCATCTGGACCTGGGCTCTTTTTGGTTGGGAGACTTTTAATGACTGGTTCTATTTTTTTAGGAGTCATGGGGTTGTTTACATTGTTTATCTGTTCCTGATTTAACTTCAGTACCTGGTATCTGTCTAGGAAATTGTCCATTTCCTGCAGATTTTCAAGTTTTGTTGAATATAGGCTTTTATAGTAAGATCTGATGATTTTTTGAATTTCCTCTGAATCTGTAGTTATGTCTCCCTTTTCATTTCTGATTTTGTTAATTTGGACACACTTTCTGTGTCCTCTCGTTAGTCTGGCTAAGGGTTTATCTATCTTGTTGACTTTCTCAAAGAACCAACTTTTGGTTCTGTTGATTCTTTCTATGGTCCTTTTTGTTTCTACTTGGTTGATTTCAGTTCTGAGTTTGATTATTTCCTGCCTTCTACTCCTCTTGTGTGTATTTGCTTCTTTTTGTTCTAGAGCTCTTTTTTAAAAAGATTTGTTTATTTTATGAATATGAGTACACTGTCCCTGTCTTAAAACGTATCAGAGGAGGGCATCAGATCCCATTACAGATAGTTTTGAGCAACAGTGTGGTTGCTGGGAATTGAACTCACGACCTCTGGAAGAACAGTCAGTGCTCTTAACCATGGAGCCACCTCCCCATCCCTGTTCTAGAGCTTTTAGCTTTCAAGCTGCTGACATATGCTCTCTCCTGTTTCTGCAGGCACTGAAGAGCTACGAATTTTTCTCTTACTACAGCTTTCATCGTGTCCCACAAGTTTGGGTATGTTGTACCTTCATTTTCATTAAATTCTAAGAAGTCTTTAAGTTTTATCTTTACTTCTTCTTTGACCCAGTTATCATTGAGTAGAACATTTTTCAACTTCCATGTATATATGGGCATTCTTTCTTTATTATTATTGAAGACCAGCTTTAGCCCATGGTGGTCTGATAGAATGCATGGGATTATTTCTATCTTTCTGTATTTGTTGTGGCCTGTTTTTTGCCTGATTATATGGTCAGTTTTGGAGAAATTACCATGAGGTGGTGAGAAGTAGGTATATCCTTTTGCTTTAGGATAGAATGTTCTATAAATATCTGTTAAGTCCATTTGATTCATAACTTCTATTAGTCTGTCTATGTCTCTGTTTAATTTCTGTTTCCACAATCTGTCCAATGATGAGAGTTGGGTCCTGAATTCTCCTCCTACTATTGTGTGAGGTACAATGTGTGCTTTGAGCTTTAGTAAGGTTTCTTTTATGTATGTAGGTGCCTTTGTATTTGGACCATAGATATTTAGGATTGAGAGCTCATATTGGTCGATTTTTCCTTTGATGATTATGAAGTTTTCTTCCTTATCTTTTTTGATGAATTCAGAAAAGTTTTTGTGTCACCCAAGGGGATAAATACCACCTGCAGAACATACAATTTCCAAGCTTTTACTTTAAGAAATACTTATATGGAACCTCGCTGATCAAGAAAGACATGAAGAACTCCCTTAGAGAAATGCAGGAAAACATAAATAAATAAGTAGAAGCCTATGGAGAGGAATCCTAAAAATCCTTGATAGAATTCCAGGAAAACAATCAAATAGGTGAAGGAATTGAAAATGGAAATAGAAACAATAAAGTAAGCACAAAGGGAAATAACCCTGGATATAGAAAACCAAAGGAAGAGACAAGGAGTCGCAGATACAAGCATCACCAATAGAATACAAGAGATAGAAGAGAGAATCTCAGGAGCAGGAGATTCTATAGAAATCATCGACACAACGGTCAAAGATAATGTAAAATGGAAAAAGCTACTGGTCCAAAACATACAGGAAATCCAGGACTCAATGAGAGATCAAACCTAAGGATAATAGGTATAGAAGAGATTGAAGACTCCCAGCTCAAAGGACCAGTAAATATCTTCAACAAAATCATATGATTTGAGGTATTTTTACATAGCAGTCATAAAAGGAACAATCATAAATTTAAGGAAAATATTCCTTAATTTATTTTGAAAAATCATCAAGGTAAATACCGTGCACAATTACCCTGACTATTAATACTTTATATGAAGCATATGGCACAGAGTCTGAGGCATAAAAACTCCAGTTCTAAGTCCCCTTATCTGTGTTGATTAAGGTACTAGAGATGGTAACTTGGTAAACTCCTAAATGTATCCTGGAACATAAACTTTTTAATAGAGAGCTGAACTGTCACCATGATGTAATATAAATGTTTCCATTGTAACTGAGTGTTGAACTGCCTTTGTTGTTTTAATAAAGCATTTAGGATGCCTTCCTGTAATTCACAACCTGGGAGCAGAGTTTCCTCATTGCTGCCTTCATCTCCTTGTTCCTGAATAGTGTAGATGACTGGATTCAGAGAAGGGGTGAGGACTGCCTCAAAAATGGCAAGAAATTTGTCTAAGTGTGATGAAGGGAAGGGTCAGGTGTAAAAGAAGATTAATGGTCCAAAGAACAAAACCACCACAGTCACATGAGCTGACCAAGTAGAGAGGGCCTTGGATATGCCACCTGAAGAATGTTTCCTAACGGTCACCAAAATGAAGATATAAGAAATGATGAGTATGAAGAAGGAGCCCACAGAGATAAGGCCACTGTTGGCTGTGACCATGAACTCCAGTAAATTGGTCTCTGCAAGCAATTTTAAAAAGCTGAGGGAGATCACAGTAAAAGCTGTCCAATATATTAGGTCCACAGAAAGGCAAGTCTACAACAAAAGCTAGTTGCGTCACTGAGTGAATAAGTCCAAGGATCCAGGATACTGCCAAAATTAAAATGCATATTTGTGGTCTCATGATGGGCAAGTACTGAAGAGGTTTACATATGGCTACATACTTGTCAAAGGCCATGGCTATGAGAAGCACCCTTTCTGTGCCCCCAATAGCATGAATAAAGGAGATCTGAGTTATACAACCTCAGAATGAGGTGGCTTCTTGCTGCTGGGGGTGGGGTTGGTGGGGGTGGGGAAAGCAGCCCTGGCGGGGCATCTTTCTTGTCCATTCTTTTTGAGGCAGCGAAAGGGGAAGAGTGTCTGGGGAGGGTAAGACTTTGTCTTATGAGATATTTAGGGTTGCTGTATAATAAAAAGTTTACTTATCTAAGTCTAAATTCCTATGCTACTGTAGCTGACTTGCCCCTGCGTTCCTCTTAGGACAGAAACTGCAGTCCCTGGCACTTAGCACTTCTTCCTAAATCAGCAGAGGATTAAGTAATTAGCTTTTGTGCTATCTCAGCAGGAACTGCTGGCCTCTAACATTCAGCCTGCTAGTTGGGAGTTGCAGGAAGAAAAAGGGACACTTAGAAAAGTGATTATAATCAGAGAAAGGACTGAAAGAGCTTGAAGGGGCTTGAGACCCCATATGAACAACAATGCCAAGCAACCAGAGCTTCCAGGGACTAAGCCACTACCCAAAGACTACACATGGACTGACCCTGGGCTCCAACCTCATAGGTAGCAATGAATAGCCTAGTAAGAGCACCAGTGTAAGGAGAAGCCCTTGGTCCTGCTAAGACTGAACCCCCCAGTGAACGTGATTTTTGGGGGGAGGGCGGTAGTAGGGGGAGGATGGGGAGGGGAACACCCATATAGAAGGGGAGGGGGAGGAGCTAGGCGGATGTTGGCCTGGAAACCGGGAAAGGGAATAACATTTGAAATGTAAATAAGAAATACCAATTTAATAAAGATGGAGGGAAAAAAAAAAGAATACCAACCAACCAGTGCTCCCAGGGACTAAACTACCATCCAAAGAGTACACTGGACAGACCCATGGCTCCAGCTGCATATGTAGCAGAGGATGACCTTGTTGAGCAGAAGCCCTTGGTTCTGCCAAGGCCAGATCCCCCAGTGTAGGGGGAATGTATGGGTGGGGAGTTGTGAAGGGAGGATGGTGGGGGAGGGTAACGCTCTTATAGAAGAAGGGGGAGGGGGATGGATAGGGGGCTTATGGCTGGGAAACTGGAAAAGGGAATAACATTTGAAATGTAAATAAAAATATCTAATTGAATAAAAGAAAAAAGAGAAAAGTGATTATAGAGTTTATTACTAAGTTGTAAAAAGTTTCCTATGAAAGCACTCTAAGGGGAAAAGCAGAAAGATACTAAGTGGGAAAAGGGAAAAATTCTTCTAAGGGAAAAAAGTTCATTCTATCTCCACAGGGAAAGGGAAAAATATCTTTTAAGGGAAAAAAGGTTCCTCCTTCCTCTCTTTGTCCTCAGTACTTAGATCTTTCAGAATACATAATAACATGTTACAAAATTCAACACAAGTTCACACAAAAAAATCAAATCATAAACTGAAATAGAAATTTACAACAGGAAATGTTTACATGCACTTCCGTTAGGAGTAATTATGTGGCTAAGCATCCATTACCTGTCTCAGCTGCACAGGTTGACCAATGGTTTAAAACCATAACTAAGTTATCAGTGAAGTTTTGCATAGGTAAACCCAGTCAATATTTTATCCTCTGTCCTAGCACCTAAAATAAATTGTCAACTCCCTTTTTATGACCTTAGGTTAATTATTTTACAACTTCTTGGAATGTGCTCTGATTAGGAGAAAGTCTGGTTATCATCTAAGAGCAATTAACTGGTGACACTTGGGAGACTGGCAGAGTTCTTACTGCATCTTTGACAATCTGAAAAAGACCTAATAGTAGTCTCACTATAAAAGAGCTTAATAATAACTGATAAAATTTTAGGAATTCTTATAGGATCATCATTGAGATTTAAGAAGTCATCTATTTGTCTATATAGCATCACTACAAGTCAGTACATCTTCATAGATCTGCTCCAAAGGGGAGTACTATTACTTTATGATTGTTATACATGTTTAATAATAATAGGAAAAGCATTTTAATAGCAAGAATCTTTCCTAAAATGAATCCCTTATAGCCTTGCTAAATAAGGGCAAGCCGGTCTCAGATTATATAATAATCTGAGGCAGGCCATCTCAGGATGATCACCTGCTAGTTATTAGCTTGTCACATAATGGAAACAAGTAGAAGCCTATAGAGAGGAATCACAAAAATCCCTAAAAGAATTCTAGGAAAACACAATCAAAAAGTTGAAGGAATTAAAAATGGAAATAGAAGCAATAAAGAAAGAACACAGGGAAACAACCCTGGATATAGAAAACCAAAAGAAGAGACAAGGAGCCGTAGATACAAGCATCACCAACAGAATACAAGAGATAGAAGAGAGAATCTCAGGAGCAGAAGATTCCATAGAAATCATAGACACAATTGTCAAAGATAATGTAAAACTGAAAAAGCTACTGGTCCAAAACATACAGGAAATCCAGGACTCAATGAGAAGATCAAACCTAAGGATAATAGGTATAGAAAAGAGTGAAGACTCCCAGCTCAAAGAACCAGTAAAAATCTTCAACAAAATCATAGAAGAAAACTTCCCTAATGTAAAGAAAGAGATGCCCATAAACATACAAGAAGTCTACAGAACTCCAAATAGGTTGGACCAGAAAGAAACTCTTCCCGTCACATAATAGTCAAAACACCAAATGCACAGAATAAAGAAAGAATATTAAAAGAAGTAAGGGAAAAATGTCAAGTAACATATAAAGGCAGACCTATCAGAATCACACCAGACTTTTCGCCAGAAACTATGAAAGCCAGAAGATCCTGGACAGATGTCATACAGACCCTAAGAGTACACAAATGCCAGCCCAGGTTACTGTATCCTGCAAAACTCTCAATTAACATAGATGGAGAAACCAAGATATTCCATGACAAAAACAAATTTACACAATAACTTTCTACAAATCCAGTGCTACAAAGGATAATAAATGGTAAAGCCCAACATAAGGAGGCAAGCTACACCCTAGAAAAAGCAAGAAACTAATCGTCTTGATAACAAAACAAAGAGAAAAAAAGCACACAAACATAATCTCATATCCAAATATGAATATAACAGGAAGCAATAATCACTATTCCTTAATATCTCTCAACATCAATGGTCTAAACTCCCCAATAAAAAGACATAGATTAACAAAGTATGGGGAGAGGAACACCTATAGAGAAGTGGAGGTGGAGGGGTTAGGGGGATGTTGGCCCGGAAACCGGGAAAGGGAATAACAATTGAAATGTAAAGAAGAAATTCTCAAGTTAATAAAGGAAAAAAATAAAAAAAAATATAGAAGAAAATAGAAAGAAAACTTCCCTAACCTAAAGAAAGAGATGCCCATAAACATATAAGAAGCCTACAGAACTCCAAATAGATTGGACCAGAAAAGAAATTCCTTCCATCACATAATATTCAAAACACCAAATGTACAAAACAAAGAAAGAATATTAAAAATGGTAAGGGAAGGCCTGAGACACCGCCGGAACCTGAAGGAAACAGACCGGATAAACAGTTCTCTGCACCCAAATCCCGTGGGAGGGAGAGCTAAACCTTCAGAGAGGCAGACACGCCTGGGAAACCAGAAGAGACTGCACTCTGTGCACATCCAGACGCCAGAGGAAAACACCAAATGCCATCTGGAACCCTGGTGCACGGAGGCTCCCGGAAAGAGCAGCGCAGATCTTCCCAGTTGCTGCCGCCGCGGAGAGGACTTAGGCAGTACCCCACGAGCAAACTTGAGCCTCTGGACCACAGTTAGGACCAACTTTTCTGCTGCAAGTGACCTGCCTGGTGAACTCCAGACACAGGCCCACAGGAACAGCTGAAGACCTGTAGAGAGGAAAAACTACATGCCCGAAAGCAGAACACTCTGTCCCCATGACTGGCTGAAAGAAAACAGGAAAACAGGTCTACAGCACTTCTGACACACAGGCTTATAGGACAGTCTAGCCACTGTCAGAAATAGCAGAACAAAGTAACACTAGAGATAATCTGATGGTGAGAGGCAAGCGCAGGAACCCAAGCAACAGAAATCAAGACTACATGGCATCATCAGAGCCCAATTCTCCCACCAAAATAAACATGGAATATCCAAACACACCAGAAAAGCAAGATCTAGTTTCAAAATCATACTTGATCATGATGCTGGAGGACTTCAAGAAAGAAGTGAAGAACTCCCTTAGAGAACAAGTAGAAGCCTACAGAGAGGAATCGCAAAAATGCCTGAAAGAATTCCAGGAAAACATAAATAAACAAGTAGAAACCCATAGAGAGGAGACACAAAAATCCCTGAAAGAATTCCAGGAAAACACAATCAAACAGTTGAAGGAATTAAAAATGGAAATAGAAGCAATCAAGAAAGAACACATGGAAACAACCCTGGATATAGAAAATCAAAAGAAGAGACAAGGAGCTGTAGATACAAGCTTCACCAACAGAATACAAGAGATGGAAGAGAGAATCTCGGGAGCAGAAGATTCCATAGAAATCATTGACTCAACTGTCAAAGATAATGTAAAGCGGAAAAAGCTACTGGTCCAAAACATACAGGAAATCCAGGACTCAATGAGAAGATCAAACCTAAGGACAATAGGTATAGAAGAGAGTGAAGACTCCCAGCTCAAAGGACCAGTAAATATCTTCAACAAAATCATAGAAGAAAACTTCCCTAACCTAAAAAAAGAGATACCCATAGGCATACAAGAAGCCTACAGAACTCCAAATAGATTGGACCAGAAAAGAAACACCTCCCATCACATAATAGTCAAAACACCAAACGCACAAAATAAAGAAAGAATATTAAAAGCAGTAAGGGAAAAAGGTCAAGTAACATATAAAGGCAGACCTATCAGAATCACACCAGACTTTTCGCTAGAAACTATGAAGGCCAGAAGATCCTGGACAGATGTCATACGGACCCTAAGAGAACACAAATGCCAGCCCAGGTTACTGTATCCTGCAAAACTCTCAATTAACATAGATGGAGAAACCAAGATATTCCATGACAAAACCAAATTTACACAATATCTTTCTACAAATCCAGCACTACAAAGGATAATAAAGGGTAAAGCCCAACATAAGGAGGCAAGCTATACCCTAGAAGAAGCAAGAAACTAATCGTCTTGGCAACAAAACAAAGAGAAGAAAAGCACACAAACATAACCTCACATCCAAATATGAATATAACGGGAAGCAATAATCACTACTCCTTAATATCTCTCAACATCAATGGCCTCAACTCCCCAATAAAAAGACATAGATTAACAAACTGGATACGCAACGAGGACCCTGCATTCTGCTGCCTACAGGAAACACACCTCAGAGACAAAGACAGACACTACCTCAGAGGGAAAGGCTGGAAAACAACTTTCCAACCAAATGGTCAGAAGAAGCAAGCTGGAGTAGCCATTCTAATATCAAATAAAATCAATTTTCAATTAAAAGTCATCAAAAAAGATAAGGAAGGACACTTGATATTCATCAAAGGAAAAACCCACCAAGATGAACTCTCAATCCTAAATATCTATGCCCCAAATACAAGGGCACCTACATACGTAAAAGAAACCTTACTAAAGCTCAAAACACACATTGCACCTCACACAATAATAGTGGGAGATTTCAACACCCCACTCTCATCAATGGACAGATCATGGAAACAGAAATTAAACAGAGACGTAGACAGACTAAGAGAAGTCACGAGCCAAATGGACTTAACAGATATTTATAGAACATTCTATCCTAAAGCAAAAGGATATACCTTCTTCTCAGCTCCTCATGGTACTTTCTCCAAAATTGACCACATAGTTGGTCAAAAAACGGGCCTCAACAGGTACAAAAAGATAGAAATAATCCCATGCGTGCTATCGGACCACCACGGCCTAAAACTGGTCTTCAATAACAATAAGGGAAGAATGCCCACATATACGTGGAAATAGAACAATGCTCTACTCAATGATAACCTGGTCAAGGAAGAAATAAAGAAAGAAATTAAAAACTTTTTAGAATTTAATGAAAATGAAGGTACAACATACCCAAACCTATGGGACACAATGAAAGCTGTGCTAAGAGGAAAACTCATAGCGCTGAGTGCCTGCAGAAAGAAACAGGAAAGAGCATATGTCAGCAGCTTGACAGCACACCTAAAAGCTCTAGAACAAAAAGAAGCAAATACACCAAGGAGGAGTAGAAGGCAGGAAATAATCAAACTCAGAGCTGAAATCAACCAAGTAGAAACAAAAAGGACCATAGAAAGAATCAACAGAACCAAAAGTTGGTTCTTTGAGAAAATCAACAAGATAGATAAACCCTTAGCCAGACTAACGAGAGGACACAGAGAGTGCGTCCAAATTAACAAAATCAGAAATGAAAAGGGAGACATAACTACAGATTCAGAGGAAATTCAAAAAATCATCAGATCTTACTATAAAAACCTATATTCAACAAAACTTGAAAATCTTCAGGAAATGGACAATTTCCTAGACAGGTACCAGGTATCGAAGTTAAATCAGGAACAGATAAACCAGTTAAACAACCCCAAAACTCCTAAGGAAATAGAAGCAGTCATTTAAGGTCTCCCAACCAAAAAGAGCCCAGGTCCAGACGGGTTTAGTACAGAATTCTATCAAACCTTCATAGAAGACCTCATACCAATATTATCCAAACTATTTCATTAAATTGAAACAGATGGAGCCCTACCGAATTCCTTCTACGAAGCCACAATTACTCTTATACCTAAACCACACAAAGACACAACAAAGAAAGAGAACTTCAGACCAATTTCCCTTATGAATATCGACGCAAAAATACTCAATAAAATTCTGGCAAACCGAATTCAAGAGCACATCAAAACAATCATCCACCATGATCAAGTAGGCTTCATCCCAGGCATGCAGGGATGGTTTAATATATGGAAAACCATCAACGTGTTCCATTATATAAACAAACTGAAAGATAAAAACGACATGATCATTTCATTAGATGCTGAGAAAGCATTTGACAAAATTCAACACCCCTTCATGATAAAAGTCCTGGAAAGAATAGGAATTCAAGGCCCATACCTAAACATAGTAAAAGCCATATACAGCAAACCAGTTGCTAACATTAAACTAAATGGAGAGAAACTTGAAGCAATCCCACTAAAATCAGGGACTAGACAAGGCTGCCCACTCTCTCCCTACTTATTCAATATAGTTCTTGAAGTTCTAACCAGAGAAATCAGACAACAAAAGGAGATCAAGGGGATACAGATCGGAAAAGAAGAGGTCAAAATGTCACTATTTGCAGGTGATATGATAGTATATTTAAGTGATCCCAAAAGTTCCACCAGAGAACTACTATAGCTGATAAACAACTTCAGCAAAGTGGCTGGGTATAAAATTAACTCAAATAAATCAGTTGCCTTCCTCTATACAAAAGAGAAACAAGCCGAGAGAGAAATTAGGGAAACGACACCCTTCATAATAGACCCAAATAATATAAAGTACCTCGGTGTGACTTTAACCAAGCAAGTAAAAGATCTGTACAATAAGAACATCAAGACACTGAGGAAAGAAATTGAAGAAGACCTCAGAAGATGGAAAGATCTCCCATGCTCATGGATTGGCAGGATTAATATAGTAAAAATGGCCATTTTACCAAAAGCAATCTACAGATTCAATGCAATCCCCATCAAAATACCAATCCAATTCTTCAAAGAGTTAGACAGAACAATTTGCAAATTCATCTGGAATAACAAAAAACCCAGGATAGCTAAAGCTATCCTCAAGAAGAAAAGGACTTCAGGGGGAATCACTATCCCTGAACTCAAGCAGTATTACAGAGCAATAGTGATAAAAACTGCATGGTATTGGTACAGAGACAGACAGATAGACCAATGGAATAGAATTGAAGACCCAGAAATGAACCCACACACCTATGGTCACTTGATTTTTGACAAAGGAGCCAAAACCATCCAATGGAAAAAAGATAGCATTTTCAGCAAATGGTGCTGGTTCAACTGGAGGTCAACATGTAGAAGAATGCAGATCGATCCATCCTTATCACCCTGTACAAAGCTTAAGTCCAAGTGGATCAAGGACCTCCACATCAAACCAGACACACTCAAACTAATAGAAGAAAAACTAGGGAAGCATCTGGAACACATGGGCACTGGAAAAAATTTCCTGAACAAAACACCAATGGCTTATGCTCTAAGATCAAGAATGGACAAATGGGATCTCAAAGAACTGCAAAGCTTCTGTAAGGCAAAGGACACTGTGGTTAGGACAAAACGGCAACCAACAGATTGGGAAAAGATCTTTACCAATCCTACAACAGATAGAGGCCTTATATCCAAAATATACAAAGAACTCAAGAAGTTAGACCGCAGGGAGACAAATAACCCCATTAAAAATGGGGTTCAGAGCTAAACAAAGAATTCACAGCTGAGGAATGCCAAATGGCTGAGAAACACCTAAAGCAATGTTCAACATCTTTAGTCATAAGGGAAATGCAAATCAAAACAACCCTGAGATTTCACCTCACACCAGTGAGAATGGCTAAGATCAAAAAGTCAGGTGACAGCAGATGCTGGCGAGGATTCGGAGAAAGATGAACACTCCTCCATTGTTGGTGGGATTGCAGACTGGTACAACCATTCTGGAAATCAGTCTGGAGGTTCCTCAGAAAATTGGACATTGAACTGCCTGAGGATCCAGCTATACCTCTCTCGGGCATATACCCAAAAGATGCCCCAACATATAAAAAAGACACGTGCTCCACTATGTTCATCGCAGCCTTATTTATAATAGCCAGAAGCTGGAAAGAACCCAGATGCCCTTCAACAGAGGAATGGATACAGAAAATGTGGTACATCTACACAATGGAATATTACTCAGCTATCAAAAACAACGGCTTTATGAAATTTGTAGGCAAATGGTTGGAACTGGAAAATATCATCCTGAGTGAGCCAAACCAATCACAGAAAGACATACATGGTATGCACTCACTGATAAGTGGCTATTAGCCCAAATGATTGAATTATCCTAGATGCCTAGAACAAATGAAACTCAAGACGGATGATCAAAATGTGAATGCTTCACTCCTTCTCTAAAAGGGGAACAAGAATACCCTTGGCAGGGAAGAGAGAGGCAAAGATTAAAACAGAGACTGAAGGAACACCCATTCAGAGCCTGCCCCACATGTGGCCCATACATATACAGCCACCCAATTAGACAAGATGGATGGTGCAAAGAAGTGCAGACTGACAGGAGCCGGATGTAGATCGCTCCTGAGAGACACAGCCAGAATACAGCAAATACAGAGGCGAATGCCAGCAGCAAACCACTGAACTGAGAATAGGACCCCCGTTGAAGGAATCAGAGAAAGAACTGGAAGAGCTTGAAGGGGCTCGAGACCCCATATGTACAACAATGCCAAGCAACCAGAGCTTCCAGGGAGTAAGCCACTACCTAAAGACTATACATGGACTGTCCCTGAACTCTGACCTCATAGGTAGCAATGAATATCCTAGTAAGAGCACCAGTGGAAGGGGAAGCCCTGGGTCCTGCTAAGACTGAACCCCCATGAACTAGAATGTTGGGGGGAGGGCGGCAATGGGGGAGGGTTGGGAGGGGAACACCCATAAGGAAGGGGAGGGGGGGTGGTGGATGTTTGCCCGGACACCAAAGAATAATTATTAAGTATTAAATAAATTAAAAAAATGGTAAGGGAAAAAGGTTATGTAAAATATAAAAGCAGACATATCAGAATTTTACCGAACCTCTGAACCGAGACTATGAAAGCTAGACAATCCTGTACAGATGTCATACAGACCCTAAGAGAACACAAATGCCAACCCAGGCTATTATATCCAGCAAAACTCTCAATTAACAGAGATGGAGAAACCAAGATATTCCATGACAAAAAAATTTACATACCGTTTCCCAAATACAGTCCTACAAAGATAATAGATGGAAAACTCCAACACAGGGAGAGAAACAACACCCTAGAAAAATCAAGAAAGTAATCTTCTTTCAACCAACACAAAAGAAAAGAGCCACACTAACAGAATTTCACCTCTAACAACAAAAGAAATAGGAAACAACAATCATTGGCCCCTAATATCTCTCAACATCAATGGACTCAATTCTCCAATAAAAAGACATAGACTAATAGACTGAATATTTAAACAGGACCTATCATTTTGCTGCATACATGAAATGCATCTCAGTGGCAAAGACAGATTCTTTCTCAGAATAAAAGGCTGGGAAAAAATTTCTAAGCAAATGGTTCCAAGAAACAAGCTGGAATAGCCATACTAATATCAAATACAATTGACTTTCAACCAAAAGATATCAAAAAAGGTAAGGAAGGACACTTCATATGTCTCAAAGGAAAAGTCAGACAAGATGAAGTCTCAATTCTCAACATCTATGCTTCAAATGCAAGGGCACCCATATTCATAAAAGAAACTACTAAAGTTCAAAACATACATTGTACCTCACACAGTAATAGTGGGAGAATTCAACATCCCACTTTCAGCAATGGACATATCATGGAAACAGAAACTAAATAGAGACATAGTGAAACTAACAGAAGTTATAGACCAAATGGATTTAACAGATATCTATAGAACATTTCATTCTAAATCAAAAGAATATACCTTCTTCATAGTACCTCATGGATACCTTCACCAAATTTGACTGTATAGTCAGTCACAAAATAGCCCTCAACAGATGTAAGATGATAGAAATAATCCCATACATCTTATCAGCTCACCATGGACTAAGGTTGGTCTTCAATAACAACAAAAACAACAGAAAGTCAAACATACACATAGAAGTTGAACAATGCTCTAATCAATGAAACTTGGTCAAGGAAGAAATAAAGAAATAAATTAGAACCTTTTTAGAAGTTAATGAAAATGAAGGCACAACATAACCAAACTTATGGGACACAATAAAAGCAGTGCTAAGAGGAAAACTCATAGCTCTGAGTGCCTCCAAAAAGAAACTGGAGAGAGCATACATTAGCAGTTAGACAGCACATCTAAAAGCTCTAGAACAAAAGAAGCAAATACACTCAAGAGGAGTAGAAGGCAGGAAATAATCAAACTTAGGGCTGAGTTCAACCAAGTAGAAACAAAAAGGACTATACCAAGAATCTGCAAAACCAGGAGCTTGTTTTTTGAGGAAATCAATAACTAGCTAACCAGAAGGCACAGAGACAGTATCCAAATTTGCATAATCAGAAATGAAAAGGGAGATATAACAACAGAAACTGAAGAGATCAAAAAAAATCATCAGATTTACTACACAAGTCAATACTCAACAAAACAGGAAAATCTGGACGAAATGGACAATTTTCTAGAAAGACATCAGGTAGGAAAGTTAAATCAGGATCAGATAAACCCCCAAAGAAATAAAAGCAGGCATTAAAAGTCTCCCAACCAAAAAAGCCCAGTACCAGATGGGTTTAGTGCTGAATTCTTTCAGACCTTCAATGAAGACCCAATACCAATACTCTCCAAACTATTCCACAAAATAGAAACAGACAGAGCACTACCAAATAAATTCCTTCTATGAAGCCACAATTATGTTTATACCTAAACCAGAGAAAGACCCAACAAAGAAAGAGAACTTCAGACCAATTTTTCTTTATGAATATCGATGACAAGATACTCAATAAGATTCTCGCAAACTGTATCCAAGAATATATCAAAACAATCATTCACCATGATCAAGGAGCCATCGTCCCAGGGATGAAGGGGTGGTTCAATATAATGAACTCTATCAAAATAATCCACTGTATAAACAAACTTAAAAAAACTCACATGATCATCTCATTTATGCTGAGAAAGCATTTGACAAAATTCAACACCTCTTCATGATAAAAGTCTTGGAAAGATCAGGAATTCAAGGCCCATACCTAGACATATAAAAGCAATATATAGCAGACCAGTAGCCAACATCAAGCTGAATGGAGAGAAACTTGAAGCAATCCCACTAAAATTAGGGAGTAGACAAGGTTGCTCACTCTCTCCCTACCTATTTAATATTCTACTTGAAGTCCTAGTCAGAGCAATTAGACTACAGAAAGAGGTCAAAGGGAAAGAAATTGGAAAACAAGAAGTCAAAGCATCATTAAGTGACCCCAATAATTCCATCAGAGAACTCCTTCAGCTGATAGACAACTTCAGCAAAGTGGCTGGGTATAAAATTATCTCAAACATACCAGTAACCTTCCTCTACTCAAAGAATAAACAGACTGAAAAAGAAATTAGGGAAATGTTACCCTTTACAATAGTTACAAATAGTATTCAATACCTTTTCATGACTCTTTCAAGATCTGAATGACAAGAACTTCAAGTCATTGAACTTGGAAAGGTCCCCCATGCTCATGGATTGGTAAGATGCATGTAATAAAAATGGCCATCTTGACAAAAGTAATCTACAGATTCAGTGCAATCACCATGTAAACTCCAACTCAATTCTTCATGGAGTTAGATGGAGAAATTTTCAAATTCATTTGGAATAACAAAAAACCCAGGATAGCAAAAACTATACTCAACAATAAAAGAACTTCTGGGGGAAATCAGCCCCCCAACCTCCAGCTGTATTACAGAACAATTGTGATTAAAATCTACATGATATTGACCAGAGATAGGCAGGTTAATCAGTGGAATAGAATTGAAGACCCAGAAATGAACCCTCCCAACCAATGGTCACTTGATCTTTGACAACGGAGCTAAAACCATCCAATGGAAAAATGCCAGCATTTTGAACAAATGGTGCTGGTTCAATTGGAGGTTAGCATGTAGAAGAATGCAAATCAATCTATTCTTATCACCTTGTACAAAGCCAAAGTTCAAATGGATCAGGGACCTCCACATCAAACCAGATACACTCAAACTAATAGAAGAAAAAGTGGGGAAGCATCTCAAATACATGGGCACTAGAGAAAATTTCCTGAACAAAACACCAATGGCTTATGCTCTAAGATCAAGAATCGACAAATGGGACCTCATAAAATTTCAAAGCTTCTGTAAGGCAAAGGACACTGTCGTTAGGACAAAATGACAACCAAAGATTGGGAAAAGATCTTTACCAATCCTACATCTGATAGAGAGCTAATATCCAATATTATACAAAGGATTCAGTAAGTTAGACTCTAGAGAATCAAGTAACCCTATTAAAAATGGGGGGTACAGATCTAAACAAGAATTATCAGCAATGGAATATTGAATGGCTGAGAAATATTCAACATCTTTAGTAATCAGGGAATGCAAATCAAAACAACCTGAGATTCTACCCCACACCAATCAAAATGGCTAAGATCAAAATTCAAGTGACAGCAGATGCTGGTGGTGATGTGGAGAAAAAGAAACACTCCTCCATTATTGGTGGGATTACAAGCTGGTACAACCACTCTGGAAATCAGTCTGGCAGTTCCTCAGAAAAGTGGAAATAGTACTACCTCAGGACACAGGTATGCCACTCCTGGGCATATACCTGAAAGATGCTCCAATAAATAACAAGTACTCCTGTTTCACTGTGTTCATAGCAGCCTTATTTATAATAGCCAGAAGCTGGAAAGAACCCAGATGCCCTTTAACAGAGGAAAGGATACAGAAAATGTGATACATTTATACAATGGATTAATTCTCAGGTATTAAAAACAATGACTTTATGAAATTCTTAGGCAGATGAATGGAATTAGAAAATATCATCCTTAGTGAGATAACCCAATCACAAAAGAACACACATTGCACTCACTGATAAGTGGATATTAGCTCAAAAGCATGGAATACCCAAGATACAATTCACCAGCCAAGTGAAGCTCAAGAAGAAGAAGGACGAAGTGAGGAAACTTCAGTATTTCTTAGAAGTGGGAGCAAAAGCATTCAAAGGAGGAAATATGGAGATAAAGTATGGAGCAGAGACTACTTCACCTGGGGGATCCATCCCATGTATAGACACCAAACCTAGACAATGTTGAGAATGTCAAGAAGTTCATGCTGACAGGAGCCTGATATAGCTGTCTCCTGAGAGACTCCTCCAGAACCTGACAAATACAGAAGCAAATTCTCATAGCCGACCATTGAACTAAGAATGGGGTCCCCAATGGAGGAGTTAGTGAAAGGACTGAAGGAGCTGAAAGCGTTTGCAACCCCATAAGAAGAAGAACAGTATCAACCAACCAGACCCCTAGTTCTCCCAGTGGCTAAACCACCATACCAAGAGTGTACACAAGGATAGACATATGGTTCCAGTTGCATATTTAGCAGATGATGGCCTTGTGGGCACCAGTGGGAGGAGAGGCTTGGTCTCTGCTTGGTGCCCCAGTGTAGGGGATTGCTAGAATAGGAAGGTGGGATGGAGTGGGTTTGTAGGTGAGAGTACCCTCATAGAAGCAGGCAGAGGCCTGCCAAGACTGAACCCCAGTGAACGTAATTGTTGGGGGGAAGGTGGTAATGGGAGGAGGATGGGGAGGGGAAGCCCACATAGAAGGGGAGGGGCAGGGGTTAGGGGGATTTTGGCCCGGAAACCGGGAAGGGGAAGAACAATAGAAATGTAAATAAGAAATACTCAAGTTAATAAAGATTAAAAAAAAATCAGGCAGAGGGTGATGGGATAATTGGTGTTTGGAAAAAGAATAATAAAAAGGTATGATACTTAAGATGCAGGTAAAAAGTATGGATTATGTGAATAAAAATATTAAATATGATTTTTGTCATAAGGTTTATTAAGAAGTTTACAAGATTGACAATTGTAGTTTATTTTTATAGTGTTTTATTTTAATACTTCAATGCATGGTAGAAAGCACACTGAATTTGAAGTCAGAAAACATAATCAGTGCCCAAGCCCAGGTCTTTGAGAACTTAAGGAAACATTCCTTTTTCTATCTCTTTCACCCTTCACTCACTGCCTGACTCCCACTTCATTGTCTGTACACGTTATGGGGCCAAGTGCAGATGAGAAATAATCATCCCAAGTTTAACATTTTGATTGTTTTATAATAGACAGAACTCTTAAATATTCTATTTTAGCATGCACAATGTAGATAATGAAAATGTACCTCGTATGATTGTCAAGCAAGTAATGTGCTCTGATAACTTTTGTGAAATAAAAAGATCCCTATAAGTCAGACTGATGAGGGTTGTTATGTGAAGGAAATCAGAATCTGTGCTAGAGATTAAGACGTTCTTTTCTGGTCCAATCTATTTGGTGTTCTGTAGGCTTTTTATACATTTATGGTCATTTTTTTCTTTAGGTTAGGGAAGTTTTCTTCTATCATTTTATGGAATATGTTTTCTGGCCCTTTGTATTGGGAATCTTCTGTCTTATTTCTATTATTCTTAGACTTGGTCTTTTCATTGTGTCCAGGATTTCCTAGACGTTTTGGATTAGAAAGGTTTTGCATTTTTCATTTTCTTTGACTGTTGTGTCAATGTCTATGGTGTCTTCTCTGCTGGAGATTCTCTCTCCTATCTCTTGTATTCTCTTGGAGATACTTGCATCTGTGACACCTGACCTCTTTCCTAGATTTTACATCTCTAGGGTTGTCTCCCTTTGTGATTTCTTTATTGTTTCTATTTCTAAGTTTTAGATTTTTGATTGTTTTGTTCAGTTTGTTCACCCGTTTGATGTGTTTTCCAGTATTTCTTTTTCTTTTTTCAGTATTTCTTTAAGGGATTTATTTGTTTCCTCTTTAGGGGTTTCTACCTGTTTACCTGTGTTGCCCTGTATTTCTTTAAGGGAGTTATTTATGTCCTCTTTAAAGCCATCTATCATCTTCATGAGATGGAATTTCAACTTAGAATCTTGCTTTTTAGGTATGGGTATTGGGTATCCAGGGTTTGCTATGGTAGGAGAACTGGTTTCTGATGCTTCCAAGTGGGATTGGTTTCTATTGCTTATGTTCTTGTGAATGCCTCTTGCCATCTGGTTATCTCTGGTGTTAACTGGCCTTGCTGTATCTAACTGGATCTTGTCCCTCCTGTGAGCCTCTGAGCCTTTGAGTCTGTGAGCCTGGTTGTGATGGGTGGGGTGGGGTGGGGGGCTGAAGCACATGATCTGCCCCCATGCATAGTTGCAGATTGGAAGAAGGATATGTCAAGCAGGGCAGGAGGTCCTGTGTCCTCTGTGCCCTGGGATGTGGGGGGAATACAAATTAGGCCAGCTAGGCCAGGTATTGGGGCAGTGTGGGGAGTGGGGTGGGGTGCCTCTCACTTGTGAGCCTTGATGTGATGGGCCTCCTGGGAGTCAAGCTGTCTCTGGGTGTGGGTGAATGGGTGAGGTCTGCTGGAGCACATGATTTGCCCAGGGCACAATTGTGGACTGGAAGAAGTATGTGTTTCTGGCATGACAGGAGGTCCCGTGTCCTCTGGGCAGGGTGGTGGGGTGGTGGTGGTATCCCTGTTAAGCCAGGCATTGGGGCAGGAGAGGGGGGTCTCATCTGTGAGTCTAGTTGTGATTGGCATGGGGAGGGAGGAGGCTGGAGCACACAATCTGCCCCAAGTTGGCACAGTTGCTGACTAGAAAAATGTCTCGAGCAGGGCAGGAGGTCCTGAGTTCAGCAAACACTGATTTTTTTTATCTTTATTAACTTGAGTATTTCTTATTTACAGTTTGATTGTTATTCCCCTTCCCGGGGTTCTGGGCCAACATCTCCCTAACCCCAGTCCTCCCTTTCTATATGGGCTTCCCCTCCCCATCCTCCCCCATTACCACCCTCCCCCCAACAATCACGTTCACTGGGGGTTCAGTCTTGGCAGGACCAAGGGCTTCCCCTTCTACTGGTGCTCTTACTAGGCTGTTCATTGCTACCTATGAGGTTGGAGCCCAGGGTCAGTCCATGCATAGTCTTTGAATAGTGGCTTAGTCCTGGAAGATCTGGTTGGTTGGCATTGCAAACACTGATTCTTAAAACTACTCACTGTTGCCACAAATGCCAAGCTTTTTGGTAAAGAGCGCATATGGTTCCCCAATATGAAATCTCAATATATTCATTTAATCGAAACATCAATGTCTCATCACTTCTACAGAAGAAATGTAGAGGAGGGGAAGAATTGGAATCCTCTATAGTTCTAGGGTAGAAGGTTATCAAGAGGAATTACATGATCAGATTTACAGAAAATCTTTGGTAGATTTACTAAAAGGCTCAATTCTGAGATGGAATCAGGACATTAAGAAAAGGCATTGAAAAGTGAGATGAAAAGACACAATGCAATGTTAGAAAGAACTGACAGAAGACTAGGGACACAGCTCACTGGTGTACTTGGCCAATGCAAACAAGGTTTAATTGCTAATGCAGAGTGCTGGGGACTTATCATGCTGTCTAAATGAATGCCTAGCTTCTTAGAAATCCTGGGATTAATTCCCAATGTGCTGAGTGTCCAGTGTGATGTGCTATGTGTCCACTGTACTGTGCTGTGTATTTGTTTGTGAGTGTATATGTTTATGAGTGTGCTTGTGTGTTTCTGTGTGCATTTGTGTGTATGTATGTGTTTGTGTACGTATGTGTGTGTTTGAGGGTATGTATGTGTGTGTGAATATTCGTGTGTATGAGTACGTGTTTTTGTGTGTGTATGTATGTGTCTGTGCATGTGTCTGTATGAGTGCATGCATGTGTGCATGTGTGTGTGTGTCTGAAAAACAAAAAGCCAAATCCAAGAAAAACCAAGGCAGACCAAAACAAAGAAAAAAGGATCCTAGGAATGGAGAACAGAATCTAGATTTTTTTTGCCACTAAAATTGATAGCTATACCAAGTTAAAGACAAGTAGAAGAGTCAGGGCATTATGGGAAAGTGACAATCTTATTATTATGCTATACATGCAATTTCTCTTTCAATATTGTTGCCTGGAGTTCAAGACAGAAACCATTGGAGCCTTTGGAGGATATTTCAGAGGGATTTTGAAGTAGTTGGCTCTGAAAAGGAGTGGTTTTTCTTGGATTTGGCTTTTTGTTTTGCAGACATACACACACATACATACACATGCAGGCACACATACATACATGCACAAACACATGCATACATACACAAATCATATGTTCTATGAAAAGCAGAATGTATTTCTTATCTCATATTAACATTTTTATTTGTCCATAGCTTGTAATATTTTCTATTCTAATTTCTGTACTTTTTACATAGTTATAGGCAAAATAATATTATTTTGCATTTTATTGATAATACAGTATATTCAATTTTTAGCTACAACATATTAAAAGTATTTATATTGACCTACAAGTCACACATTTTTTTTGTCAAAACAATGACTAGACAAAGATAGGATGCAGTATTTTCATATAAATATGTGTAATAGTAATCTACATCATCTAGTCTCAAAAATATGTACTGTTTAAAATTACAAGATTTTTCTTGTTATTCTCTGTAATTGATCACAAAGCTTACTTTTCAGTTCTAACTACATGTAAAACTGTTAGAAATAGTCAAATCTGCTTGTCAGTGAACTAATTCAGAAAATGAAAGTCTTGAATACGTATATTTATTTAGCTAAAACAAATCCTTATTTTGTGTATTTCTGTTGCTGTAAAGAAACTGAGCAATTCACAAGGTTTGAATCCAGGTTGCTGTGCAGTTTGGAAGGAGCTACCTCTGTCTCTTGGGACCAGTGACGTTTCCAAATTCGAGATGGTAACGAAGTGTGTTCAGTGTGTGAGGTTCCAGAAGTTGCCATCTCTTCCATAAAAGACAGGCATCTGATGCAAACCATATTTTGGATGAATTTACTGCTTTTTGATACTTTCAGAATTCAAAAGTTCTTTAGCAAAAACTGATAAAATCTGCAGAGAATACTTGATGAGGTACTTAACAGTAGCTATTTAAAACACTAAGTTGAAGAGACTTTAGAAAGTGTTTTTTAGAACTAAATAAAAATATTTTATTAAAGATATATTTAACTAAACTACAGTTGTGTCATTACTTTCTTCTCATAACTGTCTCATGTCTGACAACTCTTCCCTATCAAATTCAAGGCCTCATCTTCTTTTATTATTTTCACATAGACATAAAAATTTTACACACACATACAGACACACATATATTTGTATTTATACATACATACATACATACATGTATATATGTATATGTATTCATATGTATATATTTCTATACCCTTATCTCTACATATATATGAATCTATACTTACCGTATGACATGTAAATACCATCTGCTGGGTCCATTCAATTTGCTTCCATGTGTGTTTCTATGGAGGGACGTGCAGTACAGGATTAAAAGACGTTTTATCTTCAAGAATGTTCTAGTTTAATTTGAATCTCTTAAACTGTCAATGAAAGAATTTTTGAAACTTAAAGCCCTAAAAAAGAGTTTCCTCACTGCAACCTTCATCTCATTATTTCTCAGCGTGTAGATGACAGGATTCATAAAAGGAGTGATAATGACATCAAAAATCGCTAAAAATTTATCTATGGGTAAAGTAGGGAAAGGCCACACATAGACAATAATGCAAGGACCAAAGAAGAAAATCACCACAGTGATGTGAGCCGAGAGAGTGGAGAGGGCCTTGGAGGAGGCACCTGAGGAGTGTTTACGAACCGTGACCAGGATGAAGAGGTAAGACACAATCAGGATGAAGAAAGTGGCCATGGAGATGAAACCACTGTTGGCAGTGACCAGGAACTCCAGTCTGTACGTATCTGTACATGCAAGCTTGATGAACCGAGGAAAATCACAATAAAAGCTGTCCATTTTATTAGCTCCACAGAAGGGTAAACTTACAACAAAAGCCAGCTGGGCCACAGAATGGATCAGGCCAATGGTCCAAGCAAGAGCCACAAGAACAATGCACATTCTGAGACTCATGATGGTGAGGTAGTGGAGGGGCTTACAGATAGCAGTGTACCTGTCATAGGCCATGACTATGAGCAACACCATCTCTGTTCCCCCAACAGTGTGAATGAAGAACATCTGAGTGATGCACCCGTTCAAGGAGATGGCTTTGTGCTTTCTGAAGAGGTCAGAAATCATCTTTGGAGTAGCGATGCTGGACACACCTGTATCAATGAAGGAGAGGTTTGCCAGCAGGAAGTACATGGGGGAGTGCAGGTGATGGTCTGAGATGATTGTGAGCACAATGAGCAGATTTCCCAGCATGCTTGCTACATAAAATACTGTGAAGAACAGAAAAAGGAGAATCTGAATTCTCCATGAATTGGTGAGGCCTAGCAACAAAAATTCTGATACCACTGAGTGATTTCCTCCATCCATCAACTTGTGCAAGCCTGACAACGAGCTGACTATTACCTGAAGGGCACAAGAGAGGAAAATTAATTTTTATGCAAAAGGGTTTTTTCTTGGTTGTAAAACAATGACCCAAATACAGAAAAACTAAAACAACCTGTTGTTTTACAAAGAGACTATATAGAATCATAGAGAGATGAGGTACAGAACTTTTCTATGCTTACATATTTAGGGCACCTGATCATTTAAACCTACATTTAGTTTGATAGTGTATAATCAAGAGAGGAAAAAGAAGCAAAGCACTTGAGCATCTAAGGTGAGTCAAACAAGCCGTACAGGCCCTTGTCTTCACCAACATCTCCATGAGAAGTTAATGTTTTACATGGATGTACACTAAAAGAAATTCGCACTTTCAGCCCTTGTGCCTTGTTTCCTTATTTTGTTCTGGAATTCATTCATTCATTCATTTATTTATTTTAAAATTACAATACATCTTTTTTTCTCAGTTTTGCAATATTCTCTTCAATGAAGAAGACAATTTTAAAAATATTAAATCTTTGCTTAGTTAACCTAGTGCTTTTTCATTAATTAAATCTGTTCTTAGACAATTTTATGCATGTATAAATGCATACTGACCACTCTCATCCCCATCCCTCACTGTATTCCTTACATCCCATTCACACCCCCAACAAATTCTTTCAGTGTTCCTATATATATATATATATATATGCATATATATATGTAGATATATATATTGTTTTGTGACACCCTTATTTTAATTAGGTCCACATGTGTTTCTATGTGTCTGCAGCTCTCTTTTGGGGGCTGGTGTGCTCAGTAGTGGGTACACAACTGGAAGTACTTCCTTTCCTACACTTCCTTTCCTAGAATCTATCAATAGCCAAAAAATAGTACCCCCAAGAGCCTCTTAGCCTTCCATGAAGATTGTATTGAGAAAGTTATGTGGAATATAAAATATAAAAATATTATGCACTTTTCTCATGTAATGCCTTTTTTTGTGATAAGTATTCTACCTTTAGTTCATAGCCAGCTTGAAGCCTCCTGTAAACATCTTCTCCAAAAGCATGAGCAAAAGTCACACATGCTCATTCAATCCTCTTCTTTCTGTTTCTACAACACACAAAGGAAACATGTCAAGAATAAATTGTAGCTTAATATGAAGCCAAATAATTTATGACCAATAGTTGTAGGCAGATCCTCTGTCCATAGGTAGTTTGGACTGATATCTACTGTGAACCGTGTGTTCACACATGTGTTTTAGTTACATGGCAATGCTTTAAGGTGAGAGTTTCTCCAGGTTTAGAGGAGGATAACTTCAATTCTGACTGAGAGCATCACCCTTTCCAAAACAAAGAGCCTTATGTTGTTTTTCCTCAGCAAAAAGCTTCTAATTATTGTAGTCCACTGAGTCTAGATTGTCACCCAGGGAATAAAAAGGACAAAAGACATGAAGAACAAAACAGCTCATAATTCAGAATAATTTTTGCTTCAGTATGAGTTGTTAAAGTCACTGATGAAAAAGTCAACTCAGAAATTTGAGAGGAGGAGATGCTAGACAAAAAAGTCAACTACTTATTGTAGAATTAGCATGAAAACTCAAAAAATTAGAAACTAGGGTATGCCAAGCTGTCATTCACTCTGCCCATCTCTATCGTCCAGTTCCATACAGTCGCAAACCTCAGATCTTAGGCTGTATTTTCCATCAGAAAGGCAGTCAAATAATTGAGTGTTATATTAAGTTTCACCCATCATAACTATTTATCTATATACTGTTTCTGATTATTCTGCTATAAAATATTAAGACAGAAATCTATTACTTCAAAACATCACTTTATCTGGAGTTTGTTTTTTTTCATGCACTAGGGGAACCAAGCCTATGGAATGGTGCCACCTACATTCAAGGGGAGTCTTTGCATCTCACTTACTTTAAGCTAGATCACCCTTCACACTCATGCCCAGGTTTGTTTCTTAAATGATTCTATATCCTGGTAGCTGACAATCAATGTTAAACATCATCTTCTATAATGAAATCAAAATAAAAAATTTTTATAATTTTATATACAGACAAATATCTATGGATTATTCAAAATCCACAGAAACAATTGTGTATATTCATATATAAAATGAAATTCTTAAATATGATTTAAATATGAAAAATAGAAAGTATGTTTCTGGCTAATAACATATATTGTTTTCCACAGTTTTATACAATGTTTCCAAATCACACAGATTCCAAGTAATCTTAGTTTCCATGTAATGTCTCTATTGTACTTCTATTAATAATGCAAATAAAATAATATAATAGAAATATTAAGTAGTATTGTTATGCCTCAATATTTTCAGACAATTCTGTGACAATATTGAAGAAGAATTTCCCCCACATTTTATTTTATTTTATTTTATTTATTTTTTTGTGCTTTAATAATTTATTTTTTTTTCATTTTTTTATTATTAACTTGAGTATTTCTTATTTACATTTCGAATGTTATTCCCTTACCCAGTTTCCGGGCAAACAATCCCCTAATCCCTCCCCCTCCCCTTCTTTATGGGTGTTCCCCTCCCCCCTCCCCCCCATGGCCGCCCTCCCCCCAAAAATCACGTTCACTGGGGGTTCAGTCTTAGCAGGACCAAGGGCTTCCCCTTACACTGGTGCTCTTACTAGGATATTCATTGCTACCTATGAGGTCAGAGTCCAGGGTCAGTCCATGTATAGTCTTTAGGTAGTGGCTTAGTCCATGGAAGCTCTAGTTGCTTGGCATTGTGGTTCATAAGGGGTCTCGAGCCCCTTCAAGCTCTTCCAGTTCTTTCTCTGATTCCTTCAACGGGGGTCCTATTCTCAGTTCAGTGGTTTGCTGTTGGCATTCGCCTCTGTATTTGCTGTATTCTGGCTGTGTCTCTCAGGAGAGATGTACATCCGGCTCCTGTCGGCCTGCACTTCTTTGCTTCATCCATCTTGTCTAATTGGATGGCTGTATATGTATGGGCCACATGTAGGGCAGGCTCTGAATGGGTGTTCCTTCTGTCTCTGTTTTAATCTTTGCCTCTCTATTCCCTGCCAAGGGTATTCTTGTTCCCCCTTTTAAAGAAGGAGTGAAGCATTCACATTTTGATCATGTCTTGAGTTTCAGGTGTTCTATACACCTAGGGTAATTCAAGCATTTGGGCCAATAGCCACATATCAATGAGTGCATACCATGTATGTCTTTCTGTGAGTGGGTTAGCTCACTCAGGATGATATTTTCCAGTTCCAACCATTTGCCTACGAATTTCATAAACTCGTTGTTTTTGATAGCTGAGTAATATTCCATTGTGTAGATGTACCACATTTTCTGTATCCATTCCTCTGTTGAAGGGCATCTGGGTTCTTTCCAGCTTCTGGCTATTATAAATAAGGCTGCGATGAACATAGTGGAGCACGTGTCTTTTTTATATGTTGGGGCATCTTGTGGGTATATGCCTAAGAGAGGTATAGCTGGATCCTCAGGCAGTTCAATGTCCAATTTTCTGAGGAACCTCCAGACTGATTTCCAGAATGGTTTTACCAGTCTGCAATCCCACCAACAATGGAGGAGTGTTCCTCTTTCTCCACATCCTCGCCAGCATCTGCTGTCACCTGAGTTTTTGATCTTAGCCATTCTCACTGGTGTGAGGTGAAATCTCAGGGTTGTTTTGATTTGCATTTCCCTTATGACTAAAGATGTTGAACATTTCTTTAGGTGTTTCTCAGCCATTCGGCATTCCTCAGCTGTGAACTCTTTGTTTAGCTCTGAACCCCATTTTTTAATAGGGTTATTTGTTTCCCTGGGGTCTAACTTCTTGTGTTCTTTGTATATTTTGGATATAAGGCCTCTATCTGTTGTAGGATTGGTAAAGATCTTTTCCCAATATGTTGGTTGCCTTTTTGTCCTAACCACAGTGTCCTTTGCCTTACAGAAGCTTTGCAGTTCTTTGAGATCCCATTTGTCCATTCTTGATCTTAGAGCATAAGCCATTGGTGTTTTGTTCAGGAAATTTTTTCCAGTGCCCATGTGTTCCAGATGCTTCCCTAGTTTTTCTTCTATTAGTTTGAGTGTGTCTGGTTTGATGTGGAGGTCCTTGATCCACTTCGACTTAAGCTTTGTACAGTATATAAGGATGGATCGATCTGCATTCTTCTACATGTTGCCCTCCAGTTGAACCAGCACCATTTGCTGAAAATGCTATCTTTTTTCCATTGGATGGTTTTGGCTCCTTTGTCAAAAATCAAGTGACCATAGGTGTGTGGGTTCATTTCTGGGTCTTCAATTCTATTCCATTGGTCTATCTGTCTGTCTCTGTACCAATACCATGCAGTTTTTATCACTATTGCTCTGTAATACTGCTTGAGTTCAGGGATAGTGATTCCCCCTGAAGTCCTTTTCTTGTTGAGGATAGTTTTAGCTATCCTGGGTTTTTTGTTATTCCAGATGAATTTGCAAATTGTTCTGTCTAACTCTTTGAAGAATTGGATTGGTATTTTGATGGGGATTGCATTGAATCTGTAGATCGCTTTTGGTAAAATGGCCATTTTTACTATATTAATCCTGCCAATCCATGAGCATGGGAGATCTTTCCATTTTCTGACGTCTTCTTCAATTTCTTTCTTCAGTGTCTTGAAGTTCTTATTGTACAAATCTTTTACTTGCTTGGTTAAAGTCACACCGAGGTACTTTATATTATTTGGGTCTATTATGAAGGGTGTCGTTTCCCTAATTTCGTTCTCGGCTTGTTTCTCTTTTGTGTAGAGGAAGGCTACTGATTTATTTGAGTTAATTTTATACCCAGCCACTTTGCTGAAGTTGTTTATCAGCTTTAGTAGTTCTCTGGTGGAACTTTTGGGATCACTTAAATATACTATCATATCATCTGCAAATAGTGATATTTTGACTTCTTCCTTTCCAGTCTGTATCCCCTTGACCTCCTTTTGTTTTCTGATTGCTCTGGCTAGAACTTCAACAACTATATTGAATAAGTAGGGAGAGAGTGGGTAACCTTGTCTAGTCCCTGATTTTAGTGGGATTGCTTCAAGTTTCTCTCCATTTAGTTTAATGTTAGCAACTGGTTTGCTGTATATGGCTTTTACTATGTTTAGGTATGGGCCTTGAATTCCTATTCTTTTCAGGTCTTTTATCATGAAGGGGTGCTGAGTTTTGTCAAATACTTTCTCAGCGTCTAATGAAATGATCATTTGGTTCTGTTCTTTAGGTTTATTTATATAATGGATCACGTTGATGGTTTTCCATATATTAAACCATCCCTCCATGCCTGGGATGAAGCCTACTTGATCATGGTGGATGATTGTTTTGATGTGCTCTTGGATTCGGTTTGCCAGAATTTTATTGAGTATTTTTGCGTCTATATTCATGAGGGAAATTGGTCTGAAGTTCTCTTTCTTTGTTGGGTCTTTGTGTGGTTTAGGTATAAGAGTAGTTGTGGCTTCATAGAAGGAATTCGGTAGCGCTCCATCTGTTTCAATTTTGTGGAATAGTTTGGATAATATTGGTATGAGGTCTTCTATGAAAGTCTGATAGAATTCTACACTAAACCCGTCTGGACCTGGACTCTTTTTGGTTGGGAGATCTTTAATGACTGCTTCTATTTCCTTAGGAGTTATGGGGTTGTTTAACTGGTTTATATGTTCCTGATTTAACTTCGGTACCTGGTATCTGTCTAGGAAATTGTCCATTTCCTGCAGATTTTCAAGTTTTGTTGAATATAGGCTTTTATAGTAAGATCTGATGTTTGTTTGAATTTCCTCTGAATATGTAGTTATGTCTCCCTTTTCATTTCTGATTTTGTTAATTTGGACACACTCTCTGTGTCCTCTCGTTAGTCTGGCTAAGGGTTTATCTATCTTGTTGATTTTCTCAAAGAACCAACTTTTGGTTCTGTTGATTCTTTCTATGGTCCTTTTCGTTTCTACTTGGTTGATTTCAGCTCTGAGTTTGATTATTTCCTGCCTTCTACTCCTGTTGTGTGTATTTGCTTCTTTTTGTTCTAGAGCTTTTAGGTGTGCTGTCAAGCTGCTGACATATGCTCTTTCCTGTTTCTTTCTGCAGGCACTCAGCGCTATGAGTTTTCCTCTTAGCACAGCTTTCATTGTGTCCCATAAATTTGGGTATGTTGTACCTTCATTTTCATTAAATTCTAAAAAGTCTAAATTTCTTTCTTTATTTCTTCCTTGACCAGGTTATCATTGAGTAGAGCATTGTGCAATTTCCACGTATATGTGGGCATTCCTCCCTTATTGTTATTGAAGACCAGTTTAAGGCCGTTGTGTTCCGATAGCACGCATGGGATTATTTCTATCTTTTTGTACCTGTTGAGGCCCATTTTTTGACCTATTATATGGTCTATTTTGGTGAAAGTACCATGAGGAGCTGAGAAGTAAGTATATCCTTTTGCTTTAGGATAGAATGTTCTATAAATATCCGTTAAGTCCATTTGGCTCATGACTTCTCTTAGTCTGTCGACATCACTGTTTAATTTCTGTTTCCATGATCTGTCCATTGATGAGAGTGGGGTGTTGAAATCTCCCACTCTTTTTTTTTTTTTTTTTTTTTTTATTAACTTGAGTATTTCTTATATACATTTCGAGTGTTATTCCCTTTCCCGGTTTCCGGGCAAACATCCCCCTCCCCCCTCCCCTTCCTTATGGGTGTTCCCCTCCCAACCCTCCCACCATTGCCGCCCTCCCCCCATAGACTAGTTCACTGGGGGTTCAGTCTTAGCAGGACCCAGGGCTTCCCCTTCCACTAGTGCTCTTACTAGGATATTCATTGCTACCTATGGGGTCAGAGTCCAGGGTCAGTCCATGTATAGTCTTTAGGTAGTGGCTTAGTTCCTGGAAGCTCTGGTTGCTTGGCATTGTTGTACTTTTGGGGTCTCGAGCCCCTTCAAGCTCTTCCAGTTCTTTCTCTGATTCCTTCAATAGGGGACCTATTCTCAGTTCAGTGGTTTGCTGCTGGCATTCGCCTCTGTATTTGCTGTATTCTGGCTGTGTCTCTCAGGAGCGATCTGCATCCGGCTCCTGTCGGTCTGCACTTCTTTGCTTCATCCATCTAGTCCAATTGGGTGGCTGTATATGTATGGGCCAAATGTGGGACAGGCTCTGAATGGGTGTTCCTTCAGTCTCTGTTTTAATCTTTGCCTCTCCCTTCCCTGCCAAGGGTATTCTTTTTCCTCATTTAAAGAAGGAGTGAAGCATTCACATTTTGATCATCCGTCTTGAGTTTCGTTTGTTCTAGGGATCTAGGGTAATTCAAGCATTTGGGCTAATAGCCACTTATCAATGAGTGCATACCATGTATGTCTTTCTGTGATTGGGTTACCTCACTCAGGATGATATTTTCCAGTTCCAACCATTTGCCTACGAATTTCATAAACTCGTTGTTTTTGATAGCTGAGTAGTATTCCATTGTGTAGATGTACCACATTTTCTGTATCCATTCCTCTGTTGAAGGGCATCTGGGTTCTTTCCATTTTCTGGCTATTATAAATAAGGCTGCGATGAACATAGTGGAGCACGTGTCTCTTTTATATGTTGAGGCATCTTTTGGGTATATGCCCAAGAGAGGTATAGCTGGATCCTCAGGCAGTTCAATGTCCAATTTTCTGAGGAACCTCCAGACTGATTTCCAGAATGGTTTTACCAGTCTGCAATCCCACCAACAATGGAGGAGTGTTCCTCTTTCTCCACAACCTCGCCAGCATCTGCTGTCACCTGAGTTTTTGATCTTAGCCAATCGCACTGGTGTGAGGTGAAATCTCAGGGTTGTTTTGATTTGCATTTCCCTTATGACTAAAGATGTTGAACATTTCTTTAGGTGTTTCTCAGCCATTCGGCATTCCTCAGCTGTGAATTCTTTGTTTATCTCTGAACCCCATTTTTTAATAGGGTTATTTGTTTCCCTGCGGTCTAACTTCTTGAGTTCTTTGTATATTTTGGATATAAGGCCTCTATCTGTTGTAGGGTTGGTAAAGATCTTTTCCCAATCTGTTGGTTGCCGTTTTGTCCTAACCACAGTGTCCTTTGCCTTACAGAAGCTTTGCAGTTTTATGAGATCCCATTTGTCAATTCTTGATCTTAGAGCATAAGCCATTGGTGTTTTGTTCAGGAAATTTTTTCCAGTGCCCATGTGTTCCAGATGCTTCCCTAGTTTTTCTTCTATTAGTTTGAGTGTGTCTGGTTTGATGTGGAGGTCCTTGATCCACTTCGACTTAAGCTTTGTACAGGGTGATAACCATGGATCGATCTGCATTCTTCTACATGTTGCCCTCCAGTTGAACCAGCACCATTTGCTGAAAATGCTATCTTTTTTCCATTGGATGGTTTTGGCTCCTTTGTCAAAAATCAAGTGACCATAGGTGTGTGGGTTCATTTCTGGGTCTTCAATTCTATTCCATTGGTCTATCTGTCTGTCTCTGTACCAATACCATGCAGTTTTTATCACTATTGCTCTGTAATACTGCTTGAGTTCAGGGATAGTGATTCCCCCTGAAGTCCTTTTCTTGTTGAGGATAGTTTTAGCTATCCTGGGTTTTTTGTTATTCCAGATGAATTTGCAAATTGTTCTGTCTAACTCTTTGAAGAATTGGATTGGTATTTTGATGGGGATTGCATTGAATCTGTAGATCGCTTTTGGTAAAATGGCCATTTTTACTATATTAATCCTGCCAATCCATGAGCATGGGAGATCTTTCCATTTTCTGACGTCTTCTTCAATTTCTTTCTTCAGTGTCTTGAAGTTCTTATTGTACAAATCTTTTACTTGCTTGGTTAAAGTCACACCGAGGTACTTTATATTATTTGGGTCTATTATGAAGGGTGTCGTTTCCCTAATTTCGTTCTCGGCTTGTTTCTCTTTTGTGTAGAGGAAGGCTACTGATTTATTTGAGTTAATTTTATACCCAGCCACTTTGCTGAAGTTGTTTATCAGCTTTAGTAGTTCTCTGGTGGAACTTTTGGGATCACTTAAATATACTATCATATCATCTGCAAATAGTGATATTTTGACTTCTTCCTTTCCAGTCTGTATCCCCTTGACCTCCTTTTGTTTTCTGATTGCTCTGGCTAGAACTTCAACAACTATATTGAATAAGTAGGGAGAGAGTGGGTAACCTTGTCTAGTCCCTGATTTTAGTGGGATTGCTTCAAGTTTCTCTCCATTTAGTTTAATGTTAGCAACTGGTTTGCTGTATATGGCTTTTACTATGTTTAGGTATGGGCCTTGAATTCCTATTCTTTTCAGGTCTTTTATCATGAAGGGGTGCTGAGTTTTGTCAAATACTTTCTCAGCGTCTAATGAAATGATCATTTGGTTCTGTTCTTTAGGTTTATTTATATAATGGATCACGTTGATGGTTTTCCATATATTAAACCATCCCTCCATGCCTGGGATGAAGCCTACTTGATCATGGTGGATGATTGTTTTGATGTGCTCTTGGATTCGGTTTGCCAGAATTTTATTGAGTATTTTTGCGTCTATATTCATGAGGGAAATTGGTCTGAAGTTCTCTTTCTTTGTTGGGTCTTTGTGTGGTTTAGGTATAAGAGTAGTTGTGGCTTCATAGAAGGAATTCGGTAGCGCTCCATCTGTTTCAATTTTGTGGAATAGTTTGGATAATATTGGTATGAGGTCTTCTATGAAAGTCTGATAGAATTCTACACTAAACCCGTCTGGACCTGGACTCTTTTTGGTTGGGAGATCTTTAATGACTGCTTCTATTTCCTTAGGAGTTATGGGGTTGTTTAACTGGTTTATATGTTCCTGATTTAACTTCGGTACCTGGTATCTGTCTAGGAAATTGTCCATTTCCTGCAGATTTTCAAGTTTTGTTGAATATAGGCTTTTATAGTAAGATCTGATGTTTGTTTGAATTTCCTCTGAATATGTAGTTATGTCTCCCTTTTCATTTCTGATTTTGTTAATTTGGACACACTCTCTGTGTCCTCTCGTTAGTCTGGCTAAGGGTTTATCTATCTTGTTGATTTTCTCAAAGAACCAACTTTTGGTTCTGTTGATTCTTTCTATGGTCCTTTTCGTTTCTACTTGGTTGATTTCAGCTCTGAGTTTGATTATTTCCTGCCTTCTACTCCTGTTGTGTGTATTTGCTTCTTTTTGTTCTAGAGCTTTTAGGTGTGCTGTCAAGCTGCTGACATATGCTCTTTCCTGTTTCTTTCTGCAGGCACTCAGCGCTATGAGTTTTCCTCTTAGCACAGCTTTCATTGTGTCCCATAAATTTGGGTATGTTGTACCTTCATTTTCATTAAATTCTAAAAAGTCTAAATTTCTTTCTTTATTTCTTCCTTGACCAGGTTATCATTGAGTAGAGCATTGTGCAATTTCCACGTATATGTGGGCATTCCTCCCTTATTGTTATTGAAGACCAGTTTAAGGCCGTTGTGTTCCGATAGCACGCATGGGATTATTTCTATCTTTTTGTACCTGTTGAGGCCCATTTTTTGACCTATTATATGGTCTATTTTGGTGAAAGTACCATGAGGAGCTGAGAAGTAAGTATATCCTTTTGCTTTAGGATAGAATGTTCTATAAATATCCGTTAAGTCCATTTGGCTCATGACTTCTCTTAGTCTGTCGACATCACTGTTTAATTTCTGTTTCCATGATCTGTCCATTGATGAGAGTGGGGTGTTGAAATCTCCCACTCTTTTTTTTTTTTTTTTTTTTTTTTTATTAACTTGAGTATTTCTTATATACATTTCGAGTGTTATTCCCTTTCCCGGTTTCCGGGCAAACATCCCCCTCCCCCCTCCCCTTCCTTATGGGTGTTCCCCTCCCAACCCTCCCACCATTGCCGCCCTCCCCCCATAGACTAGTTCACTGGGGGTTCAGTCTTAGCAGGACCCAGGGCTTCCCCTTCCACTAGTGCTCTTACTAGGATATTCATTGCTACCTATGGGGTCAGAGTCCAGGGTCAGTCCATGTATAGTCTTTAGGTAGTGGCTTAGTTCCTGGAAGCTCTGGTTGCTTGGCATTGTTGTACTTTTGGGGTCTCGAGCCCCTTCAAGCTCTTCCAGTTCTTTCTCTGATTCCTTCAATAGGGGACCTATTCTCAGTTCAGTGGTTTGCTGCTGGCATTCGCCTCTGTATTTGCTGTATTCTGGCTGTGTCTCTCAGGAGCGATCTGCATCCGGCTCCTGTCGGTCTGCACTTCTTTGCTTCATCCATCTAGTCCAATTGGGTGGCTGTATATGTATGGGCCAAATGTGGGACAGGCTCTGAATGGGTGTTCCTTCAGTCTCTGTTTTAATCTTTGCCTCTCCCTTCCCTGCCAAGGGTATTCTTTTTCCTCATTTAAAGAAGGAGTGAAGCATTCACATTTTGATCATCCGTCTTGAGTTTCGTTTGTTCTAGGGATCTAGGGTAATTCAAGCATTTGGGCTAATAGCCACTTATCAATGAGTGCATACCATGTATGTCTTTCTGTGATTGGGTTACCTCACTCAGGATGATATTTTCCAGTTCCAACCATTTGCCTACGAATTTCATAAACTCGTTGTTTTTGATAGCTGAGTAGTATTCCATTGTGTAGATGTACCACATTTTCTGTATCCATTCCTCTGTTGAAGGGCATCTGGGTTCTTTCCATTTTCTGGCTATTATAAATAAGGCTGCGATGAACATAGTGGAGCACGTGTCTCTTTTATATGTTGAGGCATCTTTTGGGTATATGCCCAAGAGAGGTATAGCTGGATCCTCAGGCAGTTCAATGTCCAATTTTCTGAGGAACCTCCAGACTGATTTCCAGAATGGTTTTACCAGTCTGCAATCCCACCAACAATGGAGGAGTGTTCCTCTTTCTCCACAACCTCGCCAGCATCTGCTGTCACCTGAGTTTTTGATCTTAGCCAATCGCACTGGTGTGAGGTGAAATCTCAGGGTTGTTTTGATTTGCATTTCCCTTATGACTAAAGATGTTGAACATTTCTTTAGGTGTTTCTCAGCCATTCGGCATTCCTCAGCTGTGAATTCTTTGTTTATCTCTGAACCCCATTTTTTAATAGGGTTATTTGTTTCCCTGCGGTCTAACTTCTTGAGTTCTTTGTATATTTTGGATATAAGGCCTCTATCTGTTGTAGGGTTGGTAAAGATCTTTTCCCAATCTGTTGGTTGCCGTTTTGTCCTAACCACAGTGTCCTTTGCCTTACAGAAGCTTTGCAGTTTTATGAGATCCCATTTGTCAATTCTTGATCTTAGAGCATAAGCCATTGGTGTTTTGTTCAGGAAATTTTTTCCAGTGCCCATGTGTTCCAGATGCTTCCCTAGTTTTTCTTCTATTAGTTTGAGTGTGTCTGGTTTGATGTGGAGGTCCTTGATCCACTTCGACTTAAGCTTTGTACAGGGTGATAACCATGGATCGATCTGCATTCTTCTACATGTTGCCCTCCAGTTGAACCAGCACCATTTGCTGAAAATGCTATCTTTTTTCCATTGGATGGTTTTGGCTCCTTTGTCAAAAATCAAGTGACCATAGGTGTGTGGGTTCATTTCTGGATCTTCAATTCTATTCCATTGGTCTATCTGTCTGTCTCTGTACCAATACCATGCAGTTTTTATCACTATTGCTCTGTAATACTGCTTGAGTTCAGGGATAGTGATTCCCCCTGAAGTCCTTTTCTTGTTGAGGATAGTTTTAGCTATCCTGGGTTTTTTGTTATTCCAGATGAATTTGCAAATTGTTCTGTCTAACTCTTTGAAGAATTGGATTGGTATTTTGATGGGGATTGCATTGAATCTGTAGATCGCTTTTGGTAAAATGGCCATTTTTACTATATTAATCCTGCCAATCCATGAGCATGGGAGATCTTTCCATTTTCTGACGTCTTCTTCAATTTCTTTCTTCAGTGTCTTGAAGTTCTTATTGTACAAATCTTTTACTTGCTTGGTTAAAGTCACACCGAGGTACTTTATATTATTTGGGTCTATTATGAAGGGTGTCGTTTCCCTAATTTCGTTCTCGGCTTGTTTCTCTTTTGTGTAGAGGAAGGCTACTGATTTATTTGAGTTAATTTTATACCCAGCCACTTTGCTGAAGTTGTTTATCAGCTTTAGTAGTTCTCTGGTGGAACTTTTGGGATCACTTAAATATACTATCATATCATCTGCAAATAGTGATATTTTGACTTCTTCCTTTCCAGTCTGTATCCCCTTGACCTCCTTTTGTTTTCTGATTGCTCTGGCTAGAACTTCAACAACTATATTGAATAAGTAGGGAGAGAGTGGGTAACCTTGTCTAGTCCCTGATTTTAGTGGGATTGCTTCAAGTTTCTCTCCATTTAGTTTAATGTTAGCAACTGGTTTGCTGTATATGGCTTTTACTATGTTTAGGTATGGGCCTTGAATTCCTATTCTTTTCAGGTCTTTTATCATGAAGGGGTGCTGAGTTTTGTCAAATACTTTCTCAGCGTCTAATGAAATGATCATTTGGTTCTGTTCTTTAGGTTTATTTATATAATGGATCACGTTGATGGTTTTCCATATATTAAACCATCCCTCCATGCCTGGGATGAAGCCTACTTGATCATGGTGGATGATTGTTTTGATGTGCTCTTGGATTCGGTTTGCCAGAATTTTATTGAGTATTTTTGCGTCTATATTCATGAGGGAAATTGGTCTGAAGTTCTCTTTCTTTGTTGGGTCTTTGTGTGGTTTAGGTATAAGAGTAGTTGTGGCTTCATAGAAGGAATTCGGTAGCGCTCCATCTGTTTCAATTTTGTGGAATAGTTTGGATAATATTGGTATGAGGTCTTCTATGAAAGTCTGATAGAATTCTACACTAAACCCGTCTGGACCTGGACTCTTTTTGGTTGGGAGATCTTTAATGACTGCTTCTATTTCCTTAGGAGTTATGGGGTTGTTTAACTGGTTTATATGTTCCTGATTTAACTTCGGTACCTGGTATCTGTCTAGGAAATTGTCCATTTCCTGCAGATTTTCAAGTTTTGTTGAATATAGGCTTTTATAGTAAGATCTGATGTTTGTTTGAATTTCCTCTGAATATGTAGTTATGTCTCCCTTTTCATTTCTGATTTTGTTAATTTGGACACACTCTCTGTGTCCTCTCGTTAGTCTGGCTAAGGGTTTATCTATCTTGTTGATTTTCTCAAAGAACCAACTTTTGGTTCTGTTGATTCTTTCTATGGTCCTTTTCGTTTCTACTTGGTTGATTTCAGCTCTGAGTTTGATTATTTCCTGCCTTCTACTCCTGTTGTGTGTATTTGCTTCTTTTTGTTCTAGAGCTTTTAGGTGTGCTGTCAAGCTGCTGACATATGCTCTTTCCTGTTTCTTTCTGCAGGCACTCAGCGCTATGAGTTTTCCTCTTAGCACAGCTTTCATTGTGTCCCATAAATTTGGGTATGTTGTACCTTCATTTTCATTAAATTCTAAAAAGTCTTTAATTTCTTTCTTTATTTCTTCCTTGACCAGGTTATCATTGAGTAGAGCATTGTGCAATTTCCATGTATATGTGGGCATTCCTCCCTTATTGTTATTGAAGACCAGTTTAAGGCCGTTGTGTTCCGATAGCACGCATGGGATTATTTCTATCTTTTTGTACCTGTTGAGGCCCATTTTTTGACCTATTATATGGTCTATTTTGGTGAAAGTACCATGAGGAGCTGAGAAGTAAGTATATCCTTTTGCTTTAGGATAGAATGTTCTATAAATATCCGTTAAGTCCATTTGGCTCATGACTTCTCTTAGTCTGTCGACATCACTGTTTAATTTCTGTTTCCATGATCTGTCCATTGATGAGAGTGGGGTGTTGAAATCTCCCACTCTTATTGTGTGAGGTGCAATGTGTGTTTTGAGCTTTAGTAAGGTTTCTTTTACGTATGTAGGTGCCCTTGTATTTGGGGCATAGATATTTAGGATTGAGAGTTCATCTTGGTGGATTTTTCCTTTGATGAATATGAAGTGTCCTTCCTTATCTTTTTTGATGACTTTTAGTTGGAAATTGATTTTATTTGATATTAGAATGGCTACCCCAGCTTGCTTCTTCCGACCATTTGCTTAGAAAGTTGTTTTCCAGCCTTTTACTCTGAGGTAGTGTCTGTCTTTGTTTCTGAGGTGTGTTTCCTGTAGGCAGCAGAATGCAGGGTCCTAGTTGCATATCCAGTTTGTTAATCTATGTCTTTTTATTGGGGAGTTGAGGCCATTGATGTTGAGAGATATTAAGGAATAGTGATTATTTCTTCCTGTTATATTCATATTTGGATGTGAGGTTATGTTTGTGTGCTTTTCTTCTCTTTGTTTTGTTGCCAAGACAATTAGTTTCTTGCTTTTTCTAGGGTGTAGTTTGCCTCCTTATGTTGGGCTTTACCATTTATTATCCTTTGTAGTGCTGGATTTGTAGAAAGATATTGTGTAAATTTGGTTTTGTCATGGAATATCTTGGTTTCTCCATCTATGTTAATTGAGAGTTTTGCAGGATACAGTAACCTGGGCTGGCATTTGTGTACTCTTAGGGTCTGTATGACATCTGTCCAGGATCTTCTGGCTTTCATAGTCTCTGGCGAATATCTGGTGTGATTCTTCTAAGTCTGCCTTTATAAGTTACTTGACCTTTTTCCCTTACTGCTTTTAATATTCATTCTTTATTTTGTGCATTTGGTGTTTTGACTATTATGTGTCGGGAGGTGTTTCTTTTCTGGTCCAATCTATTTGGAGTATGTAGGCTTCTTGTATGCCTATGGGTATCTCTTTTTTTAGTTTAGGGAAGTTTTCTTCTATGATTTTGTTGAAGATATTTACTGGTCCTTTGAGCTGGGAGTCTTCACTCTTTCTATATCTATTATTCTTAGGTTTGATCTTCTCATTGAGTCCTGGATTTCCTGTATGTTTTGGACCAGTAGCTTTTTCCGCTTTACATTATCTTTGACTGTTGAGTCGATGATTTCTATGGAATCTTCTGCTCCTGCGATTCTCTCTTGTATTTCTTGTGTTCTGTTGGTGATGCTTGTATTTACGGCTCCTTGTCTCTTCCTTTGGTTTTCTATATCCAGGGTTCTTTCCATGTGTTCTTTCTTGGTTGCTTCTATTTCCATTTTTAATTCCTTCAATTGTTTGATTTGTTTTCCTGGAATTCTTTCAGGGATTTTTGTGATTCCTCTCTGAAGGCTTCTACTTGTTTATTTATGTTTTCCTGGAATTCTTTCAGGGAGTTTTGTGATTCCTCTCTGAAGGCTTCTACTTGTTTATTTATGTTTTCCTGTGTTTCTCTAAGGGAGTTCTTCATGTCCTTCTTGATGTCCTCCAGCATCATGATCAGATATGATTTTGAAACTAGATCTTGCTTTTCTGGTGTGTTTGGATATTCCGTGTTTGCTTTGGTGGGAGAATTGGGCTCCGATGATGCCATGTAGTCTTCGTTTCTGTTGCTTGGGTTCCTCGCTTGCCTCTCGCCATCAGATTATCTCTAGTGTTACTTTGTTCTGCTATTTCTGACAGTGGCTAGGCTGTCATATAAGCCTGTGTGTCAGGAGTGCTGTAGACCTGTTTTCCTGTTTTCTTTCAGCCGGTTATGGGGACAGAGTGTTCTGCTTTCCGGCGTGTAGTTTTTTCTATCTACAGGTCTTCCTGTGGGCCTGTGTCTTGAGTTCACCAGGCAGGTTGTTTGGAGCTGGAAGGTTTATCTTACCTGTGGTCCCAAGGCTCAAGTTTGCTTGTGGGGTGTTGCTTATGAGCTCTCTGCAGCGGCAGCAACCAGGAAGATCTGTGCCGCCCTTTCTGGGAGCTTCCGTGCCCCAGGGTTCCAGATGGTGTTCGGTGTTTTCCTCTGGAGTCAGAGATGTGGGCAGAGTGTAGTCTCTTCTGGTTTCCCAGGCGTGTCTGCCTCTCTGAAGGTGTAGCTCTCCCTCCCACGGGATTTGGGTGCAGAGGACTGTTTATCTGGTCGGTTCCTTCAGGTTCCAGCAGTGTCTCAGATGCAGCGGATTTCCTGCTCCTGTGCCCTTATCCAAGGGAACCCAGAGGCCATATACAGTTTCCTCTTGGGCCAGGGATGTGGGCAGGGGTGGGCAGTGTTTGGTGTCTCTTCTGCTCTGCAGTCTCAGGAGTGCCCACCTGTGTTGGCGGTGAGCTCTCTCTCCCATGGGGTTTGGGAGCAGTGAGCTGGAGGCAGGGAGGGTGAGATTGGGACTCCTGCTAAAAACCGGAAGTTTCCAGTCCTAGAGGAATTTTGCCTCTGTGTGTCCCAAGGCCACCAATCAGATCGCTTTTAGCAGGAAAGTTGGTCTTACCTGCGGTCCCGAGGCTCACGTTTGCTTGTGGGGTGTTGCTTATGAGCTCTCTGCGGCGGCAGCAACCAGGAAGATCTGTGCCGCCCTTTCCTGGAGCTTCCGTTCACCAGGGTTCCAGATGGCGTTCGGTGTTTTCCTCTGTGGGCAGAGTGTAGTCTCTTCTGGTTTCCCAGGCATGTCTGCCTCTCTGAAGGTTTAGCTCTCCCTCCCACGGGATTTGGGTGCAGAGGACTGTTTATCTGGTCGGTCCCTTCAGGTTCCAGTGGTGTCTCAGACGCAGCGGATTTCCTGCTCCTGTCAGATATATTTCTTTACTTACATTTCAAACATTATTCCCCTTCCCGGTTTCCTGTCCATAGAGTGTAGTACTCTATTGTGTAAATGTACTATATTTTCTGTATCCATTCCTCTATTGAAGGGCATCTGGGTTCATTCCAGCTTCTGGCTATTATAAATAAGGCTGCTATGAACATAGTGGAGCATGTGTCCTTGCTATATGTTGGAGTATCTTTTGGGTATATGCCTAGGAGTGGTATAGCTGGGTCCTCAGGTAGTACTATGTCCAATTTTCTGAGAAACCTCCAGCCTGATTTCCAGAGTGGTTGTACCAACTTGCAATCCCACCAGTGGAGGCGTGTTCCTCTTTATACTCATTCTTGCCAGCATCTTCTGTTACTTGAGGATTTTTTTTTTTATCTTAGCTATTCTGATTGGTGTGAGGTGGAATCTTAGGATTGTTTTGATTTGCATTCCCTGATGACTAAGGATATTGAATATTTATTTAGGTACTTCACTGACATTTTTATTCCCCAGTTGAGAATTCTTTGTTTAGCTATGTACCCCATTTTTTTAAATTTACATTTTCTTTATTAACTTGAGTATTTCTTATTTACATTTCGAATGTTATTCCTTTCCCGGTATCCGGGCAAACAATCCCCTAATCCCTCCCTCTCCCCTTCTTTATGGGTGTCCCCCTCCCCCCTCCCCCCATTGCCGCCCTCCCCCCAACAATCACGTTCACTGGGGGTTCAGTCTTAGCAGGACCAAGGGCTTCCCCTTCCACTGGTGATCTTACTAGGATATTCATTGCTACCTATGAGGTCAGAGTCCAGGGTCAGTCCATGTATAGTCTTTAGGTAGTGGCTTAGTCCCTGGAAGCTCTAGTTGCTTGGCATTGTTGTTCATAAGGGGTCTCGAGCCCCTTCAAGCTCTTCCAGTTCTTTCTCTGATTCCTTCAACGGGGGTCCTATTCTCAGTTCAGTGGTTTGCTGTTGGCATTCACCTCTGTATTTGCTGTATTCTGGCTGTGTCTCTCAGGAGAGATGTACATCCGGCTCCTGTCGGCCTGCACTTCTTTGCTTCATCCACCCTGTCTAATTGGATGGCTGTATATGTATGAGCAACATGTGGGGCAGGCTCTGAATGGGTGTTCCTTCTGTCTCTGTTTTAATCTTTGCCTCTCTATTCCCTGCCAAGGGTATTCTTGTTCCCCCTTTTAAAGAAGGAGTGAAGCATTCACATTTTGATCATCTGTCTTGAGTTTCAGGTGTTCTATGCATCTAGGATAATTCAAGCATTTGGGCTAATAGCCACTTATTAATGAGTGCATACCATGTGTGTTTTTCTGTGATTGGGTTACCTCACTCAGGATGATATTTTCCAGTTCCAACCATTTGCCTACGGATTTCATAAAGTCATTGTTTTTGATAGCTGAGTAATATTCCATTGTGTAGATGTACCACATTTTCTGTATCCATTCCTCTTTTGAAGGGCATCTGGGTTCTTTCCAGCTTCTGGCTATTATAAATAAGCCTGCTATGAACATAGTGGAGTACTTGTCTTTTTTTATATGTTGGGGCACCTTGTGGGTATATGCCCAAGAGAGGTATAGCTGGATCTTCAGGTAGTTCAATGTCCAATTTTCTGAGGAACCTCCAGACTGATTTCCAGAATGGTTGTACCAGTCTGCAATTCCACCAACAGTGGAAGAGTGTTCCTCTTTCTCCACATCCTCGCCAGCATTTGTTGTGACCTGAGTTTTTGATCTTAGCCATTCTCACTGGTGTGAGGTGAAATCTCAGGGTTGTTTTGATTTGCATTTCCCTTATGACTAAAGATGTTGAACATTTCTTTAGGTGTTTCTCAGCCATTGGGCATTCCTCAGCTGTGGATTCTTTGTTTAGTTCTGAACCCCATTTTTTTATGCTTTGAATTTTTATTTATTTTTTAAATATAAATATATTAAAAAATTTAGACAATGTATTTTGGTCACAGTTTCTCTTCCTCAATGTATCTCACATCCTCATGTCTTCCCAGATACCCAATCCATGACCTTCCTTTATTCTCTCTTTTGAAAGAAAAAAAAATGCCAGTAACAATAACAACAACCAAAAAAAACCCCAAAAGAATAAAATTAAAAAACATACCAGCAAGAAGAAATTCCTTAAGAATAACAACAACAATAAAAAAAAATTAAAAAAACAAAAACAAAATGCCCTTTGAAACATAAAACATGCCAACATAAAAACAAACCAATAAACATGCCAAATCTATATACAAGCAAAAGACCTGTAATGTAACAAGTTTTTAAGCAAAACAATACAAGGCCAGAAGCGTACAAAAATACCACTGATTCCATTTCTGCTTTGCATCTAGGGGAATGGTGCTATTCTTAACTGTGCTTTATATATTCAGTGAGAATCCATTAGAGAAAAATAATTTACCTTTACAAGCTGGTGTTCTTTGCAGATATTTTCTTGCTTAGGGATTGAAATTTCTGTCCACTTCCCCTTTCTTTGTTGCTTTCCTCTTAAATAAGTCAGGATATCAGAATAACCTAAACCAGCAAAGCAAATGATATCTCATGGTGATTAGGATATAGGAAAATGTAAACAGCTGGTGGAAGTAAAAACTCTTACAACACTGTGGAAATCTGTGTGGAGGTTTGTCAGAAAACTAGGAATATGATCTACCTGAAGATGCAACTATATTACTTTTGGTGAACCCCATTTTTTAATAGGGTTATTTGACTCCCTGCGGTCTAACTTCTTGAGTTCTTTGTATGTTTTGGATATAAGCCCTCTATCTGTTGTAGGATTGGTAAAGATCTTTTCCCAATCTGTTGGTTGCTGTTTTGTCCTAACCACAGTGTCCTTTGCCTTACAGAAGCTTTGCAGTTTTATGAGATCCCATTTGTCGATTCTTGATCTTAGGGCATAAGCCTTTGATGTTTTGTTCAGGAAATTTTTCCAGTGCCCATGTGTTCAGGATGCTGCCCTAGTTTTTCTTCTATTAGTTTGAGTGTATCTGGTTTGATGTGGAGGTCCTTGATCCACTTGGACTTAAGCTTTTATGTACTCCATTTTTAGTAGGTTTATTTGATTTTCCAGAGTCTAACTTTCTGAGTTATATATATATATCATCCCAATATATATAATGATATTAGCCCTCTATTGAATGTAGTATTGGTAAAGATATTTTCCCAATCTGTTGGTTGCTGTTTCCTCCTACTGACAGTATTCTTTGCATTACAGAAACTTTGCAATTTTATGAGGTACCATTTGTTGATTCTTGATCTTAGAGCATAAGCTACTGGTGTTCTGTTCAGGAAAAATTCCCCTGTGCCTATGTGTTTTCGAGACTCTTCCCCACTTTCTCTTCTATTAGTTTCAGTGTATCTGGTTTTATGTGGAGATTCTTGATCCACTTGGACATGATCTTTGTACAAGGAGATAGAATGGATAGATTTGCATTCCTTTACATGCTTACCACCAGTTGAATCAGCACCATTTTTTGAAAATGTCTTATTCTACTGGAGAATTTTAGCTCCTCTGTCAGTGATTAAGTGACTGTAGGTGTGTGGGTTCATTTCTGGGTCTTCAGTTCTATTCAGTTGATCTACCTGACTGTCTCTGTTCTAATATCATACAGTTTTTTTCATGATTGCTCTGTAATAGAGCTTGAGGTCATGGATGGTGATTCCCTGAGAATTCCTTTTACTATTGAGAATAGTTTTTGCTATCCTGTTTTTTTTTTTGTTATTCCAAATGAACTTGCCAATTGCTCTTTCTAACTCTATGAAGAATTGAGTTGGAATTTTCATGGGGATTGCATTGGATTTGTAGAATGCTTTCAGCAAGATGGCCATTTTTACTATATTAATCCTGCCAATCCATGAGCGTGGGAGATCTTTCCATCTTTTGAGATCTTCAATTTTTTCAGAAATTTGAAGTTTTTGTCATACAGCTCTCTTTCAGTTCCTTGGTTAGAATCACAGGAAAGTATTTTATATTATTTGTGACTATTAATTTTTTAAATCTTGTTTATCCTTTGAGTAGATGAAGGGTACAGATTTGTTTGAATTAATTTTATATCCAGCCATTCTATATATATATCTATTCAATCCATTGGGTTCATAATTTCTGTTAGTTTCACCGTGTCTCTGTTTAGTTTCTGTTTCCATGATCTATCCATTGATGAGAATAGGGTTTTTAAGTCTCCCACTATTGTTATGTGAGGTACATTGTGTGCTTTGAACTTCAGTAAAGTTTCTTTTATGAATGTGGGTACCCTTGCATTTAGAGCATAGATCTTCTGAATTTAGAGTTCATTTTGTTAGATTTTTTTCTTTGATTAGTATGAAGTGTTCTTCCTTATCTTTTTTGATAACTTTTGGTTTAAAGTCGATTTTATTCATATTAGAATGACTACTCCATCCTGTTTATTGAGACCATTTGCTTGGATTTTTTTTCCAACATGTTACTCTGAGGTAATGTCTGTCTTTGTCACTGAAGTGTGTTTCCTGTATACAGCAAAATGTTGGGTCCTCTTTTTAAGTATCCAGTCTGTTAGTGTATGTCCTTTTATTGGGGAATTGAGTCCATTAAGAAATATCAAGAGATATCAAGGAATAGTGACTATTGTTTCCTGATATTTTTAATTGGATATATTTCTTTATTTACATTTCAAATGTGATCAATTTCCTGGTTTCCTGTCCATAAACCCCTATCCCCTCCCCCTCTTCCATAACGGTGTTTCCCCCGCATCCATCCCTCTTACAACCATCACCTCCTGACATTCACTGGGGGTCCAACCTTGGCAGGACTTCCCCTTCCACTGGTGCCCTAACAAGGCTATTCTCTGCTACATATGCAGTTGGAGCCCAGGGTCAGTTCATGTATACTCTTTGGGTAATGGTTTAGTCTCTGGAAGTTGTGATTGGTTGGCATTGTTGTTCTTATGGGGTTGCAAGCCCCTCCATCTCTTTCAATCCTTTCTCTAATTCCTTCTAAGGAGGTTCTGTTCTCAGTTCAGTGGTTTGCCGTTAGCATTTGCCTCTGTATTTGACATGCTCTGATTGTGTCTCTCAAGAGAGATCTATATCTGGTTCTTGTCAGCATGCACTTCTTAGCTTCATCAATCTTATCTAGTTTTGGTGGTTGTGTATATATGGGCCACATGTGGGGCAGGCTCTGAATGGCCGTTCCTTTGGTCTCTGCTCTAAACTTTGCCTCCATATCCCCTCCTATGTTTCCTGATATTTTTGATGTTAGAGATAGAATTATGTTTGTGTGGCTATTTCCTTTTGTGTTTGTTGAAAGAAGATTACTTTCTTGCTTTCTGTAGTTTGTAGTTTCCCTCCTTGTGTTGGAATTTTCCATTTATTATCCATTGTAGGGATGAATTTTGTGGAAAGATATTGTGTAAATTTGGTTTTGTCTTGGAATATCTTGGTTTCTCCGTCTACATTAATTGAGAGTTTTGCTGGATATAGTAGCCTGGGCTGGCATCTGTGTTCTCTTAGGGTCTGTATGACATCTGTGTAGGATTTTCTAGCTTTCAGAGTCTCTGTTCAGATGTTTGGTGTAATTCTGATAGGTCTGCCTTTACATGTTACTTGATCTTTTACCCTTACAACTTTTAATATTCTTTCTTTGTTTTGTGCATTTGGTGTCTTGACTATTATGTGCTAGGAGGAATTTCTTTTCTGGTCCAATCTATTTGGAGTTCTGTAGGCTTCTTGTGTTCATAGGCATCCTTTCTTAAGGTTAGGAAAGTTTCTTTTATAATTTTGTTGAAGATATTTATGGATCCTATAATTTGGGAATCTTGGCTCTCTTCTACTATCCTTAGCTTTGGTCTTCTCAATGTGTCTGGAATTTCCTGAACCTTTTGGGTTAGGAGCTCTTTGCTTTTTGCATTTTCTTTGATGTTTTTGTCAATGTTTCTATGGTATCTTCAGCACCTGAGATTTTTCTCTTCTGTCTCTTGTATTCTGTTGGTCATGCTTGCATCTATGACTCCTGATCTATTTTCTAGGTTCTATTTTCTATCCCCAGGGCTGTCTCCCTTTGTGATTTCTTTATTGTTTCCATTTTCATTTTTAGATCCTGGATGGTTTTATTTAATTCCTTTACCTTTTTGGATGGGTTTTCCTGTAATTCTGTAAGGAATTTTTGTGTTTCCTCTTGAAGGACTCTACTTGTTTACTTGTGTTCTCCTGTATTTCTTTAAGGAAGTTATTTATGTCCTTCTTAAAGTCCTCTATCTTCATAATGAGATGTAATTTTAAATCCAAATCTTGCTTTTCCTATAACCCTCCATACCAAATAATGCCCAGAGAGAGTTGGTCTCCCAGGAGTTCTCTCACTCCTAAGATCACAGGCTCACAGGCCCACAAAGAGGGACAAGCCCCAGTTAGAGACAGCAATACCAACTAACACCAGAGATAACCAGATGGCAAGAGGCAAGTACAAGAACCTAAGCAACAGAAACCAAGGCTACTTGGCAGCATGAGAAACTGGTTCTCCCACCACAGCAAGTCCTGGATGTCCCAACATATCAGAAAAGCAGCCTTATTTATAATAGCCAGAAGCTGGAAAGAACCCAGATGCCCTTCAACAGAGGAATGGATACAGAAAATGTGGTACATCTACACAATGGAATATTACTCAGCTATAAAAAACAACGGCTTTATGAAATTCGTAGGCAAATGGTTGGAACTGGAAAATATCATCCTGAGTGAGCTAACCCAATCACAGAAAGACATACATGGTATGCACTCATTGATAAGTGGCTATTAGCCCAAATGCTTGAATTACCCTAGATGCCTAGAACAAATGAAACTCAAGACGGATGATCAAAATGTGAATGCTTCACTCCTTCTCTAAAAGGGGAACAAGAATACCCTTGGCAGGGAAGAGAGAGGCAAAGGTTAAAACAGAGACAGAAGGAACACCCATTCAGAGCCTGCCCCACATGTGGCCCATACATATACATACAGCCACCCAATTAGACAAGATGGATGAAGCAAAGAAGTGCAGGCAGACAGGAGCCGGATGTAGATCGCTCCTGAGAGACACAGCCAGAATACAGCAAATACAGAGGTGAATGCCAACAGCAAACCACTGAACTGAGAATAGGACCCCCGTTGAAGGAATCAGAGAAAGAACTGGAAGAGCTTGAAGGGGCTCAAGACCCCATATGTACAACAATGCCAAGCAACCAGAGCTTCCAGGGACTAAGCCACTCCCTAAAGACTATACATGGACTGACCCTGGACTCTGACCTCATAGGTAGCAATGAATATCCTAGTAAGAGCACCAGTGGAAGGGGAAGCCCTGGGTCCTGCTAAGACTGAACCCCCAGTGAACTAGACTGTCGGGGGGAGGGCGGCAATGGGGGGAGGGTTGGGAGGGGAACACCCATAAGGAAGGGGAGGGGGGAGGGGGATGTTTGCCCGGAAACCAAAGAATAATTATTAAGTATTAAATAAATTATATAAAAAAGAAAAGGTTAAGTAACATATAAAAGCAGACCTATCAGAATCACACAAGATTTCTCACCAGAGACTATGAAAGCCAGAAAATCCTCGACAGATGTCATACAGACCCTAAGAGAACACAAATGCCAGCCCAGGTTACTGTATTCTGCAAAACTCTCAATTAAAATAGATGGAGAAACCAAGACATTCCATGACACAACCAAATTTACACAATATCTTTCTACAAATCCAGTGCTACAAAGGATAATAAATGGTAAAACCCAACATACGGAGGCAAGCTACACCCTAGAAAAAGCAAGAAACTAATGGTCTTGGCAACAAAACAAAGAGAAGAAAAGCACACAAACATAATCTCACATCCAAATATGATTTAACAGGAAGCAATAATCACTATTCCTTAATGTCTCTCAACATCAATGGCCTCAACTCCCCAATAAAAAGACATAGATTAAACTGGATATGCAACAAGGACCCTGAATTCTGCTGCCTGCAGGAAACACACCTCAGAGACAAAGACAGACACTACCTCAGAGTGAAAGGCTGGAAAACAACTTTCCAAGCAAATGGTCGGAAGAAGCAAGCTGGAATAGCCATTCTCATATCGAATAAAATCGATTTTCATCTAAAAGTCATCAAAAAAGATAAGGAAGGACACTTCATATTCATCAAAGGAAAAATCCACCAAGATGAACTCTCAATCCTAAACATCTATGCCCCAAATACAAGGGCACCTGCATACATAAAAGAAACCTTACTAAGCTCAAAGTACACATTGCACCTCAAACAATAATAGTAGGAGTTTTCAACACCCCACTCTCATCAATGGACAGATCATGGAAACAGAAATTAAACAGAGACATAGACAGATTAAGAGAAGTCATGAACCAAATGGACTAAGCAGATATTTATAGAACATTCTATCCTAAAGCAAAAGGATATACCTTCTTTTCACAACCTCATGGTACTTTCTCCAAAATAGACCATATAATTGGTCATAAAACAGGCCTCAACAGATACCGAAAGATAGAAATAATCTCATGTGTCCTATCAGACCACCACGGGCTAAAGCTGGTCTTCAAAAACAATAAGGGAAGAACGTCCACATATGCATGGAAGTTGAACAATGCTCTACTGAACAATAACCTGTTCAAAGAAGAAATAAAGAAGGAAATTAAAGACTTCTTAGAAATAATGAAAATGAAGGTATAATATAAACAAATTATGGGACACAATGACAGCTGTGCTAAGAGGAAAACTCATAGCTCTGAGTGTCTACAGAAAGAAACAGAAGAGAGCATGTATCAGCAGCTTGATAGCACACCTAAAAGCTCTAGAACAAAAAGAAGCTAATACACCAAGGAGGAGTAGAAGGCAGGAAATAATCAAACTCAGAGCTGAAATCAACCAAGTAGAAACAAAAAGGACCATACAAAGAATCATCAGAACCAAAAGTTGGTTCTTTGAGAAAGTCAACAAGATAGACAAACCCTTAGCCAGACTAATGAGAGGACACAGAGAGTGTTTCCAAATTAACAAAATCAGAAATGAAAAGGGAGACATAACTACAGATTCAGAGGAAATTCAAAAAAATCATCAGATTGTACTACAAAAGCCTATATTCAACAAAACTTGAAAATCTGCAGGAAATGGACAATTTCCTAGAAAGATACCTGGTACCGAAGTTAAACAGATAAACCATTTAAACAACCCCATAACTCTTAAAGAAGTAGAAGCAGTCATTAAAGGTCTCCCAACCAAAAAGAGCCCAGGTCCAGATGGGTTCATTGCAGAATTGTATCAGCCCTTCATAGAAGACCTCATACCAGTACTATCCAAACCATTCCACAAAGTTGAAACAGATGGAGTGCTACTGAATTCCTTCTATGAAGCCACAATTACTGTTATAGGTAAACCACACAAAGACCCAACAAAGAAAGAGAACTTCAGACCCATTTCCCTTATGAATATCAACACAAAAATACTCAATAAAATTCTGGCAAACCGAATCCAAGAGCACATCAAAACAATCATCCACCAGGATCAAGTAGGCTTCATCCCAGGCATGTAGGGATGGTTTAATATATGGAAAACCATCAACGTGATCCATTATATAAACAAACTGAAGAAGCAGAACCACATGATCATTTCATTAGATGCTGAAAAAGCATATGACAAAATTCAACACCCCTTCATGATAAAAGTCCTGGAAAGAATAGGAATTCAAGGCTCATAACTAAACCTAACAAAAGCCATATACAGCAAACCAGTCGCTAACATTAAATTAATGGAGAGGAACTTGAAGCAATCACACTAAAATCAGGGATTAGACAAGGCTGCCCACTCTCTCCATACTTACTCAATATAGTTCTTGAAGTTCTTGTCAGAGCAATCAGACGACAAAAGGAGATCAAGGGGATATAGATTGGAAAAAAGAAGCCACTATTTGCAGATGATATGATAGTATATTTAAGTGACCCCAAAAGTTCCACCAGAGCACTACTAAACCTGATAAACACTTTCAGCAAAGTGGCTGGGTAAAAAATTAACTCAAATAAATCAGTAGCCTTCCTCCACACAAAAGAGAAACAGGCCGAGAAAGAAATGAGGGAAAGGACACCCTTCATAATAGTCTCAAATAATATAAAATACATCGGTGTGACTTTAAAGAAGCATGTAAAAGATCTGTATGATAAGAACTTCAAGTCTCTGAAGAAAGAAATTGAAGAAGACCTCAGAATATGGAAAGATCTCCCATGCTCATGGATTGTCAGGATTAACATAGTAAAAATGGCCATTTTACCAAAAGCGATCTAGATATTCAATGTAATCCCCATCAAAATACCAATTCAATTCTTCAGACAGTTAGACAGAACAATTTGCAAATTCATCTGGAGTAACAAAAATTCCAGGATAGCTAAAACTATCCTCAACCATAAAAGGTCTTCTGGGGGAATCACTATCCCTGAACTCAAGCAGTATTACAGAGCAATAGTGATAAAAACTGCATGGTATTGGTTCAGAGACAGACAGATAGACCAGTGGACTAGAATTGAAGACCTAGAAATGAACCCACACACCTATGGTAACTTGATTTTTGACAAGGGAGCCAAAACCATCAAATGGAAAAAAGATAGCATTTTCAGCAAATGGTGCTGGTTCAACTGGAGGTCAGCATGTAGAAGAATGCAGATCGATCCATGCTTATCACCCTGTACAAAGCTTAAGTCCAAGTGGATCAAGGACCTCTACATCAAACCAGATACACTCCAACTAATAGAAGAAAAAGTGGGGAAGCATCTCGAACACATGGGTACTGGAGAAAATTTCCTGAACAAAACACCAATGGCCTATGCTCTAAGATCAAGAATCGACAAATGGGATCTCATAAAACTGCAAAGCTTTTGTAAGGCAAAGGACACTGTTGTTAGGACAAAATGGCAACCAACAGATTGGGAAAAGATCTTTACCAATCCTACAACAGATATAGGGCTTATATCCAAAATATACAAAGAACTCAGGAAGTTAAACTGCAGGGAGACAAATAACCCTATTAAAAAATTGGGTTCAGAGCTAAACCGAGAAGTCATAGCTGAGGAATGCTGAATGGCTGAGAAACACCTAAAGAAATGTTCAACATCTGTAGTCCTAAGGGAAATGTAAATCAAAAGAATCCTGAGATTTCACCTCAAACCAGTGAGAATGGCTAAGATCAAAAACGCAGGTGACAGCAAATGCTGGCGAGGATGTGGAGAAAGAGGAACACTCCTCCATTGTTGGTGGGATTGCAGACTGATACAACCATTCTGGAAATCAGTCTGGAGGTTCCTTGGAAAATTGGACATTGAACTACCTGAGGACCCAGCTATACTACTCTTGGGCATATACCCAAAAGATGCCCCAACGTATAACAAAGACATGTGCTCCACCATGTTCATAACAGAGTCATTCATAATAGCCAGAAGCTGGAAAGAACCCGGATGCCCTTCAACAAGGAATGGATAAAGAAATATGGTACATCTACACAATGGAATATTTCTCAGCCATCAAAAACCATGATTTTATGAAAGTCATAGGCAATGGATGGATCTGGAAAATAATCATCCTGAGTGAGGTAACCGAATCACAGAAAAACACACATGGTATGCACTCATTGATAAGTGGCTATTAACCAAAATGCTTGAATTGCCGTAGATGCACAGAACACATGAAACTCAAGAGGGATGATCAAAATGCGAATGCTTCACTCCTTCTTTAAAAGGGGAACAACAGTACCTTTCGCAGGGAATAGGGAGGCAAAGTTGAAAACGGAGGCAGAAGGAACACCCATTCAGAGCCTGCCCCACATGTGGCCCATTGATATACAGGCACCCAATTAGACAAAATGGATGAAGCAAAGAAGTGCAGGCCGACAGGAACTGGATGTAGATCTTTCCCGAGAGACACACCCAGAATACAGCAGATACATAGGTGAATGCCAGCAGCAAACCACTGAACTGAGAATAGAACCCCCGTTGAAGGAAGCAGAGAAAGCACTGGAAGAGCTTGAAGGGGCTCGAAACTCCATATGAACAGCAATGCCAAGCAACCAAAGCTTCCAGGGACTAAGCCAGTATTCAAAGACTATACATGGACTGACCCTGGCCTCCAACCTCATAGGTATCAATGAATAGCCTAGTAAGAGCACCAGTGGAAGGGGAAGCCCTTGGTCCTGCCAAGACTGAATCCCCAGTGAACGTGATTGTTGGGGGGGGTGTGGCAATGCGGGGAGGATGGGGGAGGAGAAGCCATATAGAAGGAGAGGGGGAGGGGTTAGGGGCATGTTGGCCCGGAAACCGAGAAGGGGAATAACTATCCAAATGTAAATAAATACTCAAGTTAATAATGTAAAAAAAATCCAAGTTACAAACTATTATGGATATTTACCAATATAAATTAATAGTCAGATAATCAAACTTATGTTCATATTAGATGCTAAATTACTTAATCACAATAAAATGTTTTCAATGTTATTCAGGTAACCAATAGTTAAGACTGGATAGTCTTTGACAATTTAGATATACTCGTGATAGGAAGTTGATCTTCAAAATCCTCAGGAATCCACAGAATATGGCATTTACAATTATTTCATTATTAAAAGATCTTTTGATTATGAGACAGGTCTGTTCCTGGCAGTTCCCCAATTTCACTTCAAAGAACCTGATGAGTATCAATAACCTCCACAGGGAGTTGCTTCAGTTACAGCATGCTAGCCAGTGGACAAAGAAAACGTCCAGGTTTCAACTACAGATAAATGCTGTTCAGAAAGGATAAATGGACCCAGGGGAGTTGACTATCATGCTCTTCCAAGACAAGTTAAGCAAGTCCTTCATAATTACTGCTTTGCAAAAATCTGTAAGACATATTGGGCTAAACAGTTGAAATTATATGCTCAAATGTCATAGAATTTGGGGACTGTCTAGGCAATTAACTGTCTTTGTCATTTCTATAATATTTGGAATCTGCATCCCTGTACTTCCCATATACCTAGGTAGTATTTATTCCTTCTGATATTGAGAAGGAAATGAAGACTAGATAGTCAATGTCTTATTATAGTCTTAAATTGTTTAAGATTTAAGATAATGTTCTAGGTCTAAAATTATGTTTTTAAGATGTTAATGCAAGTTAGGATAGACATTGAGTTAAGTACAAAGCTTTAAACACACCAAAATAGGATATCTAATAGAATATTTTACAAAGTTGCCAAGTACTATTGACTAGATATTGTAAATGTATATATTACCTTGTAGTTCTCATAATCGTTATAATTGTATTCAATTTATATTTGGGAAAAGGAGCCTTTTATTCAGTCTAAAAAGAGGAATTTTAGAGAGAAAGTTGTATGTACTGTATGGATGCATTATCTGTGAATTAAAAAGCTTATTACCTATGGCTTAGGCAGGAAATAGAAGGTGGAACATTTGGAGACAGAAAGAATTCTGGGATAGATCCAGGCAGAAGATTCTTCTGGGAAGATGTGAGGAGACAGATGCATGATACCTGAGCATAGGTGACAGGATGTAGGTTAAAATAAATGGGATGTTAGAGAAGAGTCTAGCTATCTACCCAAAGTATTTGTAGTGGCTATTCCTGCTTGTCAACTTGACTACATCTGGAATGAACTACAATCCAGAATTGGAAGGCTCACCTGTTATCCTGATCTTGAGGCTGAGAGATACAAGTTTCTGACCTGGATCATGGCATGGAAATCTTGAGGCATAGTGGCTATGAATCCCAGGAGAGTAAAGCAAGATCTCTGAGTTCAAGGTCATCTGTGACAAAGCAAGTCCCAGTTCGAGGCATGGTGATACACACCTTTAATCTGGGTCACTCCTTATGCTACATAAGGACATTGGAAGAAAGAAGACTCTTCTTTGCCTACTGATCTTGTGGGACTGATCAACTGCTAGATCCTTCGACTTCCATTCACAACTGCTGCTGACCATTGTTGGTGAGTTGGACTACAGACTGTAAGTCATCAACAAATTCCCTTACTATAATGAGACTACCCATAAGTTTTGTGAGTCAAGAGAACCCTGACTAATACAAATTTTAAGTGTGAGTCTTATTTCTGGGAGAATGGGGCTGGGAGGAAGAACCAGAACTAACTTCAACATTCAAGGAAGGTTTTTCTTCCATTGTTTCCACACTCCACTCGTTGCTTGCCTCCCATTTCATTGTCTGTAAAATTAAAGAGGCTGAATTAAGATGGTAAATAATTATGGCAATCATTACAATATGAAGATTTGTACTAAAGGGGTACAGCATCAGGAACATTGAGAATTAATCCCTTAAAGGGAAGAATATTTTACACTGCAAGGGCCTTGGACCTATGAATCTGTCATCTTCATTCCTAGTGTATTCATAAGCACATCAAGAAGCAAACAATCACAACTATGCACTTAGTGTGTGAACGCCCACTGGTCTTAGTGTTCCCTTGTATGGCTAACTATTCTCCCAAGCACTTGTGTAGATGCATGCTTCCTATATATCCTTACTATAGCTGCCAGGTTCTGGGCCTTCCCATGAAGCTAATTCAATGAGGACAAATAGAGACTTTGTCCTTGTGACTTGGGTCTTCACTGTAGAAGCTGAATCAAACAATGCCTAATCTAAATATCATAGGGGGACTTACTTGTCTTTAGGTCTAATATTAGATTGTGGAGCATCTACTTTTAGCTACTTCTCCCTAACCCCTTTGTAGCCATAATGTGACCTACATATGCAGCATTCATTTATATAGGAAAGACAAAAATTGGTGTGTGATTTATAATATCTTGTCTGGAAACTAGGTTATTAATTAAAGTTCATATAAAAGTCTTGTGTTTGCCAGTGACCACCTATGCTACTTTACATATAAACTAGAATTATCTGAGAATAGTAAACCTCATTTGAGAACATGACGAGCAGAGAAGTCTGCAAATAATTTTCTTAATTAGTAATATATTGAAGAAGGCAAAGCCTGTTGTGAGTGGATACATCCCTGCGCTAGTATTCTTTTGTTCTATAAGAAATCTGGTTCAACAAGTACTTGAAACGAACCAGTATGCAGCACTTCTTCATCAGATCCTGTTCCTGCCATGTTTTTTTCATTTGTTTTTGTTTTTGTTTTGTTTGTTTTTTGGTTTTCTTTTCCTTTTCCAAGTTCCTTAGATGGTGAGAAGTGATATGTAATTGTAAACCAAATAAACCGATTCTCTGAAAAAAAATATAAAATAGCACAATACTCTCTGCTGTGTAATAAAACTCTTCAAAATGATGGTGTCCACTTCTCTTTGGGTTGCTGCTACATTCACTATCTTGTCCCTTGTTTATATTTCATATTCTATAGAAGACCTGATTCCTGATTAATCTACTTCTTATCCCCTTTGTTGTGATATTAGAGCACCATTATACATCCAGTGTGTTCCTTCTGTAGCCAGGCAGGAGCCCCAGTGTAGCAATAGAGACACCAAACTGCCCACAAAACTTTCAAACCAAAATGTATTCTGTCTACAAGAAATGCAGGTGCGGGGCATGGAGCAGAGACTGAAGGAATGGCCAATCAATAACCAGCCCAACTTGAGACCCATCCCATGGACAACATCAATTCATAACACTATTAATGACACTCTGGTATGCTTACAGACAGGAGTTTAGCATGGCTGTCCTCTGAGAGACACCACCCAGTAGCTGACTCGGACATATACAGACACCCACAACAAAATAGAGGATGAAGCTTGAGGACTCTAATGTAAGAGTAGGAGGAAGGATTGTGGGCCCCAAAAGGGATAGGAATTCCATAGGAAGTCCAACAGAGTCAAATAACCTGGAACCTTGGGTTCAGAGTCTGAACCAGAACCAAAGAACATTTACTCACTGGACCTAGGTCATACTTAACAGATGCACAGCTTGACCTTCATGTGGTTCCTGAAAAACAGAAGCTGAGGTTATCCCAAAAGCTGTTGCCTATATGTGAAATATGTTCTAGTAGCTGAGCTCCCTTGTCTCACCTCAGTGGGAGAGGAAGCACCTAGCCTCAGAGAAACTTGAGGTGTGAGGGTGGAGGAGATACCCAGGGTTGGAGGGAAGAGGCATCCACTCAGAGGAGAAGGGGTTGTCAGAAGGGGGATTGAGGGTGGGAGGGAGTGACTAGAAGGGGGGCAGTGAGTCATTTAACATAGTCACTTGTGATTGATAAACAAAACCTTACAAGATGCCTGCTATACCAATGAACACTAAATTTACTAAATGTCTAAAACATTCAGTACTCTTAAGTCTTCTATTTTAACATACAAAAGGTGAATAATAGTAAAAAAATGTACCTTGTAAGATCACAAAGCAAGTAATGTGCTCTTATACCATTTTTTGGAGTAGAAGAGACAGCTGTGCGACAGACTGATGAGAACATCTGCTGCAGAGTAAGAGATACGTCTGTTTTTTTTCCTTCCCCACACACAATTTACATCTGAGCTTCAAGATTTCCTGAAAGTCCAAAGAATCTGGACTGCTGAAGAATGGGGCCATCATCATGAATCCAAATAACAATTAATGAAAGTGAAGGCACAACATACTCAAACTTAGGGGAAACAATAAAAGCAGAAAACTCATAGCTCTGAGTGCCTCCAAAAAGAAACTGGAGAGAGTGTACACTAGCAGCTGATAGCAACATGAAAGCTCTAGAACAAAAAGAAGTAAACAAACCCAAGAGGAGTAGAAGGCAGAAAATAATCAAACTCAGGGCTGAAATCAACCAAGTAGAAACAAAAGAGTCTTGCAATCAAAAAAAGCCCAGGACCAGATGGGTTTAGTGCAGAATTCTATCAGACCTCCCAGGAAGACCTAATACCAATTATTCTTTAAACTATTCCACAAAACAGAAACTGAGGGGACAGTGCCCAGTTTGTTCTTTGAAGCTACAATTACACTTATACCTTAACCACACAAAGACCCAACAAAGAAAGAGAACTTCAGACCAATTTCCCTTATGAATGTCAATGCAAAAGTACTCAAAATTCTCTCAAACCAAACCAAGAACACATCAAAACAGTCGTTCACCATGATGAAGTAGGCTTCATTCTAGGATTGCAGTGATGGTACAGTATATGGAAATCTACCAATGTAATCTAATATATAAAAAAGTGAATGAAAAAAATTATCTCATTAGATGCTGAGAAAGCGATAGAACTGAGAATGGGGTCCCTAGTGGAGGAGGTAGAGAAAGGATTGAATTAGCTGAAGGGATTTGCAACCCTGTAAGAAGAACAGCAAGATCAACCAACCAGACCCCCCCAGTGCTCCCAGAGAGTAAACCAACATTCCAAGACTACACATTGATGGACCTATGGCTCCAGCCACTTATGTAGCAGAGGATGGCCTTGTCAGGGATCAATGTGAGGAGAGGCCCTTGTTCCTGTCAAAGTTCATTGCTCCTGTGTAGGGGAATGTCAGGGCAGGGAGGTGTAAGGGAGTAGGTGGGTGGGTGATGGATCACCATCCTAGAAGCAGGGGGAGGGGGAATGTGATAGCAGGACTCTGGTGGGAAACCCAGAAACGGGATAACATTTAAAATGTATATAAAAAATATCCAGTAAAAGACACCCCCCCCAAGGACTATTGAAAATAATGACTTCATGAAATTCTTAGGCAAATGGATGGGACTAGAAAATATCATCCTGAGGTTACTCAGTCACAAAAGAACATACATGGTATGCGCTCACTGATAAGTGGATATTAGCCCAAAAGCTCAGAATATTCAAGATACAATTCACATCCCATATGAAGCTTAAGAAGAAGGAAGACCAAAAAGTGGATGCTTCAGTCTTCCTCAAAAGGGAAATTAAATACCCACAGGTGGCAATACAAGGGGCAAAAAGTGGAACATTGACTAAAGTCAAGGACATCCAGAGACTGTCCCTCCTGGGGATCCATCTCATATGCAGCCACCAAACCTAGTCACTATTGCTGATGCCAAGAAATACTTGCTGACAGGAGCCTGATATCAATGTCTCCTGAGAGGCTTTGCCAGAGCCTTACTGATACAGATGAGGATGTTTTCAGGTAACCATCATACTGAGCATGGGGATCCCCAATGGAGTATTTAGCGAAAGGACCGAAGTAGTTGAAGGGGTTTGCAACCCCACAGGAAGAACAATATCAACAAACCAGAACCCCTAGAGCTTCTAGGGACTAAACCACTAACCATGGAAGGACCCATGTCTCCAGCCTTGTATGTTGCAGAGAATGGCATTATCTGGCATCAATAGGAGAAGAAGCCCTTGGTACTCTGAAGGCTCATTTCCCAGGTGTAGGGGAATGTCAGGATGTTGAGGTGGGCATGGATCTATGGGGGAGTATCCTCACAGAAGCAGCAATACGGGTTTAGTTCCAGGATAAAACACACACACGCAACCTTTATATTTAAAATAAGCCTTAATGAACACAAGAGCTCTGCAGATATCCATTCTGTATGTGATGATGTCTATTTTTCAGCCAATAATTCCATCATATAATTTGCCTTGTTACATCTATGTTGCTCTTAACTCCAATTAGCCAACCCGAATGGCCCATTATTTTATGACTTACCTAACTGACATTGCCTTTCTCTTCTTTCCACCTTCTTCTTCCCCTATGGTCCTCCTCTGATCCCCAAGTCTGGGAACTCTAAACCCTGCCTATGTCTCCTTGCCCAGCTTTTAGCTGTTGGCATATTCATTCACCAATTAGAAATAAATTAGGGGCAAGGTCACTTAATGTCACTTGGGTCTACCTGCAAACTCTTTTGTCTTTGGGTCAACCAGGTCTCAGAGACCTGCACTTAACATTACAATACATAGCAACAAACCAAACCTCAGCATTCTAGCATTGCTATGTTTGTTGGAGTGCATCTTTAGCACCATTCTTTATTTTCTTCTCATTTACAAATAATTATCATGTTGTTTAGGGTGCTCTTTATTGACTCACATAATAGTTTTTATTAAACTGCATTACTCATAATTTTTAGTAAACAAGCTTTAAAGATTTACCTCCTAATTTCTTCTCAAGTAGCAAAACAAGTTTTGAAATATAATATTATGGATTTACCACATAATTCTTATATACTATACTTTAAAACATCACAAAATGTGACATAACCATTGCTTTCTTGACTATATAATCAAGAATATGGAAGTTTGAAATAATGAAGCATTTAGTGTTCATTGCTACAAGTCATAGCTTTATTGTCCTTTACTAAATGTACTTCAGCTGTCAATAACATTATTTACTGATTCATAACTGATGAACTAGCTTTTCCTCAGAATCTTTTATTTTAGATTTTGCTCTTGCTATCATCACTAGCTGTCTGTATAGGAGAGGTTTCTTTCTTCTAATTTTATTCCTCTCTAAGTCAAGAGAGACACATATCTTTGCCATTTATCCTTTGTAAAATACAGCATTGAGATATGTTCAAAATTTCCTGTACTTTTTGAAATTTTCACACACACACACACACACACACACACACACACACACACAAATTGTTCTAAAAATAAAAATTTCTCCAAAGGGCATAGTTCTATATCCCATATATTTACAACATTGTTGTTAAAATCATCAAGGTGCCACTGAATTTATTAGCATCCATCTAAATATTTAGACATTGGTGTGTACAGAGTTTTGATGTAAAAGAGATTTTCTTTTGGAAAGTTGCAGTAAAACTTAAAAAGTGTTACTTCAAAATTTTATTTTAAAAAAGTATGTTTACATCTTTCAGACAATTTACAAAAGTAAAACTATATGAATTCTCAGATCATGTTATCAACTTGATCTCTGCCATTGGTTTAAAGGTCTGTGTCAGCTCCACACAAAGAAAATGTTTTCACAAACTCTCCCACTTTCTTTAACCTCATGGACCTCCTAGGAAGGGTGAAGCTTCTCTACCTAAACCTCATGATGGTGCAGCATCCCAGCATGAATATTGACACTTACTTTCTCTGTTTTCCAGAGTGACATCCAGTAAAAGAAATTTATTTTGGGTTGTGTTATCATGATTTCTATTTCCCAAACATTGATTCTTGAAAATTCTTACTGTTGCCACAAATACCAGGCTTTGGGGTAAAGAACTCACATGCTTTACCAACATGAAATATCATTATATTCATGTTAATCCAAACACCAGTGTCCCATCATTCCTACCAAAAAATGTGGAGTATTAAGTGGAACCCTCTATGGTAGATAGTTTTCAAGAACAATCTCACAATCAGATTTACAGAAAATCTTTGGTGGATTTACTAAGAGACTCAATTCTGAGATGGAATCAGGACATCATGAATAAGAGAATAACTAAGAAAAGCATTGAAAAGTAAGATGTAAAGACACACATGTAATGTTAGAAAGAACTGACAGAAGACTGTGGGTGGCAGTTCACTGACAGAGTGCTTGCCTAATGCAAACAAGGTCCTGGCTTGAATTCCTAGGCTCTGGTGCTGGGGATTTATTATGTTGTCTAAACTAATGCCTAGCTTGTTAGAAATCCTGGGTTTAATTTCCATTGTGCTGTGAGTCCAGTGTGATGTGCTGTGTGTCCAATGTGCTGTGCTCTCTATCTCTGTGTGTGTGTTTGTGTGTGGCTGTGTTTGTGTGTGTATATATGTATGTTCGTGTGTTTGAGTGTATATGTGCATATATGTGTGAATGTGTGCCTGTGTGTGCATGTATATGCATATGCAAAACAAATCAAAGCTGACAATTAAACCAGAACAAAATAAGGTTGTTCTAGCAACGATTCTAGTAAAAGGGCAGCAGAATCTAGGATTCCTTTGCAACTGAAACTGATTAGCTATGCCAAAGTCAAGAGAAGCAGAAGAACAAGGTTCTGCGGGAAAGTGACAGTCTCATTACTATGCTGTACATGTAGTTTCTCTTTCAATATTATTGCCTGAAGTTCAAGATAGAAGCCAAGAAGTTGGAGCCTTTGGAGGATGTTTCAGAGGGGTTTTGAAACAGTTGGCTCTAAAAAATTGTGTTTTCCAGTTCTTGATGCTCTGATAGTGTAGCTGAGGTTCAGTGGAGTGTTTGTGCAAGACGTCAATGAAAGATACTGCTTGAACCTTTTAGCATTGTCCTTCTATTGTTTTTCTCATATTTTTTTCAAGGAGTGCTGTCGGTAATTTGGGAGCCCACACATGTCAGGTTTGTTTTGTATCAGTTGTATAACCCAAATTTGAAAAATAGTGTGTTCAGGTGACACCTGATTTGAATCATTGGTAACACAAGGTGTGAGATATGTTCCCTAAATTTTGTATTAATTATAACAATTATATTTAAAGTAAAACATATATCATATGAAAAGCATAATACATTTCTTCCTCATTTTTATATGTCTATTTATTAATAGTTTGTCGTGCTTTTTATATTATAATTTCCTTATGTTTTTCTTATATAGTTATAAACAAGGTTTAGAAAATATGTATTTTATTGCTAACTCAGTATTTTCACTTTTAAGCCAGAAAATATTTGAAGCATTTATAATGCCTACAGGTTACACATATTTCTTTGCAAAAAACAATGACTAGAAAAAGAGGGGGTATAATATTTTTCATATACATATGTGCAATAGTAATTTATATCTTCTAGTCTCAAAAGTATGTACTGTCTAAAGTTACTATATTTTCCCGTTTTCTCTGTAATAAACTTTACTTTTCAATTATAACTACATGTAAAGCTGTTAGAAATAGTCAAATCTGCCTGTTGTTAACTAATTCAGATGATAAACATCTTGAATCCTTGAATTCATCCAGCTAAAGATCTTTATTTTGAATATTCCTGTTGCTGTACAGATACTGAGCAACTCACAAGGTTTGAATCAAGGTTGCTGTGCACTTTAGAAGGAGCTACCTGTCTCTGAGGACCAGTGTCGAAGAGAAGTTTCCAGCATTTGAGAAGATAACAAAGCATGTTCAGTGTTTGAGGCTCCAGCAGTTGCCATCACTTCCATGAGAGACGTGGCATCTGACAGAAACCATATTTTAGGCTGGATTTACTGCTTTTCAGTACTTTCAGAATCCAGGAATTCTTTAGCAAAAACTGATCACATCTGCACAGATTACTTGAGGAAACACTGCACAGTAGATATTTAAAACATTAAATTGAAGAGACTTTAAATAGTTCTTAGTAAATTAAAAAAATTAATTAAATTATATTTTTAATTAAACTACAATTACATCATTTATTTCTTCCATTTTCTCCTTCATATACTTCTCATGTCGCATAACTCTTCCATAGCAAATTCAAGGCCTCATCTTCTTTTACTAATTTCACATAAACATATAGATTGTACATACATACACACACACACACACACACACACACACATACGTATACATACCATAAGTGTGTGAATACAACCTGCTGAGTTTCTTCAATATTGCTTGCATGTATATGTTTCTAAAGAAGTCTACTGACTACAGAATAAAAATGTTTTATCCTCAAGAATGTTCTATTTCAATCTGAAGCTCTTAAACTGCCAATGATACTTAAAGCTCTAACAAAGAGTTTCCTTATTGCAACCTTCATCTCATTATTTCTCAGCGTGTAGATGACAGGATTCATAGAAGGAGTGATAATGGCATCAAAAATCGCCAAAAATTTATCTATGGGTAAAGTAGGGAAAGGCCACACATAGACAATAATGCAAGGACCAAAGAACAAAATCACCACAGTGATGTGAGCCGAGAGAGTGGAGAGGGCCTTGGAGGAAGCACCTGAGGAGTGTTTATGAACCGTGACCAGGATGAAGAGGTAAGACACAATCAGGATGAAGAAAGTGGCCATGGAGATGAAACCACTGTTGGCAGTGACCAGGAACTCCAGTCTGTATGTATCTGTACATGCAAGCTTGATGAACCGAGGAAAATCACAATAAAAGCTGTCCATTTTATTAGCTCCACAGAAGGGTAAACTTACAACAAAAGCCAGCTGGGCCACAGAATGGATCAGGCCAATGGTCCAAGCAAGAGCCACAAGAACAATGCACATTCTGAGACTCATGATGGTGAGGTAGTGGAGGGGCTTACAGATAGCAGTGTACCTGTCATAGGCCATGACTATGAGCAACACCATCTCTGTTCCCCCAACAGTGTGAATGAAGAACATCTGAGTGATGCACCCGTTCAAGGAGATGGCTTTGTGCTTTCTGAAGAGGTCAGAAATCATCTTTGGAGTAGCAATGCTGGACACACCTGTATCAATGAAGGAGAGGTTTGCCAGCAGGAAGTACATGGGGGAGTGCAGGTGATGGTCTGAGATGATTGTGAGCACAATGAGCAGATTTCCCAGCATGCTTGCTACATAAAATACTGTGAAGAACAGAAAAAGGAGAATCTGAATTCTCCATGAATTGGTGAGGCCTAGCAACAAAAATTCTGATACCACTGAGTGATTTCCTCCATCCATCAACTTGTGCAAGCCTGACAACGAGCTGACTATTACCTGAAGGGCACAAGAGAGGAAAATTAATTTTTATGCAAAAGGGTTTTTTCTTGGTTGTAAAACAATGACCCAAATACAGAAAAACTAAAACAACCTGTTGTTTTACAAAGAGACTATATAGAATCATAGAGAGATGAGGTACAGAACTTTTCTATGCTTACATATTTAGGGCACCTGATCATTTAAACCTACATTTAGTTTGATAGTGTATAATCAAGAGAGGAAAAAGAAGCAAAGCACTTGAGCATCTAAGGTGAGTCAAACAAGCCGTACAGGCCCTTGTCTTCACCAACATCTCCATGAGAAGTTAATGTCTTATGTGCATGCATGTGCATGCATGCTAAAAGAATTTGTGCTTTCAGTCCTTGTGCCTTGTTTCCATATTTTGTTCTGTAATTTATTTATTTATTTATTCATTTATTTATTTATAATTACCGATACATCTTGTTTTCCTAGTTTTGCAATATTCTCTTCAATGAAGAAGATAATTTTAAAAATATTAAATCTTTGCTCAGTTAACCTAGTGCTTTTTCATTAATTAAATCTGTTCTTAGATAATTTTATGCATGTATACAATGCATACTGACCAATTTTATCCCCATCGCTCACCATATTCCATCCATTCCATTCCCATCCCCAACTAATACTTTCAGTGCTTGTGTGTGTGTGTCTGTGTGTGTGTGTGTGTGTGTGTGTGTGTGTGTGTGTGTGTGTGTACACACAGTTTTGTGACCCCCTTATTTTAATTAGGTTCACATGTATCTACGTGTCTGCAGCTCTCTTTTGGGGGCTGGTATGCTCAGTTGTGGGTACACAACTGGAGGTACTTCTCTTTCTACACTTCCTTTCCTAGGATCTATCAATAGCCAAAAAATAGTACCCAAAGAGCCTCTTACCCTTCCATGAAAATTATATTTAGGGTTAGGTGGGCCCACCAAACTTATTGATTAATGCCCCCCAATACAAATAGAAAAGAAGATAACTATGTAACTCTACCACAAGCCCCAGAAACAACTCATATTGAACAGTTAACATGTCAGTTTTGTTTGCCAAAAATATACTGAATCTCTTCCCTGAGTTAGTCAACTAAATCAGTCCACAGATGGCAATCACTCACTTAAAGAACTAAGAGAAAATGAGAAACTTCAATCTTGTGAGAGCTGTAATTCCCAAAGGGAAAATCTGGGAATTCTTTTGACTGCTGCTTAGAAGTAAAGTCACAGAAATGAAGACTCTATAAAGCCCAGAAGCTGATAGTATAAGTTGGAGAATATTGCTACGAAAACTAAAAGAGTAAGAAAAAGAAGAAAGGGATACGGAAAATAAAATAAGAAAACACTTTGCACCTTTCTGATGTAATGCTTTTTTTTGCGATAAGCATTCTACCTTTCTTTTATAGCCAGTTTGGAGCCTCCTGAACATCTTCCCCAAAAGCATGAGCAAAAGTCACACATGTTCAGTTGATCCTCTTCTCTCTGCTTCTACAGCACACAAAGGAAACATGTCAATAAGAGATCGTAGCATCAAATGAGGTCAAATAATTTATGACCAATAGTTGTAGTCAGATCATCCATCCGTAGGTAGTTTGGACTGATGTCTGCTTGGCTGTGAACTATGTGTTCACACATGTGTTTTGGTTACATGGCAATGCTTTTAGTGGGAGAATTTCTCCAGGTTTTGAGAAGGATAATTTCACATTCAGAAAGAGAGCAACACCTTTTCAGAACAAAGAGCTTTATGATGTTTTTCCCAAGTAAAAAGTGTTCTAATTAGTAGGGTCCACTGAGTCTACACTGCTACCCAGGGAATAAAAGGACAAAAGACATGAAGAACAAAAGTAGCTCACACATAGATGTTCAGAATTACTTTTTCTTCAGAATGAGTAAACAAAGTAACTGATGAGAAAGTCAACACCTCAGAAATCTGAGAGGCAGAGATGCTAGAAAAAAGCGACAATACTTATTCTAGTATTAGCAATGATGACTCATTAAATGAGAAATTAGGGTCTGCCAAACTGTCATTCACTCTGGTAATGACCACACTATGTCTTCCAGTTTTTTTTTTTTTTTTGGTTCTTTTTTTCGGAGCTGGGGACCGAACCCAGGGCCTTGCACTTCCTAGGTAAGCGCTCTACCACTGAGCTAAATCCCCAGCCCCTGTCTTCCAGTTTTATATAGTTTCCAAGCCCAGACTTTAGGCTGTAGATATTTCTTATCTGAAATATGGTCAGACAATTGAGGGTAATACTAAGTAGAAGAGGTATTGTTATGTCACAAAGTTTTCAACCAACTCTCTGTGTCCACATTTAACACCAATTATGCACATTTTATAATTTTCCTAAAATAGATGTTTTCTGTATTTCTATAATTTCCATCATTCTTCAGATACTAATGTTCCAAGATAATTCCTATGAAAATGTACAATTGACAAACTTCAAGACCATTGCCACATTCTCCTACAACCTAATGTCTGAAGGAAAACAAGAAGTGGCATCTTGTGGGATGATGCCGCAGGAGAGGCAGGAACAAGACAGAATGAGGCCTGTCATTGGATGAGAAGGAAGCATGGGTGGGAGAAAAGTTTGAAGGAAGAGGAAAAGATGGGAATGGAAGAGACAGGAGGGATGGAGAGTAGCCGGGGCAAAGAGGGAGCCTTGGAGAGAGAACATGGAGGATGTTAAGATCCCACATTTACAGGTTGTTATGAATGTTCTTAAGGGATGGATGTGTACAGGGCTTTGTATGTTTAGGTGGGTAATTATATCTTATAAATTGGATCAAAGGTTATTGTGTGGTATTTTCTTTCATGTAGCGATTAAGTGAAAGAAAGTGTGCGGCTGCTAGAGACACTGGGCTGCCGCAGAATTGGGAGGTGTGTTTCTGGCATGGAAGCCTGCCTTGGGAACTAGCTAGGTAGAGAGATTGCTGCCAGGCTCAGAGAGAAGCCTTCGGCAGTGTGATATAGGATGTAGCAAAGCAGGTGAGAGGCTTTGCTGACTGAGACTTAAGATATATAGCAGATAACGTGGGACACTGCGGTGACAAACCAAGTGGGGGTAAAAGAACACTATTATATGTTTTATAGTTTTATAACAACAGCATCTTATGTAGAACATATAGCCAATACTTATTAAGTCTTCTTTTCTACCAGTGTATTTGGAAAAATTACAGTAGCTATCAGTACAAGACAAATGTTGACCAATTTTTTATGAGAGGCAGAATAATGGAAACACATACAGGGTTTGTGGGAATAAATGCTAGTTTAGATGCTCAGTGAAAATGTGGAAATTCCTCATATAATAATGGTATGCCAATAATATGGTGGCATGATCACATTGATTACTGCATTATTGAAATTACAGTCCGATCTACTGGAAAACAGAAACTGTAGGGAAAATTCTGAAAATATATATCCTATAAACTATAAATATACACTAGAAAATAGAAGAATGAAAAAGTATTTAGAGATACCAGATTTACTGACATTGAAACAGAAGGGTGGCTACAACCAACCTAAATAAATATCTGAGTAATGAGATTGAAGCAATAAGGAATTTCTCATCTATGAAATATACAATGCCAGGGGAATTCACTGATGTATTCTATAATTCAATTAATGAAGGTCTAATACCAATATGTTTCAGACTATTTTATAAAACACAAAGGGTAGGAACATTTTTAGATCCTTTATTCAAAGTCAGTATTACCTTGATAGTAGACCTAGAGAAGGACATGATCAATGAAAATTTTAACCAATTGTTCTTTTTGTTCAAGAATAAAAAGTATAAAAAATGGCATTAAAAAGAAATCCAAAAGAAAATACAATATGTACTTCTTATAATTTGTAAACATGAAATATATCTTTGACAAATTATGAAACTAGGAATGATCATTATCTATGAAAGAGATAACATTATATTAATGTGGAAGAAGTAAAAATAATTCTTTTATTTTCAGGTAGTCCATCTATCTATCTATCTATCTATCTATCTATCTATCTATCTATCTATCATCTATCATCCATCCATCCATCTATCATCACCTAGCTATCATCTATCTATTTGTCTATTTATAGAACAGCAAATATTCTCAGTAGTAGTGATGAAAACATGCCGAAAATGAGCCTCTTTAATGAGTGGTGGGGTGGGGTAGAGTAAAAAAGGGGGGATCATGTGTGAGAAGAGACAGGAGAGAAGTCCAGAGGATCAGGAGTAAGAACAGAAACATGTAGCAGTGTGTTCGGGCATGGCGAACCTCTAGAAAATCCCAGGCGCCAGGGAAGTGAGAGGTTCCCAGGACCCAAACAGGATGACATTAGCTGAAATACCCAACAAAAGGGAGATAGAACCTGTAGAGACCACTTCCAGATGATAGGCATGGCCCTACCTACTCATATCAAACCTTTTAACCCAGAATTGTCCCTGTCTAAAGGAAACACAGGGACAAAAATTGGAGGAGAGCCTGAAGGAAAGGCTATCCAGAGACTGCCTCACCTTGGGATTCATCTAGTCTGAAGACACCAAACCTAGACACTATTGCTGATATTAAGAAGTGCTTGCTAACAAGAGCCTAGTATAACTATAACTGTTCTCTCAGAGGCTCTGCCAGTACCTGACTAAGACTGGTGCAAATACAGTCAACCATTGGACTGAGCTGGGGAACCCCAATGGAAGAGTTAGGAAGACTGAAAGAGCTGAAGGGGATTGTAACCCATAGGAAGAACAATATCAACAAACCCAGACCTCCCAGGGACTAAAACAACAACCAAAGAATATAGATTGATGGATTCATGACTCCAGCTACATACATATGTAGCAGAGGATGGTATTGTCTAGCATCAATGGGAGGGAGGGTCTTGGTTCTGTGGAGGCTTGATGCCTAAGTATAGGGTGTGCTAGAGTGGTGAGGCAGAAGTTAGGTGGGGAGCACAGTTTTACAGGCAAAGGGGATGCGGGCTGAGTTTGGGGATTTCCAGTGGGGAGACAGTGAAAATGAACAACATTTGAAATATAAATAAATAAAATGACCGAAAAGGAAAAGAAAAGAAATATTACTCCTTATTTATTTTATTTTACTTTTTTATTTTTTTGATGGATCATCAAATGTTCTCTGAAAGAAAAGTATTTTATTTTATTTTTTTTTAAATTTTTTTAAAGTTATAGTCTTTTTTTTCTTTTCTTTTCTTTTTTTCGGAGCTGGGGACCGAACCCAGGGCCTTGCGCTTCCTAGACAAGTGCTCTACTCTGAGCTAAATCCCCAACCCAAGAAAAGCATTTTATATCTATAATCTTACATTGGTAGAAATCTTCATATTTTGATATAGAATTGAAGTTATGTTTTCTTACATTCATACAGAGATTTGTATATTGATACAAGTTTAATAATTTCATTGGCATAAATCTTTGTATAAGAATACAAAATTTAATATAAATTATGTTACATGATGTACATTTCAATTCTTTTATTTTTTCTTCTTTATTAACTTGAGTATTTCTTATTTACATTTCCTAAGCCATCCCCCTCCCCTTCTATACACTTAACCATTGGACTCCCCATTACACAACATTCCCCTCCCCATTCTCCCCCCATTACCACCCTCCCCACAACAATCATGTTCACTTGGGGTTCAGTCTTGGCAGGACCAAGGGCTTCCCCTTCCACTGGTGCTCTTAATAGGCTATTAATTGCTACCTATGAGGTTGGAGCCCAGGGTCAGTCTGAATGGTGTTCCTTCTGTGTCTGTTTTAATCTTTGCCTCTCTATTCCCTACCAAGGGTATTCTTGTTCCCCTTTTAAAGAAGGAGTGAAGCATTCGCATTTTGGTCATCCTTATTGAGTTTCATGTGTTCTGTGAATCTAGGGCAATTCAAGCATTGGGGCTAATAGCCACTTATCAATGAGTGCATACCATGTGTGTTTGTCTGTGATTGGGTTAACTCACTCAGGATGATATTTTCCAATTCCATCCATTTACCTATGAATTTCATAAAGTCATTGTTTTTGATAGCTGAGTAATATTCCATTGTGTAGATGTACCACATTTTTGTATCCATTCCTCTGTTGAAGGGCATCTGGGATCTTTCCAGCTTCTGGCTATTATAAATAAGGCTGTTATGAACATAGTGGAGCACGTGTCTTTTTTATATGTTGGGGCATCTTTTGGGTATATGCCCAAGAGAGGTATAGCTGGATCCTCAGGCAGTTCAATATCCAGTTTTCTGAGGAACCTCCAGACTGATATCCAGAATGGTTGTACCAGTCTGTAATCCCACCAAAAAATGGAGGAGTGTTCCTATTTCTCCACATCCTTGCCAGTATTTGCTGTCACCTGAGTTTTTGATCTTAGCCATTCTCATTGGTGTGAGGTAAAATCTCAGGGTTGTTTTGATTTGCATTTCCCTTATGACTAAAGATGTTGAACATTTCTTTAGGTGTTTCTCAGTCATAGGGCATTCCTCAGCTCTGAATTCTTTGTTTAGCTCTGAACCACATTTTTAATAGGGTTATTTGTCTCCCTGCGGTCTAACTTCTTGAGTTCTTTGTATATTTTGGATATAAGGCCTCTATCTGTTGTAGGATTGGTAAAGATCTTTTCCCAATCTGTTGGTTGCCAATTTGTCCTAACCACAGTGTCCTTTGCCTTACAGAAGCTTTGCAGTTTTATGAGATCCCACTTGTCCATTCTTGATCTTAGAGCATAAGTCATTGGTGTTATGTTCAGGAAATTTTTTCCAGTGCCCATGTGTTCGAGATGCTGCCCTAGTTTTTCTTCTATTAGTTTGAGTGTATCTGGTTTGATGTGGATGTGCCGACCTCCAGTTGAACCAGCACCAGTTGCTGAAAATGCTATCTTTTTTCCATTGGATGGTTTTGGCTCCTTTGTCAAAAATAAAGTGACCATAGATGTGTGGGTTCATTTCTGGGTCTTCAATTCTATTCCACTGGTCTATCTGTCTCTGTACCAATACCATGCAGTTTTTTATCACTATTGCTCTGTAATACTGCATGAGTTCAGGGATAGTGATTTCCCCCAGAAGTCCTTTTATTGTTGAGGATAGTTTTAGCTATTCTGGGTTTTTTGTTATTCCAGATGAATTTGGAAATTTTTCTGTCTAACTCTCTGAAGAATTGGATTGGTATTTTGATGGGGATTGCAATGAATCTGTAGATTGCTTTTGGTAAAATGGCCATTTTTATTATGTTATTCCTGCCAATCCATGAGCATGGGAGATCTTTCCATCTTCTGAGGTCTACTTAAATTTCTTTCTTCAAAGGCTTGAAATTCTTATCATACAGATCTTTACTTGTTTGGTTAAAGTCACACCGATGTATTTTATATTATTTGGGACTATTATGAAAGGTGTCCTTTCCTTAATTTCTTTCTTGGCTTGTTTCTCTTTTGTGTAGAGGAAGGCTACTGATTTATTTGAGTTATTCTTTTACCCAGCCACTTTGCTGGAAGTGTTTATCAGGTTTAGTACTTCTCTGGTGGAACGGTTGGGATCGGTTAAATAAACTATCATATCATCTGCAAATAGTAATATTTTGATTTCTTCTTTTCCAATCTGTATCCCCTGGATCTCCTTTTGTTGTCTGATTGCTCTGACTAGGACCTCAAGAACTATATTGAATAAGTAGGGAGAGAGTGGGCAGCCTTGTCTAGTCCCTGATTTTAGTGGGATTTCTTCAAGTTTCTCTCCATTTAGTTTAGTGTTAGCTACTGGTTTGCTGTATATGGTTTTTACTATGTTTAGGTATGGGCATTGAATTCCTATTCTTTCCAGGACTTTTATCATGAAGGGGTGTTGAATTTTGTCAAATGCTTTCTCAGCATCTAATGAAATGATCATGTGGTTTTGTTCTTTCAGTTTGTTTATATAATGGATCACGTTGATGGTTTTCCGTATATTAAACCATCCCTGCATGCCTGGGATGAAGCCTACTTGATCATGGTAGATGATTGTTTTGATGTGCTCTTGGATTGGTTTGCCAGAATTTTATTGAGTGATATGTGTCGATATTCATAAGGGAAATTGGTCTGAAGTTCTCTTTCTTTGTTGGGTCTTTGTGCGGTTTAGGTATTAGAGTAATTGTGGCTTCATAGAAGGAATTCGTTAGTGCGCCTTCTGTTTCAATTTTGTGGAATAGTTTGAATAGTATTGGTATAAGGTCTTCTATGAAGGTCTGATAGAATTCTGCACTGAACCCATCTGGACCTGGGCTCTTTTTGGTTGGGAGACTTTTAATGACTACTTCTATTTCTTCAGGAGTTATGGGATTGTTTAAATGGTTTATCTGTTCTTGATTTAACTTCGGTACCTGGTATCTGTCTAGGAAATTGACCATTTCCTCCAGATTTTCAAGTTTTGTTGAATATAGGCTTTTGTAGTAGGATCTGATGATTTTTTGAATTTTCTCTAATTCTGTAGTTATGTCTCCCTTTTCATTTCTGATTTTGTTAATTTGGACAGACTCTCTGTCCTCTCGTTAGTCTGGCTAAGGGTTTATCTATCTTGTTGACTTTCTCAAAGAACCAACCCTTGGTTCTCTTGATTCTTTCTATGGTCCTTTTTGTTTCTACTTCGTTGATTTCAGCTCTGTGTTTTATTATTTTCTGTCTTCTATTCCTCTTGGGTGTATTTGCTTCTTTTTGTTCTAGACCTTTTGGGTGTGCTGTCAAGCTCCTGATATATGCTCTCTCCTGTTTCTTTGTTCAGGTACTCAGAGGTATGAGTTTTCCTCTTAGCACAGCTTTCATTGTGTCCCAGAAGTTGTGTATGTTGTACCTTCATTTTCATTAAATTCTAAGAAGTCTTTAATTTTTTTCTTTATTTATTCCTTGACCAGGTTATCATTGAGTAGAGCATTGTTCAACTTCCATATATATGTGTGCGTTCTTCCCTTATTGTTATTGAAGACCAGCTTTAGCCCGTGGTGGTCTGATAGGACGCATGGGATTATTTCTATCCTCCTGTACCTTTGAGGCCTGTTTTATGACTGATTATATGGTCAATTTTGGAGAAAGTACCATTAGGTGGTGAGAAGAAGGTATATATTTTTGTTTTAGGATAGGATGTTCTGTAAATATCTGTTAAGTCCATTTGGTTCATGATTTCTCTTAGTTTGTCTATGTCTCTGTTTAATTTCTGTTTCTGTGATGTGTCCATCGATGAGAGTGGGGTGTTGAGATCTCCTACTGCTATTGTGTGGTGCAATGTGTTCTTTGAGTTTTAGTATGGTTTCTTTTATGTATGTAGGTGCCCTTGTATTTGGAGCATAGATATTTAGGATTGAGAGTTCATCTTGGTGGATTTTTCCTTTGATGAATATGAAGTGTCCTTCCTTATCTTTTTTGATGACTTTTAGTTGAAAATTGATTTTATTCGACATTAGAATGGCTAATCCAGCATGCTTCTTCCAATCATTTGCTTGGAAAGTTGTTTTCCAGACTTTCACTCTGAGTTAGTGTCTGTCTTTGTCTCTGAGGTGTGTTTCCTGTAGGCAGCAGAATGCAGGGTCCTCATTGCTTATCCCGTTTGTTAATCTATGTCTTTTTATTGGGGAATTGAGGCCATTGATGTTGAGAGATATTAAGGAATAGTGATTGTTGCTTCCTGTATTATTTGTTTTTCGATGTGAGATTATGTCTGTGATTGTCTTCTCTTTGTTTTATTGCAAAACGACTAGTTTCTTGCTTTTTCTAGGGTGTAGTTTGCCTCCTTATGGTGGGATTTACCGTTTATTATCCCTTGTTAGCGCTGGATTTATAGAAAGATATTGCCGAAATTTGGTTTTGTCATGGAATATCTTGGTTTCTCCATCTATGTTATTTGAGAGTTTTGCAGGATGCAGTAACCTGGGCTGGCATTTGTGTTCTCTTAGGGACTGTATGACATCTGTCCAGGATCTCCTGGCTTTCAAAATCTCTGGTGAGAAGTCTTGTGTGATTCTGATGGGTCTGCCTTTATATGTTACTTGACCTTTTTCCCTTTCTGCTTTTTTTTTTTTTTTTTTTGAGCCTGGGACCGAACCCAGGGCCTTGCGCTTGCTAGGCAAGCACTCTACCACTGAGCCAAATCCACAACCCTCTTTCTGCTCTTAATATTCTTTATTTTGTGCATCTGGTGTTTTGACTATTATGTGATGGGAAGGTTTTCTTTTCTGGTCCAATCTATTGGGAGTTCTGTAAGCTTCTTCTGTGCTTATGGGCATCTCTGTCTTCAGGTCAGGGACGTTTTCTTCTATGATTCTGTTGAAGATATTTACTGGTCCTTTGAGCTGGGAGTCTTCACTCTCTTCTATACCTATTATCCTTAGGTTTGATATTCTCATTGACTCCTGGATTTCCTGAATGTTTTGGACCAGTAGCTTTTTTCTGTTTTACATTTTCTTTGACAGTTGTGTCGATGATTTCTGTGGAATCTTCTGCTCCTGAGATTCTCTCTTCTATCTCTTGTATTCTGTTGGTGATGCTTGTATCTAAGGCTCTTGTCTCTTTCTTTGGTTTTCTATATCCAGTGTTCTTTCCCTTTGTGATTTCTTTATTGCTTCTATTCCCATTTTTAATTCCTTCACCTGTTTGTGTTTTCCTGGAATTCTTTCAGGGATTTGTGTCATTCCTCTCTACAGGCTTCTACTTGTTTGTTTATGTTTTCTTGCGTTTCTCTAAGGGAGTTCTTTATGTCTTTCTTGAAGTCCTACAGCATCATTATCAAATGTGATTTTAAATCTAGACCTTGCTTTTCTTGTGTGTTTAGATATTCAGTGTTTGCTTTGGTGGGAGAATGGTGCTCCGATGATGCCATGTAGTCTTGGTTTCTGCTCTTTGGGTTCCTGGGCTTGCCTCTTGCCATCATGTTGTCTCTGGTGTTACCCTGTTCTTCTGTTTCTGACAGTGGTTAGACTGTCCTATCGGCCTGTGTGTCAGGAGTGCTGTATACCTATTTTCCTTTTTTTCTTTCAGCCAGTTATGGGAACGGAGTATTCTGCTTTCAGGTGTTTAGTCTTTCCTTTCTACTTGTCTTCAGCTGTTCCTGTGGGCCTGTGTCCTGAGTCCACCAGGCAGGTCACTTGGAGCAGAAAAGTTGGTCTCACCTGTGGTCCTGTGGCTCAAGTTGTTGGTGAGCTCTTGGGCTGCTTTTGAGCTCTCTGTGAGGGCAGCAACCAGGAGGGCCTGCTCTGCCTTTTCCCAGGGCCCCCTGCACTGGGGTCCCAGATGGTGTTAGGTGTTTTCCTCTGGAGTCAGAAATGTGGGCAGAGTGTAGTCTCTTCTGGCTTCTCTGAAGGTTTAGCTCTCCCTTCCATGGGATTTGGGTGCAGAGAACTGTTGACTGGTTTGCTTCAGGTCTGGATGGTGTCTGGACTGCAGGTGATCTGCCCTTCGAGGGCCCCTATCTTCCAGTTCCCAGAGGCCATATACAGTTTCCTCTTGGGCCAGGCATGTGGGCAAGGGTGGGCAGTATTGGTGGTCTCTCCCGCTCTGCAGTCTCAGGAGTGCCCACCTGTGCTGGTGGTGAGCTGTCTCTCCCAAGTTGTTTGGGTGCAGTGATCTGTGGGCCGGGATCAGGGAGGTTGGGGCTCCAGCTAAAAACCAGAAGTGTCGCTCTGCTCCCAGACCCTGTGGGACCAGCCTCGGGACCACAGGTAAGACCAACTTGTCTGCGGCAAGAAAGATGCCTGGTGAAATCGGGACACAGAGGCAGAATTCCTCTAGGACCGGGCACGTCCTGTGTTTACCGGAAGTCCCACACCCGCGGATCCCGGCCCGCAGCAGCTCTCTGCTCCCAGACCCTGTGGGAAAGAGACCTCACTGCCTGGTCAGGTGGGCACTCCTAAGGCTGCAGAGTGGAAGAGACCACCAACACTGCCCACCCCTGCCCACATCCCTGGCCCAAGAGGAAACTGTATAAGGCCTCTGGGCTCCCGTGGGGGAGGGCCCAGGAGCGGCAGGACACCTGCCTGAGACACCGCCAGAACCTGAAGGAAACAGACCGGATAAACAGTTCTCTGCCCCCAAATCCCATGGGAGGGAGAGCTAAACCCTCAGAGAGGCAGACACGCCGGGGAAACTAGAAGAGACTGCACTCTGCATACACATCTCGGATGCCAGAGGAAAACACCAAAGGCCATCTGGAACCCTGGTGCACTGAAGCTCCCGGAAGGGGCGGCGCAGGTATTCCTGGTTGCTGCCTCTACAGAGAGCCGGTGGGCAGCACCCCGCAAGCGAACTTGAGCCTTGGGACCAAAGGTAAGACCAACCTTTCTGCTGCAAGAAAGCTGCCTGGTGAACTCAAGACACAGGCCCACAGGAACAGCTAAAGACCTGTAGAGAGGAAAACTACACGCCCGAAAGCAGAACACTCTGTCCCCATAACTGGCTGAAAGAAAACAGGAAAACAGGTCTACAGCACTCCTGACACACAGGCTTATAGGACAGTCTAGCCACTGTCAGAAATAGCAGAACAAAGTAACACTAGAGATAATCTGATGGCGAGAGGCAAGCGCAGGAACCCAAGCAACAGAAACCAAGACTACATGGCATCATCGGAGCCCAATACTCCCACCAAAACAAACATGGAATATCCAAACACACCAGAAAAGCAAGATCTAGTTTCAAAATCATATTTGATCATGATGCTGGAGGACATCAAGAAAGACATGAAGAACTCCCTTAGGGAAACACAGGAAAACATTAATAAACAAGTAGAAGCCTACAGAGAGGAATCGCAAAAATCCCTGAAAGAATCACAAAAATCCCAGAAAAAATTCCAGGAAAACACAATCAAACAGTTGAAGGAACTAAAAATGGAAATAGAAGCAATCAAGAAAGAACACATGGAAACAACCCTGGATATAGAAAACCAAAAGAAGAGACAAGGAGCTGTAGATACAAGCCTCACCAACAGAATACAAGAGATGGAAGAGAGAATATCAGGAGCAGAAGATTCCATAGAAATCATTGACACAACTGTCAAAGATAATGTAAAGCGGAAAAAGCTGCTGGTCCAAAACATACAGGAAATCCAGGACTCAATGAGAAGATCAAACCTAAGGACAATAGGTATAGAAGAGAGTGAAGACTCCCAGCTCAAAGGACCAGTAAATATCTTCCACAAAATCATAGAAGAAAACTTCCCTAATCTAAAAAAAGAGATACCCATAGGCATACAAGAAGCCTACAGAACTCCAAATAGATTGGACCAGAAAAGAAACACCTCCCGTCACATAATAGTCAAAACACCAAACGCACAAAATAAAGAAAGAATATTAAAAGCAGTAAGGGAAAAAGGTCAAGTAACATATAAAGGCAGACCTATCAGAATCACACCAGACTTCTCCCCAGAAACTATGAAGGCCAGAAGATCCTGGACTGATGTCATACAGACCCTAAGAGAACACAAATGCCAGCCCAGGTTACTGTATCCTGCAAAACTCTCAATTAACATAGAAGGAGAAACCAAGATATTCCATGACAAAACCAAATTTACACAATATCTTTCTACAAACCCAGCACTACAAAGGATAATAAATGGTAAAGCCCAACATAAGGAGGCAAGCTATACCCTAGAAGAAGCAAGAAACTAATCGTCTTGGCAACAAAACAAAGAGAATGAAAGCACACAAACATAACCTCACATCCAAATATGAATATAACGGGAAGCAATAATCACTATTCCTTAATATCTCTCAACATCAATGGCCTCAACTCCCCAATAAAAAGACATAGATTAACAAACTGGATACGCAACGAGGACCCTGCATTCTGCTGCCTACAGGAAACACACCTCAGAGACAAAGACAGACATTACCTCAGAGTGAAAGGCTGGAAAACAATTTTCCAAGCAAATGGTCAGAAGAAGCAAGCTGGAGTAGCCATTCTAATATCAAATAAAATCAATTTTCAACTAAAAGTCATCAAAAAAGATAAGGAAGGACACTTCATATTCATCAAAGGAAAAACCCACCAAGATGAACTCTCAATCCTAAATATCTATGCCCCAAATACAAGGGCACCTACATACGTAAAAAAAACCTTACTAAAGCTCAAAACACACATTGCACCTCACACAATAATAGTGGGAGATTTCAACACCCCACTCTCATCAATGGACAGATCATGGAAACAGAAATTAAACAGAGATGTAGACAGACTAAGAGAAGTCATGAGCCAAATGGACTTAATGGATATTTATAGAACATTCTATCCTAAAGCAAAAGGATATACCTTCTTCTCAGCTCCTCATGGTACTTTCTCCAAAATTGACCATATAATTGGTCAAAAAACGGGCCTCAACAGGTACAGAAAGATAGAAATAATCCCATGCGTGCTATCGGACCACCACGGCCTAAAACTGGTCTTCAATAACAATCAAGGAAGAATGCCCACATATACTTGGAAATTGAACAATGCTCTACTCAATGATAACCTGGTCAAGGAAGAAATAAAGAAAGAAATTAAAAACTTTTTAGAATTTAATGAAAATGAAGGTACAACATACCCAAACTTATGGGACACAATGAAAGCTGTGCTAAGAGGAAAACTCATAGCGCTGAGTGCCTGCAGAAAGAAACAGGAAAGAGCATATGTCAGCAGCTTGACAGCACACCTAAAAGCTCTAGAACAAAAAGAAGCAAATACACCCAGGAGGAGTAGAAGGCAGGAAATAATCAAACGCAGAGCTGAAATCAACCAAGTAGAAACAAAAAGGACCATAGAAAGAATCAACAGAACCGGCCCAGGAGCGGCAGGACCCCTGCCAGAGACACCGCCGGACCCTGAAGGAAACAGACCGGATAAACAGTTCTCTGCACCCAAATCCCGTGGGAGGGAGAGCTAAACCTTCAGAGAGGCAGACAAGCCTGGGAAACCAGAAGAGACTGCTCTCTGCACACACATCTCGGACGCCAGAGGAAAAAGCCAAAGACCATCTGGAACCCTGGTGCACTGAAGCTCCCGGAAGGGGCGGCACAGGTCTTCCTGGTTGCTGCTGCTGCAGAGAGCCCGTGGGCAGCACCCCACGAGCGAACTTGAGCCTCGGGACCACAGGTAAGACCAACTTTTCTGCTGCAAGAAAGCTGCCTGGTGAGCTTGGGACACACGGAAGCAGAATTCCCCTAGGACCGGGCACGTTCTGTGTTTACCGGAAGTCCCACACCCTCGGATCCCGGCCCGCAGCAGCTCTCTGCTCCCAGACCCTGTGAGAGAGAGACCCAACCGCCTGGTCAGGTGGGCACTCCTGAGGCTGCAGAGCGGAAGAGACCACCAACACTGCTCACCCCTGCCCACATCCCTGGCCCAAGAGGAAACTGTATAAGGCCTCTGGGCTCCCGTGGGGGAGGGCCCAGGAGCGGCAGGACCCCTGCCAGAGACACCGCCGGACCCTGAAGGAAACAGACCGGATAAACAGTTCTCTGCCTCCAAATCCCGTGGGAGGGAGAGCTAAACCTTCAGAGAGGCAGACAAGCCTGGGAAACCAGAAGAGACTGATCTCTGTACATACATCTCGGACGCCAGAGGAAAACACCAAAGGCCATCTGGAACCCTGGTGCACTGAAGCTCCCGGAAGAGGCGGCACAGGTATTCCTGGTTGCTGCCGCCGCAGAGAGCCCGTGGGCAGCACCCCACGAGCGAACTTGAGCCTCGGGACCACAGGTAAGACCAACTTTTCTGCTGCAAGAAAGCTGCCTGGTGAACTCAAGACACAGGCCCACAGGAACAGCTGAAGACCTGTAGAGAGGAAAAACTACACGCCCGAAAGCAGAACACTCTGTTCCCATAACTGGCTGAAAGAAAACAGGAAAACAGGTCTACAGCACTCCTGACACACAGGCTTATAGGACAGTCTAGCCACTGTCAGAAATAGCAGAACAAAGTAACACTAGAGATAATCTGATGGCGAGAGGCAAGCGCAGGAACCCAAGCAACAGAAACCAAGACTACTTGGCATCATCGGAGCCCAATTCTCCCACCAAAACAAACATGGAATATCCAAACGCACCAGAAAAGCAAGATCTAGTTTCAAAATCATATTTGATCATGATGCTGGAGGACTTCAAGAAAGATGTGAAGAACTCCCTTAGGGAAACACAGGAAAACATTAATAAACAAGTAGAAGCCTACAGAGAGGAATCGCAAAAATCCCTGAAAGAATTCCAGGAAAACACAATCAAACAGTTGAAGGAATTAAAAATGGAAATAGAAGCAATCAAGAAAGAACACATGGAAACAACCCTGGATATAGAAAACCAAAAGAAGAGACAAGGAGCTGTAGATACAAGCTTCACCAACAGAATACAAGAGATGGAAGAGAGAATATCAGGAGCAGAAGATTCCATAGAAATCATTGACTCAACTGTCAAAGATAATGTAAAGCGGAAAAAGCTGCTGGTCCAAAACATACAGGAAATCCAGGACTCAATGAGAAGGATAATAGGTATAGAAGAGAGTGAAGACTCCCAGCTCAAAGGACCAGTAAATATCTTCCACAAAATCATAGAAGAAAACTTCCCTAATCTAAAAAAAGAGATACCCATAGGCATACAAGAAGCCTACAGAACTCCAAATAGATTGGACCAGAAAAGAAACTCCTCCCGTCACATAATAGTCAAAACACCAAACGCACAGAATAAAGAAAGAATATTAAAAGCAGTAAGGGAAAAAGGTCAAGTAACATATAAAGGCAGACCTATCAGAATCACACCAGACTTCTCCCCAGAAACTATGAAGGCCAGAAGATCCTGGACTGATGTCATACAGACCCTAAGAGAACACAAATGCCAGCCCAGGTTACTGTATCCTGCAAAACTCTCAATTAACATAGAAGGAGAAACCAAGATATTCCATGACAAAACCAAATTTACACAATATCTTTCTACAAACCCAGCACTACAAAGGATAATAAATGGTAAAGCCCAACATAAGGAGGCAAGCTATACCCTAGAAGAAGCAAGAAACTAATCGTCTTGGCAACAAAACAAAGAGAATGAAAGCACACAAACATAACCTCACATCCAAATATGAATATAACGGGAAGCAATAATCACTATTCCTTAATATCTCTCAACATCAATGGCCTCAACTCCCCAATAAAAAGACATAGATTAACAAACTGGATACGCAACGAGGACCCTGCATTCTGCTGCCTACAGGAAACACACCTCAGAGACAAAGACAGACATTACCTCAGAGTGAAAGGCTGGAAAACAATTTTCCAAGCAAATGGTCAGAAGAAGCAAGCTGGAGTAGCCATTCTAATATCAAATAAAATCAATTTTCAACTAAAAGTCATCAAAAAAGATAAGGAAGGACACTTCATATTCATCAAAGGAAAAACCCACCAAGATGAACTCTCAATCCTAAATATCTATGCCCCAAATACAAGGGCACCTACATACGTAAAAAAAACCTTACTAAAGCTCAAAACACACATTGCACCTCACACAATAATAGTGGGAGATTTCAACACCCCACTCTCATCAATGGACAGATCATGGAAACAGAAATTAAACAGAGATGTAACAGACTAAGAGAAGTCATGAGCCAAATGGACTTAATGGATATTTATAGAACATTCTATCCTAAAGCAAAAGGATATACCTTCTTCTCAGCTCCTCATGGTACTTTCTCCAAAATTGACCATATAATTGGTCAAAAAACGGGCCTCAACAGGTACAGAAAGATAGAAATAATCCCATGCGTGCTATCGGACCACCACGGCCTAAAACTGGTCTTCAATAACAATCAAGGAAGAATGCCCACATATACTTGGAAATTGAACAATGCTCTACTCAATGATAACCTGGTCAAGGAAGAAATAAAGAAAGAAATTAAAAACTTTTTAGAATTTAATGAAAATGAAGGTACAACATACCCAAACTTATGGGACACAATGAAAGCTGTGCTAAGAGGAAAACTCATAGCGCTGAGTGCCTGCAGAAAGAAACAGGAAAGAGCATATGTCAGCAGCTTGACAGCACACCTAAAAGCTCTAGAACAAAAAGAAGCAAATACACCCAGGAGGAGTAGAAGGCAGGAAATAATCAAACGCAGAGCTGAAATCAACCAAGTAGAAACAAAAAGGACCATAGAAAGAATCAACAGAACCAAAAGTTGGTTCTTTGAGAAAATCAACAAGATAGATAAACCCTTAGCCAGACTAACGAGAGGACACAGAGAGTGCGTCCAAATTAACAAAATCAGAAATGAAAAGGGAGACATAACAACAGATTCAGAGGAAATTCAAAAAATCATCAGATCTTACTATAAAAACCTATATTCAACAAAACTTGAAAATCTTCAGGAAATGGACAATTTCCTAGACAGATACCAGGTACCGAAGTTAAATCAGGTACAGATAAACCAGTTAAACAACCCCATAACTCCTAAGGAAATAGAAGCAGTCATTAAAGGTCTCCCAACCAAAAAGAGCCCAGGTCCAGACGGGTTTAGTGCAGAATTCTACCAAACCTTCATAGAAGACCTCATACCAATATTATCCAAACTATTCCACAAAATTGAAACAGATGGATCACTACCGAATACCTTCTACGAAGCCACAATTACTCTTATACCTAAACCACACAAAGACACAAGAAAGAAAGAGAACTTCAGACCAATTTCCCTTATGAATATCGACGCAAAAATACTCAACAAAATTCTGGCAAACCGAATCCAAGAGCACATCAAAACAATCATCCACCATGACCAAGTAGGCTTCATCCCAGGCATGCAGGGATGGTTTAATATACGGAAAACCATCAACGTGATCCATTATATAAACAAACTGAAAGAACAAAACCACATGATCATTTCATTAGACGCTGAGAAAACATTTGACAAAATTCAACACCCCTTCATGATAAAAGTCCTGGAAGGAATAGGAATTCAAGGCCCATACCTGAACATAGTAAAAGCCATATACAGCAAACCAGTTGCTAACATTAAACCAAATGGAGAGAAACTTGAAGCAATCCCACTAAAATCAGGGACTAGACAAGGCTGCCCACTCTCTCCCTACTTATTCAATATAGTTCTTGAAGTTCTAGCCAGAGCAATTAGACAACAAAAGGAGGTCAAGGGGATACAGATCGGAAAAGAAGAAGGCAAAATATCACTATTTGCAGATGATATGATAGTATATTTAAGTGATCCCAAAAGTTCCACCAGAGAACTACTAAAGCGATAAACAACTTCAGCAAAGTGGCTGGGTATAAAATTAACTCAAATAAATCAGTTGCCTTCCTCTATACAAAAGAGAAACAAGCCGAGAAAGAAATTAGGGAAACGACACCCTTCATAATAGACCCAAATAATATAAAGTACCTCGGTGTGACTTTAACCAAGCAAGTAAAAGATCTGTACAATAAGAACTTCAAGACACTGAAGAAGGAAATTGAAGAAGACCTCAGAAGATGGAAAGATCTCCCATGCTCATGGATTGGCAGGATTAATATAGTAAAAATGGTCATTTTACCAAAAGCGATCTACAGATTCAATGCAATCCCCATCAAAATACCAATCCAATTCTTCAAAGAGTTAGACAGAACAATTTGCAAATTCATCTGGAATAAGAAAAAACCCAGGATAGCTAAAGCTATCCTCAACAATAAAAGGACTTCAGGGGGAATCACTGTCCCTGAACTCAAGCAGTATTACAGAGCAATAGTGATAAAAACTGCATGGTATTGGTACAGAGACAGACAGATAGACCAATGGAATAGAATTGAAGACCCAGAAATGAACCCACACACCTATGGTCACTTGATTTTTGACAAAGGAGCCAAAACCATCCAATGGAAAAAAGATAGCATTTTCAGCAAATGGTGCTGGTTCAACTGGAGGTCAACATGTAGAAGAATGCAGATCGATCCATGCTTATCACCCTGTACAAAGCTTAAGTCCAAGTGGATCAAGGACCTCCACATCAAACCAGACACACTCAAACTAATAGAAGAAAAACTAGGGAAGCATCTGGAACACATGGGCACTGGAAAAAATTTCCTAAACAAAACACCAATGGCTTATGCTCTAAGATCAAGAATCGACAAATGGGATCTCATAAAACTACAAAGCTTCTGTAAGGCAAAGGACACTGTGGTTAGGACAAAACGGCAACCAACAGATTGGGAAACGATCTTTACTAATCCTACAACAGATAGAGGCCTTATATCCAAAATATACAAAGAACTCAAGAAGTTAGACCGCAGGGAAACAAATAACCCTATTAAAAAATGGGGCTCAGAGCTAAACAAAGAATTCACAGCTGTGGAATGCCGAATGGCTGAGAAACACCTAAAGAAATGTCCAACATCTTTAGTCATAAGGGAAATGCAAATCAAAACAACCCTGAGATTTCACCTCACACCAGTGAGAATGGCTAAGATCAAAAACTCAGGGGACAGCAGATGCTGGCGAGGATGCGGAGAAAGAGGAACACTCCTCCATTGTTGTTGGGGTTGCAAACTGGTACAACCATTCTGGAAATCAGTCTGGAGGATCCTCAGAAAATTGGACATTGAACTGCCTGAGGATCCAGCTATACCTCTCCTGGGCATATACCCAAAAGATGCCCCAACATATAAAAAAGACACGTGCTCCACTATGTTCATTGCAGCCTTATTTATAATAGCCAGAAGCTGGAAAGAACCCAGATGCCCTTCAACAGAGGAATGGATACAGAAAATGTGGTACATCTACACAATGGAATATTACTCAGCTATCAAAAACAACGGCTTTATGAAATTCGTAGGCAAATGGTTGGAACTGGAAAACATCATCCTGAGTGAGCTAACCCAATCACAGAAAGACATACATGGTATGCACTCATTGATAAGTGGCTATTAGCCCAAATGCTTGAATTACCCTAGATGCCTAGAACAAATGAAACTCAAGACGGATGATCAAAACGTGAATGTTTCACTCCTTCTTTAAAAGAGGAACAAGAATACCCTTGGCAGGGAAATGAGAGGCAAAGATTAAAACAGAGACTGAAGGAACACCCATTCAGAGCCTGCCCCACATGTGGCCCATACATATACAGCCACCCAATTAGACAAATGGATGAAGCAGAGAAGTGCAGACTGACAGGAGCCGGATGTAGATCGCTCCTGAGAGACCCAGCCAGAATACAGCAAATACAGAGGCGAATACCAGCAGCATACCACTGAACTGAGAATAGAACTCCCGTTGAAGGAATCAGAGAAAGAACTGGAAGAACTTGAAGGGGCTGGAGACACTATATGTACAACAATGCCAAGCAACCAGAGCTTCCAGGGACTAAGCCACTAACTAAAGACTATACATGGACTGACCCTGGACTCTGACCTCATAGGTAGCAATGAATATCCTAGTAAGAGCACCAGTGGAAGGGGAAGCCCTGGGTCCTGCTAAGACTGAACCCCCAGTGAACTAGACTGGTGGGGGGAGGGCGGAAATGGGGGGAGGGTTGGGAGGGGAACACCCATAAGGAAGGGGAGGGGGGAGGGGGATGTTTGCCCGGATACCGGGAAAGGGAATAACACTCGAAATGTATATAAGAAATACTCAAGTTAATAAAAAAAAGAAAAAAACCAGAAGTGTCCAGTCCGTGAGGAATTTTGCCCCTGTGTGTCCTGAATTCAGCAGGCAGGACACTTGGAGTAGAAAAGTTGGTCTTACCTGTGGTCCATCTGCTCAAGTTGCTCATGGGGGGCAGCTTTTGAGCTCAGTGAGCATGGCAAACTGGAGGGCCTTCACCGCCTTTTCCTGGGGCCCCCATGCACTGGGGTCCCAGATGGCATTAGGTGTTTTCCTCTGGAGTCAGAAATGTGGGCAGAGTGTAGTCTCTTCTGGCTTCCCAGGCGTGTCTGCCCCTCTGAAGGTTTAGCTCTCCCTCCCACGGGATTTGGGTGCAGAGAACTATTGGCCGGTTCCCTTCAGGTCCGGGTGGTCACTTCTTATTTTTTTAAAAATAATAAGCAGAGCTTGAAAAACTAGATATCTCCACAAAGACTTAAAGTAGATCAATTTTTTTTCATTTGTAAAAAATCAATTTAAAAATGAATGAAGCTATTAACTTAGCATGTGAAACTTGTATGGAAAATATGGCATAAGAGCTTCAAGATACATACATAGGCATTGAGTTTTAAAATATGACTGCTATAGCAAATTAAAAATTAGAAGAAATGGAACTGAATCAAGTGTATATTTTCTATATAGACATAGCATCTAGAATGGGAGAGAAGTTTTGCCCTCTATATATCTTAAACAGAATCAATAGTCAAAACACATAAAAGCTTAAATTTATCAAAGTACATAAATGACTTAACAGGTACACAAGCCATGTATGGGATACGTTCTTGAGAATTGTTGGGCAGAAAGTCCTAGAAGTCCCCCATCAATACACCTTGCTTGCACAATGTAGAGAAATGAAATTGAAATTTAGTTGAAAAGTTACTCTGTTCACTTAGGTTTCACAGTGTCAGATGGTTTTATGCAGACTGATTGGAGAATAAAGGCATCAATAGTTTTACCCAGCTTGAACTTTATGAACTACAATATTGGTTTGATGTGTAAGATGTGTTCCCTGTGCAATAGTGCCCTTGTTAGAGCGCTAACCATCTATCTGTGTTTGGATTCCAAAGGAGGGAATCCACATTGTATGCTGTTCTGCTGTCCATTTTTATAAGCACAATATGTGTTGATTGTCTTTAATTATACAATAATTTGACCATTCTTTTCGGTGGCTTCAAGGTATTTAACTGTTTTTGGTATAGTATAACGTTTAAATTTACTATTGTTTTCATTTTTTTCACTTTCGAATGTTATTCATAAGAATGAAGCTTTGTACAGTTAATTTATGTACAAATTCACAGTTATATATTATATTAAAAGGAAGACAAAAATCTATTTCTATTTGTTAAAGTAGATTGATAATTGTCATATTGTGCTTCTTGGAGTTGATTTGGTTTATACTTATTTTTTAATCAATACCTACCTACTTTTAGAAATTAATTGTACTATTTATAAATACATATAATAAAATTATACAATGATACAAAACTTCCCATTATTGTTTTCTGTTATATTTCTAGTATTATATAATAGGATCTGAAATTCTTTGGTTGCACTGGATGAATCAAATGGTCCTCTAGGGAAAAAGTCCCCAAACTACAAGCATATGAAGACTGTATTGGTCACTGGCCTCTGTTATATAATTAGTTTTATATATTCCTGTGTTAGGATATCACAGCTACTTTATGTTGGAGAATACAGAGAAATCTGAATCCATGAAGTTCATGTACATTTTATCAGGTAAATGGTCTCTGGAAGAAAATTTAGGAATTATAATAGTGATTTATTTATAGATGTGATTCTGCTGTTAGAGCTGGTGTTATGTAGTTGAATGAGTTTAAGGAAATAGCATTTAGCACAATCAACTGAACAGCATAAGAAAAATACTTGTAAAAACTTTATTAACATACTAGAAACACTGCTGAGTTTTAGTTTGAACTTGAGTATGTTGTTACCTGGGGAAATGTGAAAGGCAGTAGAAAATACCAAACAGCTTTGCAATAATTTTTCTTTAGCATATGTTATAAGTAACCATTCAGTTCTCTGATAAATCAGCAAGTATTTATCGGTACAAACACTGAACTCATAAAAGTCATATTTTTCTATCCGAAAAGAGTTGGACATATACCGATCATCTCTAAAACAGAAATAAGCTTATTGGAAGTCTTCCAGTGAGAAAAATGTCATAGACACATGATAAAATTTAACATGGACAGCAAATAATCCAGTGCTGAATACATACTTGCCAATGTAAGATGTGATATGCATAATTCAAAACTAAATCGTATCTAAAGCTACCAAGAATTGTATTTGGTTTTCTGGTTTTCTTCTATACTTTATAGCTAATGTTGGCACTAATTTTATTTCTGAACAATAAGTAGAAGAGATAAGGATAAAGAGTTTTATAAAGAGGTAATATTTTAGGGGTGGTAGAAAGTGAAAAAGAATCAGAATAATATAGAAAGCTTTGAAAAAAGATATTTTGGGCATGTTGGTGAACAGCTTGGGAGATGGATGCAGAAGGATTGTCATGAGTTTGAGGCCCACCTGGGATACGAAAAGGACACTATCTCTGAAACAACTAAACATTCAATTTATTGAGTCTTGTAGAAAGTTATGAAGTTGTTTTTGTTCTTGTGTATGTATTTATTTGAAAAGGAGGCATAATCATTTAAATTTCCCATAATGATATTTAAAATTGTGATGTTCTTACTAATCTGAGAAGTGAAACTACAAAAAGTTTCAATTGCGTGAGTGAATGAGGTCACAGTATTTCTTGTCTGAGGAAGAAATACACCAAGATGATTTGCACAAGCAATGTTCGATAAAGCCACTGAACTTGATGACTCTATTAGGACTCAATATCAAATATGTCCTCCATCTATAAGGACTGAGTGTCTTGGACTATGTCTTTACGGATTCATTAGTTCTGTTTATACCAAGGAGAACAATTACTAATTAATTGTTGCAAATCATTGGGTGCTCTTTTTCATCATAGTTATTTCAAATATAAAGATTGAACTTATGAAACAGCCCTTTCAAATACAGCTACTCTGAAAGTAAAGACAATTCCAAACACCATCTTTTAGGAATTTTCTCTGTGGGAATTTATAGCTTCAACATATGAGAAAATCATGTCCATTTAAAAACTTCTACATGACTTTCTCTGTACTGAAATTTAGCTCTTGACTGTATTGTCTTCTAATTCTAATTTTCCAAATTTATCATAGACGATATCTTCTGGTACATTTTCCATACATATATCTCACTCTTCTATAGTCATAAGTCACCATAGTCAGTTAAACTTACTTTAACTGACATCTAATTCTTACTAGATGAAGGGGGTTGCAAATAAAAAGGACAGGTAAATTCATACCTGACAGTGAATTGAGAACATCTTCTAAGAGTTTTAGAACTTAATACTTGAAGATACCATAGTAATAACTGTTACCTTATACACTAATTCAAAAGAATTAAAAGGGAGAATGGATTTATGAAGCCTATTACTGTGTGTAATGAACATTTTCCAATACATACTTATATATAACATGCCTGAAGTTACTGTATTATTATTGTTATAATTACATAGTTTCTAAAGAATAGCTCTGAAAATCAGTGCTTACCATTTCCCATAAATTATCCATTATTTTCCTAAAGGAACCTGGTTTCTTTTTCTCATCATAGTTGTACACATGCTATTGAATTTCCCTAGTAATGTTTTTAGATATTTTCTTTAGTCTCATTTATTTATCTTTTCTCCAAATCTTTGCATGTATAATCTCCTTATTTCTAATTCCCTATCACTTTGTAATCGTGGCCAGTCTCTTTGTCTACCTTCTTTGACTCTATAAGATCACATTTTAATGCTGTTTTGACTATTGAAATATCCTTTTTATGTTTCAACAAAAATTCATATCATAAAGAACATTGTAGTTTTTACCTTTATAGACATTATGGTGTATTTGGAAAGGAATTTTAATGAGTTAGATTTGTAGTAACCACCCAAAGAGACAACAATGTACTTTGAAAGCAAATATACTCAATTTCAGATTAAAGTTTGTATTTTAATCACTAAGACAATATAGATATTATATATTGTCAAGTAGTAAACACTTATATTTTGAAAATTTCTTATTAAAAGAAAAGAGTTAATATATTTTGGAAAGTCTTTCAGTGGTGTTTTTTGACACTCCCAGGTTACTAACACTTTGTTTTATTTGTTCTTTTATATCATGAATCCAGATAATTCATGTAAACATAGAAAATGGAAAGTAACATTAACTTTTACCACTTGTATATGGAAAACCTACATGCTGAATATGTGATTATATTCTTTAATTATGTTATTCCTAACTGTATTATAAAAATCTATGATTTAAAAATATGTACAACAGACAAATAGACTGAGAATCAGGGGATTATACTTACTACTAATTTGATGGTGGATGAACCACAGTGCTAACTTTTGATCAGAATTCAAAGCTCATATTATGCTCATTGTATTATGCTTCTTTACTAAGTAAAAGCAAAACTGTAATCAAATATATTGACTTCTGTCACCAGTGTGGAACATAATGTACTCTACTATGCTGTTCCTTTCAGGTGGTTGTTTGCAAAGTATGTACTATTCACTCCGTGGTAGTGATTCTAACCTACCCCTACTGGACAAATACTTTGAGTTGAAATCGAGGCATTTTACTTTTTTTTTATGGTAGGAACATTTCTAAGCACCTACTGTTTCTGTGTCTGACATGATGTACACTGATAAGTGACAGTCACAGAAACGCTTATACCTTGCTTGTTAATTCCTTCAGAGAATGTAAATATACATATGCCATGACATTTGTATTCAAAATGCTTATCAGTATTTGATTAGTATTATAAAAGGTTTTGTCAATTTTAGGGATAGTAAAAATAAATGAAAAGAACCATAAATTTAAAAGAGAGCTAGGTGCATATAGGAGGGCTTGGAGGGAGAAAAGAGAAGAGAGAAGTGATGTAACTGGGTGATAATCTCAAAAATAAAAGTAGTAATAAAATAAATGCTAATAATGCAAAGGAAGACATCATATTTGGTTAATCATTTAATAAACCTTGCAGTTATTTGTCTTTCAGATGTAGGAAGAAGAAAGAAGGGCTTATTTGTCAGTATAAGATTGTATTGTTGGACTTCAAAAGGTTGTTTTAATGTGTACCAGGCTATAAATTAATCTTGAAACATACAATTGTTTCCATGTTGGCTAGTCTTGTCTCTCAAAAGGAATATTTTTGTACCCACTGTGAAAGAAACAGAGGAATATGAAGTTCAGAGAGAGAATATGATAACACTATACAAGTGCCACCCACTTCCCTGTGTTGTTGGCCACCTTTTCACAATTCCTAGGTGTTGTAGGTAGTTTCCCCTCGCCAGTTTTATTAAGGTATAACTAACTGATAAATAACTCTTATTCCTATACAGAATCCAGTGTGATGTTCTGATGTTTGTGTACATTGTGAAACAATTAAAAGAAACTACTTAGCCATCTCATACATTTACTTCCTGTGAGAACATTGACAATCTCCTCATTTCAAACAGCCCAGTATTACTGTCAACCACAGTTGTGATGATCCATGGATTTTCAGAAACAGAGCATCCTAGCAGAACGTCTATATTTTGGACCAACATTTTCTCTTCCACTTCCCAATCATCTTTATTTCTACATTGTGGTGGTTTCAATATGCTTGGTCCAGCACTATTAGGAGCTGTGTTCCTGTTGGAGTAGGTGTGTCACTGTAGATGTGGGCTTTGAGTCTCTAGTCCTAGCTGCCTGGAAGCTATTCTTCTCCTAGCAGCCTTCAGATGAAGATGTAGAACTTTCAGCTCTTTCTGTACCATGCCTGCTTGGATGCTGCCTTGCTCCTGCCTTGATAATAATGGACTGAACTTCTGAACCTATAAGCCAGGCCCAATTAAATGTTGTCTTTAGAAGAGTTGCCTTGATTATGGTGTCTGTTCATAGCTGTAAAACCCTAACTAAGACATACATGTTACAACACGTATTCACTGCTTTTCTGAATATGTCAGCTTTGGATTCTATGTTTTTGTGAGATTCTCAGTATTGACTTTTGTTTCTCTTTAATTTCATGTGTATCAATGACCACTAGGATCAGGTAGATTATTACAAAACAGGATTCCCTTCTTTTAAAAAGCTGAAGAATATTCCATTGTGTCTATGTGTTAGTGTGTGTTCGTGTACTATTCACTCAAGTCTTAATGAGCATTCATGTATTTCTGTATTATTATTGTGATGTTCAAGGAAAATGGGAAGAAATTACTTGCATATAATGTTGTAATTTCCTCATGTTGCATGGGTTATGCAAAAATGAATTTTGCTTAATCACATTGTAGCTTTAACAAAAATCCTTACATCCCCCCTTCTCCCTTCCAAAATTGTGGTCAGTGTCTAATAGGTGAGTACTTTATTCCAAAGCTACATAATACCATATTTTGAAATTTTGTGAATGCCTTATACAATTCGTTCATAATGGAGGTTTACTTTATATGCATACCAACAACTTAAAGATCATTTTTTTATATCCACTCTGAGCTTTTGATAAAAAGTCTTTACCAGCTATAAAATACTTTTATTTTAAAGTTCGTTCCTCAATATTAAATGGTGTCCATTGAGCTTTTGATAAAACATCTTTAACAGCTATAAAATACTTTTAAAGTTCATTCCTCAATATTAAATGGTGTCCATTTTTCATATATTTGTCTTTAATTTGGTTTTAATGTTATATTATAAACAGACTTTTATAATTTGTCTTGATGTAACCTATTAATATAGGATATTAGTATATTCTATTAATATAATTTATATTTTTCTTGTTTTCTTCTTCAGGTAATAGTGGCATACATGCTAATGGGAGGAGCAAATCTCTCTGTGGTATCAGAGTTTGTATTTCTTGGACTCACCAACTCTTGGGACATCCAGCTTCTTCTCTTTATGTTCTCATCTATGTTTTATGTGGCCAGCATGATGGGAAACTCCCTCATTATTTTTACTGTGGCTTCAGACCCTCACTTACACTCTCCAATGTACTTTCTGCTGGCTAACCTCTCCTTCATTGACCTAGGTGTTTCTTCTGTTACTTCCCCCAAGATGATTTACGATCTGTTCAAAAAGCACAAAGTCATCTCCTTTAGAGGTTGTGTTGTCCAGATCTTTTCCATTCATGTCATTGGTGGTGTGGAGATGGTTTTACTTATAGCTATGGCCTTTGATAGATATGTAGCCATATGTAAACCTCTCCATTACCTGACCATTTTGAGCCCAAGAATGTGTCTCTTCTTTGTAGTGATTGCCTGGTTAGTTGGCCTTATACATTCTTTGGTTCAGTTGGCTTTTGTCATAAATTTACCTTTTTGTGGACCAAATGTGTTGGACAGCTTCTACTGTGATCTTCCCCGGTTCATCAAGCTTGCTTGCATAGACACTCACAAACTAGAATTCATGGTCACAGCCAACAGTGGGTTCATCTCTGTGGGCTCCTTCTTCATACTGATAATCTCATATATTTTCATCATCATCTCTGTACAAAAACACTCTTCAAGTGGTTTCTCTAAAGCCCTATCCACACTGTCAGCTCATGTCTTAGTAGTGGTCCTATTTTTTGGTCCTTTGATATTTGTTTATACATGGCCATCTCCCTCCATACACCTTGATAAATTTCTGGCCATATTTGACGCAGTTATCACTCCTTTTCTGAATCCTGTGATCTATACACTTAGGAATCAAGAAATGAGGATGGCAATGAAGAAAATATTCAAACAGCTACTGGGTTATAGAAAGATCTCTTAATTGCTTGCCTTGTGAATATAGAGTGCATTTTCACCAATCTCAGTGCAAAAACTGCCTTTCTACACTCTGTCTATATTTATATTATGTCTATGTTTATATTAATATTTGATCCATTTTCTTCATTTTAGTAGGGTGAGAAAACCTCTTCTGAAAATAGAAAATAAATTACAGGTATTTACAAAGTAAATATGATAATATTGAGCCTCAATTCCCAAGGAATATTTTTGATCTCAATATTTGGACACAAAGAAGCTGGAAGCCTACATTAAGACATTTAAAACAGAGAAAATAAGATTTAAAAAAATAACATGTAGGAATTATGGAAGTATGGAAGTACGGAAGTACTTACTGGGAATACTTGTTTATTTTTTAACATATATATAAACATTTATATGTTAAAAATATATAAAAATATATATAACATATTATATAATTTTTAAGAATTTCACACATGTATTGATCTTATCATTTCTTAATATTTCTCTTTCTACTTTCCAACAGGTTTCCCTCCTAACTTCAACTCTCTCTCTCTCTCTCTGTCTCTCTCTTTTTTTGATATTACTAAATGTTGTTAGTGCTGCCCATGTGTATGGATGTAGGGCTATTCACTATAGTATGAGAATTCATCCAGTGGGAACATTCTTTAGAAGGTAATTCTACTTTCCTAGGAGCTATCACTTGCCAATAGCTTCTCAATAAGGAACGAGGCATGAAAAGCATCCCTCCCATCTATTTATGCAGTTTGGTTGTCTAGTTCTTGTGTACAACATGTTCAAATAACTTCAGCTGGTTGGAATTCATGGTTGGACTTTTATAATATCAGAAGTCAGCATTCCATTGCACTCTTCCTTATTCCTCTGATTTATGTTCTTTCAGCCTATTTTTCCCCACAATCTTCTTTGAGCCTTGGCAGTGTTATGGATATTGATAATGATGGTCCATTTAGGGCTCATCTTTCAGTCTTTTATTCTGCCACTTTGACAAATGATGCACCTCAGAATTGACTTTGCCCATCGCAAAAAGAAGCTTCTCTGACTATGTCTATGGATATAAAAATAACTATTTAGCAGGAAATGTGAAAGCAGAAGCATGGAGTAAAGTAAAACAGCAAGCTCTACTATAGAACTCATGAGGTCCCCAGGCATAAGTTTCTGATGAGGATTATGCTATAATTCATGCATGTAAATTTTTTCAGTGGAACAGGCCTCAACTTCATCATAAATCCATTAGTTACTCATATAACAGTTGTGCCAACATGACCCGAGTGCCTGGAACATCATCATTACAATATTATTACAATATGCAAGCTTCAGCACTGGGTAAGACCACTGATATTTTTTTTAAATCTCCATGAGCCTACATAGCACCTTTTGACATTGTAAAATCTGGAAGCAGGAGGGTTTCTGCTTCAGTTCAGGATTGATTCTTCTATACTTAGCAGTCAAGTGATGGGATGTCTTCAACAATAGGCTTTTTCCATGTAGCTATGGAGTGCAACCAAAGGCAATGACAATAGCCTGTGTTGTTTTGGAATTCATTCTTTTTGATAGCTTTATTTGTTCTTATGGTCCTACCTGAATAATTGTGTATAGCAGAGTACTTTATATCTTCTTCCCAGATTTCAACCAGCTACTTGTACCATGTGAAAACTGTGGAAAGAAAGGGCAGCCATCTATATTTAAAAAGGCAAATACATATAAATGTAAAGCACAAGTAAGGTATAGAAGAGTACGTATCAAAAGATGCTTTTCATTATAGAAAGATAAGGGACATAGATTACAGGTTATGATAAAAACATATTCACCTTTATGATTCATGTTTTAATTTTAAAAGTGAGGGTAGATTCAAACACTCTGTGTAATTAGAAATTATTTTAAAAACCAACAATAATAGCCTAAGATTTTTGCTTCTATCAGGTGACTTCAAATATTTAGCTGCATTTGCTCATACTAAAATTAGGATATTAGCACTCATATTTAGGTACAGTTTTTGTCTTATCTAATATTAAACAGGTTATCACTACATAGACAAGGATCACCCACAGAATACAAGAAATGGGAGAGAAAATCTCAGGTGCAGAAGATACAACTAAAGAAATCAATTCGTTGGTCTATGTCAAAAAGGTTCCTTATCCAAACTTTCAAAAAAAAATCTATCCCTGCGGTCCAGACACTGCCTGGATCTGAAGGGACCCAGTCAACAGCTTCCTGCACCCAAATCCCGTGGGAGGGAGAGCTCAACCTTCAGAGGTGCAGACATGCCTGGGAAGCAAGAAGAGCCTATACTCTGCTCACATTTCTGACTCTAGAGGAAAAAACCTAACACCATCTTGGGCCCCTGTGCACAAGTGCCAGAGGAAAGGCAGAGCAGGCCCTCCTGATTGCTGCCCTCATGGAGAGCTCAAACTCAGCACCCCAGGAGCAACTTCAGGACCGGGACCAAAGGTAAGGTGAACTTTTCTGCTTCAAGTGACCTGCCTGGTGGACTCAGGACACAAAGAGGCAAAATCCCTTTGGGCCCAGACACTTCTGGTTTTTAGCTGAAGCTGAATCTTGCTGATCCCAGCCCACAGCTCCCTGTTCCTGAACCCCATGGGAGAGAAAGCTCACTGCCCATACAGGTGGGCACTCCTGATACTGCAGGGCTGGAGAGAAGGCCAATACTGCTCACCCTTGCCCATATCCCTGGCCCTAGAGGAAACTGTACAGGGCCTCTGGGAACAGGAAGATAGGGGCATTCAAGCAGCAGGGTCCAGCCTGTGGTCCAGATACCACCCAGATCTGAAGGGACCCAGTCAACAGCTCCCTGCACCCAAGTCCCGTGGGAGAGAGAGCTCAACCTTCAGAGGGACAGACATGCCTGGGAAGCCAGAAGAGAGTACATTCTGCCCACATTTCTGACTCTAGAGGAAAACACCTAACGCCATCTGGCATCCCTGTGCACAGGGGTGCAAGGAAAGGCAGGGCAGGCCCTCCTTGGTGCAGCCCTCATGGAGAGCTGAAACACAGAACACAGGAGCAATATCAGGCCTGGGACCAGAGGTAAGCTGAACTTTTCTGCTCCAAGCGACCTGCCTGGTGGACTCAGGACACACCCCCACAGGAAAAACTGAAGACCTGTAGACAGGAAAGACTACACTCCTGAAAGCAGAACACTCTGTTCCCAAAACTGGCTGAAAGAAAACAGGAAAATAGGTCTACAGCACTCCTGACACACAGGCCTATAGTATGGTATAGCCACTGTCAGATATAGCAGAACAAGGTAGCACCAAAGACAAAGTGACGGTGAGAGGCAAGCGAAAGAAACCAAGCACAGAAACCAAGTCTACCTGGCATCATCAGAGCCCAATTCTCCCACCAAAGCAAACACTGAATATCCAAAAAAACCAGAAAAGCATGATCTTGGTTTGAAATCACATTTGATCATGATGATAGAGGACTTCAAAAAGACATAAAGAACTCCCTTAGAGAAATGCAGGAAAACATAAATAAATAAGTAGAAGCCTATAGAGAGGAATCACAAAAATCCCTGAAAGAATTCCAGGAAAAAGGAAACAGCTAAAGGAATTACGGGAACCCAGAGGCCATATACAGTTTCCTCTTGGGCCAGGGATGTGGGCAGGGGTGGGCAGTGTTGGTGGTCTCTTCCGCTCTGCAGTCTCAGGAGTGCCCACCTGTCCAGGCGGTGAGGGCTCTCTCCCACGGGGTTTGGGAGCAGAGAGCTGCTGCTGGCAGGGATCCACGGGTTTGGGCTGAACCCCATTTTTAAATAGGGTTATTTGTCTCTGTGCAGTCTAACTTTTTGAGTTCTTTGTATATTTTGGATATAAGGCCTCTATCTGTTGTAGGATTGGTAAAGATCTTTTCCCAATCTGTTGGATGTCGTTTTGTTCTAACAACAGTGTCCTTTGTCTTAGAGAAGCTTTGCTGTTTTATCAGATCCCATTTGTCGATTCTTGATCTTAGAGTATAAGCCATTGGCGTTTTGTTCAGAAAATTTTCTCCATGCCCATGTGTTTGAGATTTTCCCCCACTTTTTCTTCTATTAATTTGAGTGTATCTGGTTTATGTGGAGGTCCTTGATCCACTTGTACTTAAGCTCTGTACAGGGTGATAAGAATGGATCGATTGCATTCCTCCACATGCTGATGTCCAGTGGAACCAGCACTATTTGCTGAAAATGCTATCTTTTTTCCATTGGATGATATTGGCTCCTTTGTCAAAAATCAAGTGACCATAGGTGTGCGGGTACATTTCGGGGTTTTCAGTTCTATTCCACTGGTCTATCTGTCTGTCTTTGTACCAATTCCATACAGTTTTTATCACTATTGCTCTGTAATACTGCTTGATTTCAGGGATAGTAATTCCCCCAGAGGTCCTTTTATTGTTGAGGATAGTTTTTGCAATCCTGGGTTTTTTGTTATTCTAGATGAATTTGCAAATTGTTCTGTTTAACCCTATGAAGAATTAGGTTGGAATTTTGATGGGGATTTCACTGAATCTGTAGATCACTGTTGTTAAAATGGCCATTTTTACTGTATTAATTTTGCAAACCCATGAGCATGGGAGATCTTTCCATCTTCTGAGATCTTCTTCGATTTCTTTCTTCAGAGGCTTGAAGTTCTTATCATCCAGATCTTTCACTTGCTCGTTAAAGTCACATCGAGGTATTTTATATTATTTGGGACTATTATGAAGGGTGTCCTTTCCCTAATTTCTTTCGCGGCTTGTTTCTCTTTTGTGTAAAGGAAGGTTACTGATTTATTTGATTTAATTTTATAACCAGCCACTTGCTGAAGTTGTTTATCAGGTTTAGTACTTATCTGGTGGAACTTTTGGGATTACTGAAGTATACAATCATATCGTCTGCAAATAGTGATATTTTGACTTCTTCCTTTCCAATCTGTATCCCTTTGATGTCCTTTTGTTGTCTGATTGCTCTGGCTAGAACTTCAAGAACTATATTGAATAAGTAGGGAGAGAGTGGGCAGCCTTGTCTAGTCCCTGAATTTCGTGAGATTGCTTCACGTTCCTCTCCATTTAGTTTAATATTAGTTACTGGTTTGCTGTATATGGCTTTTACTATGCTTAGGTATGGTCCTTAAATTCTTGTTCTTTCCAGGACTTTTATCATGAAGGGGTGTTGAATTTTGTCAAATGCTTTTATGAAAAAGCATCTTATGAAATGATCATGTGGTTTTGTTCTTTCAGTTTGTTTATATAATGGATCACGTTGATGGTTTTCCATATATTAAACCATCTCTGCATCCCTGGAATGAAGCCTACTTGATCATGGTAGATGATTGTTTTGATGTGCTCTTGAATTCGGTTTGCAAGAATTTTTTTTTTTATTAACTTGAGTATTTCTTATATACATTTCGAGTGTTATTCCCTTTCCCGGTTTCCGGGCAAACATCCCCCTCCCCCCTCCCCTTCCTTATGGGTGTTCCCCTCCCAACCCTCCCCCCATTGCCGCCCTCCCCCCATAGTCTAGTTCACTGGGGGTTCAGTCTTAGCAGGACCCAGGGCTTCCCCTTCCACTGGTGCTCTTACTAGGATATTCATTGCTACCTATGAGGTCAGAGTCCAGGGTCAGTCCAGGTACCAGTCTTTAGGTAGTGGCTTAGTCCCTGGAAGCTCTGGTTGCTTGGCATTGTTGTACATATGGGGTCTCGAGCCCCTTCAAGCTCTTCCAATTCTTTCTCTGATTCCTTCAACGGGGGTCCTATTCTCAGTTCAGTGGTGGTTTGCAAGAATTTTATTGAGTATTTTTGCCTCGATATTCAGAAGGGAAATTGGTCTGAAGTTCTTTTTCTTTGTTGGGTCTTTGTGTGGTTTAGGTATATGAGTAATTGTGGCTTCATAGAAGGAATTCGGTAGCGCTCCATTTGTTTCAATTTTGTGGAATAGTTTGGATAGTATTGGTATGAGGTCTTCTATGAAAGTCCGATAGAATTCTGCACTGAACCCATCTGGACCTGCGCTCTTTTTGGTTGGGACACTTTTAATGACTGCTTCCATTTCTTTAGGAGTTATGGGGTTGTTTAAATGGTTTATTTGTTCCTGATTTAACTGTGGTATCTGGTATCTGTCTAGGAAATTGTCCATTTCCTCCAGATTTTCAAGTTTTTTGAATGTATGCTTTTGTAGTAGGATCTGATGATTTTTTGAATTTCCTCTGGCTCTATTTTGTCTCCCTTTCCATTTCTGATTTTGTTAATTTGGACACACTCTCTGTGTCCTTTGGTTAGTCTGGTTTATCTATCTTGTTGATTTTATTAAACATCAGCTTTTGGTTCTGTTGATTCTTTTTATAGTCTTTTTTATTTCCACTTGGTTGATTTCAGCTCTGAGTTTGATGATTTCCTGCCTTCTAGTCCTCCTGGGTGTGTTTGCTTCTTTTTCTTCTAGAGCTTTTAGGTGTGCTGTCAATCTGCTTATATATGCTCTGTTCTGTTTCTTTCTGCAGGCACTCAGAGCTTTCTGAGTTTTCCTCTTAGCACAGCTTTCATTGTGTCCCATAAGTTTGGGTATGTTGTACCTTCATTTTCATTAAATTCTAAGAAGTCTTTAATTTATTTCTTCCTTCCTTCCTTCCTTCCTTTCTTTCTTTCTTTCTTTCTTTCTTTCTTTCTTTCTTTCTTTCTTTCTTTCTCTCTCTCTTTCTTTCTTTCTTGACCAGGTTATCATTGAGTAGAGCAGTGTTCAACTTCCATATATATGTTGATCTTCTTTCCTTATTGTTATTGAAGACCAGCTTTAACCCGTGGTGGTCTGATAGGACCCATGGGATTATTTCTATCTTTCTGTATCTGTTGAGGCCTGTTTTATGACCAATTATATGGTCAATTTTGGAGAAAGTACCATGAGGTGGTGAGAAGAAAGTTTATCCTTTTGTTTTAGGATAGGATGTTCTATAAATATCTGTTAAATCCATTTGGTTCATGACTTCTCTTAGTCTGTCTATGTCTCTGTTTAATTTCTGTTTACATGATCTCTCCATTGATGAGAGTTGGGTGTTGAAATCTCCTATTATTTTGTGAGGTGCAATGTGTGCTTTGAGCTTTAGTAAGGTTTCTTTTATGTATGTAGGTGCCCTTGTATTTGGAGTATAGATATTTAGGATTGAGAGTTCATCTTGGAGGATTTTTCCTTTGATGAATATGAGGCATCCTTCCTTATCTGTTTTGATGACTTTTAGTTGAAAATTGATTTTATTCGATATTAGAATGGCTAATCCAGCATTCTTCTTCAGACCATTTGCTTGGAAAGTTGTTTTCCAGCCTTTCACTCTGAGGTAGTGTCTGTCTTTGTCTCTGAGGTGTGTTTCCTGTAGGCAGCAAAGTGTAGGGTCCTCATTGCTCTTCCAGTTTGTTAATCTATGTTTTTTTATTGGGGTATTGAGTCCATTGTTGTTTAGAGATATTAAGGAATAGAGATTGTTGCTTCCTGTTTTATTTGTATTTCGATGTGAGATGATGTCTGTGCTTGTCTTCTCTTTGTTTTGTTGCAAAACGACTAGTTTCTTGCTTTTTCTAGTGTGTAGCTTGCATTCTTGTGTTTGGCTTTACATTTATTATTCTTTGTAGGGCTGGATTTGCTGAACGATATTGTCAAAATTTGGTTTTGTCATGGAATATCTTGGTTTCTCTACCTATGTTAATTGAAAGCTTTGCTGGATACAGTAAACTGGGCTGGCATTTGTGTTCTCTTAGGGTCTGTATGACATCTGTCCAGGATCTTTTGGCTTTCATAGTCTCTGGTGAGAAGTCTGGTGTAATTCTGATAGGTCTGCCTTTATATGTTACTTGACTTTTTCCCTTACGGCTTTTAATATTCTTTCTTTGTTTTGTGCATTTGGTGTTTTGACTATTATGTGATGGGAGGAGTTTCTTTTCTGGTCCAATCTATTTGGAGTTCTGTTTGTTCCTTGTATGTTTATGGGAATCTCTTTCTTTAGGTTAGGGAAGTTTTCTTCTATGATTTTGTTGAAGATATTACTGTTCCTTTGAGTTGGGAGTCTTCACTCTCGTCTATACCTATTTTCCTTAGGTTCAATCTTCTCATTGTGTCCTGGATTTCCTGTATGTTTTGGACCAGTATCTTTTTCCATTTTACATTATCTTTGACAATTGTTTCGATGATATCTATGGAATGTTCTGTTCCTGAGATTCTCTCTTCTATCTCTTGCATTCTTTTGGAGATGCTTTTATCTCTGGCTCTTTGTCTCTTCCTTTGTTTTTCTATATCTAGGGTTGTCTCCCTTTGTGCTTTCTTTATTGCTTCTATTTCCATTTTTAATTCCTTCACCTTTTTGATTGTGTTTTCCTGTAAGTCTTTCAGGGATTTTTGCATTTCCTCTTTATAGGCTTCTGCTTGTTAATTTGTGTTTTCCTGCAATTCTCTAATGGAGTTCTTTATGTCTTTTTGAAGTTCTCCATCATCATGGACAAATTTAATTTAATATCTAGATCTTGCTTTTTTTGGTGTCTTTGGATATTCAGTGTTTGCTTTGGTAGAAGAATTGGGCTCCGATGATACCATGTAGTCTTGGTTTCTGTTGCTTGGATTTCTGCGCTTGTCTCTTACCATCACGTTGTCTCTGGTGTTACCTTGTTCTTCTATTTCTGACAGTGCTTAGACCGTCCTATAGGCCTGTGTGTCAGGAGTGCTGTAGACCTGTTTTCCTGTTCTCTTTCAGCCAGTTATGGGAACAGAGTGTTCTGGTCCAGGCGTGTAGTCGTTCCTGTCTACTGATTTTCAGGTGTTCCTGTGGGCATGTGTGCTCAGTCCACCAGGCAGGTCACTTGGAACAGAAAGGTTGGTCTTACCTCTGGTCTTGGGCCTGAAGTAGCTTCTCAGAGTCTGGTTTCAGCTCTCTATGAGGCTAACAACCAGTAGGACCTGCCCCATCACTCAGAACACTGTTCCCCAGGTCCCAGATGGCACTAGGCGTTTTCCTCTTGAGTCAGTTGTGGGCAGAGAGTAGTCTTCTCTGGCTTCCCAGGCCTGTCTGTCCCTCTGAAGGTCTAGCTCTCCCTCCCATGGGATTTGGGTGCAGGAAGCTGTTTGACCAGGTCCCTTCAAATCCAGTTGGTGTCTGGCCCACAGAATTGTGTGCCCCTATGTTCCTGTTCACATAGGCCCTATACAGTTTCCTCTTGAGCCAGGGATATGGGCAGGCGTGAGCAGTACTTGCGGTCTCTCCTGCCCTGCAGTCACAGTAGTGCCCACCTGTCTGGGTGGTGAGATCTCTCCTCTCCCCTGGGGTTGGGGAGCAGGGAGTTGTGGGCTGAAATTAGCTAGGTTCAGTCCCCAGCTAGAAATCTCTTTTTTTTCAACCATTTTTTAAATTAGATTTTTTAAAATTTACATTTCATATGCTATCCTATTTCCAGGTTTCTAGTACACAACCCCCTATCCTATCTCCCCTCCCCTTCTTCCTTTGGGGTATTTCCCCATCTGTCCACCCACCCTTTCCTCCCTACCTCCCCTAACATTCCCCTAAGCAGGGGGTCAAGCCTTGGCACAACCAAGGGCTTCTCCTCCTATTGTCACCTGAGTTTTTTGATCTTAGCCCACCAAATTGATGTAAGGTGGAATTTCATTTTGATATGCATTTCCCTGGTGACTAAGGACTGTGAACTCAGCTTCTCAGCCATTTGAGATTCCTCTGTTTTGAACCCTCTGCTTAACTCTGTATCCTCGTTTAATTGGTTCATTTGTTGTTTTGGGAGTTACCTTCGTGGGTTCTTTATATGTTTTGGATATTAGCCCTCTATCAGATGTGGGGTTAGTGAAGTTTTTTTCCCCAATCTGTATGTTGCTGATTTGTCCTATTGACTGTGCCTTTTGTCTTATAGAATCTTTTCAGTTTCATGAGGCCCATTTATCAGTTCTTGGTTTTAGAGCCTGAGCCATTGGATTTCTATTTAGAAAATTTTTCTCTGTGCCAATGAGCTATCTTTCACTTTCTCTTCTATTCAACACTCCCTCATTGCTGGTGGGATTGCAAACTGGTACAACCACTCTGGAAATTAACCTGGCAGTTCCACAGAAAATTGGAATTAGATCCACCCGAAGACCCAGATATACCATTCTTGGGCATATACCCAAAAGATGCCCCATCATAACATAGGGACTCCACTGTGTTCATAGAGGCCTTGTTTGTAATAGCCAAAATGTTGAACCAGCCTAGATGTCCCTCAAACGAAGAATGGATACAGAAAATGTGGTTCATTTACATAATAGAATACTAATTAGTTATTAATAAAGAAAGCATCATGTGTTTTGCAGGCAAATGAATGGAACTACAAAATATCATCCTGAGTGAGGTAACTTAGATCCCAAAGAGCATAAATGGCAGGAGTCTAGCATGGTTGCTATCTGAGAGGCCCAACCAGTAGCTAACTGAGCCAGACACAGATACTTACACCCAACCATTGGACTGAAGTTGGGGACCTTGTGTTTAAATTAGGGGAAGGATGGAGGAAGATGAAGAGTAGGACAACCCCATAGAAAGACCAGCAGCCTCAACTAACCTGAACCCCTGGGAGCTCCCAGACACTAAGCCACCAACCAGTTAGCATACATGAACTGGTCACAGGCCCTGACACATATATGGCAGAAAACTACCTGGTCCGGCCTCAGTGGGAGAGGTGGGAGGCCCCAAAGAGGAGGGAATGCTGGTGGGGGAGAAGCAATGGGATGAGGAACTCTGGGAGTGAGAACCAGAAGGGAGGGTAACAGCTGGATTGTAATCAATCAATCAAATAAATAAATAAATAAATAAATAAATAAATAAATAAATGAAAAAACATTTCTTAGCTTCATGTGGAAAAATAAAAAAACTTAGGATATTGACAACAATCCTGTATAATAAAAGAACTTCTGGTGGTATCACTATTCCTGATCTCAAGCTGTACTCATAACAATAGTAATAAGAGCCACATGGTATTTTTATGAAAATAGACAGGTTGAGCAATGGACTTGAAGTAAAGACCCAGAAAGAAATTCACATACCTAAGGACACTTGATTTTGACAAAGAAGCCAAAACCATGTAAGGGAAAATGAAAGCATCTTCACCAAATGTTGCTGGCATAACTTGGTATCTGTATGCAGAAGAATACAAACAGATCCATATCTATCACCCCAAACAAAACTAAAGTCCCAGAGGATCAACAATCTCAACATAAATCTGGATATATTAAATCTGATAGGAAGGAAAGTGGGGAATAGCCTTGAATGCATTTGTACAAGAGATAACTTTCTAAACAGAACACCAACAGCTGAGGTATTAACACCAACAGTTCATGAATATAACTTCATGAAACTGAAAAGCTTCTGTTAGGCAAAGGACACTGTCAGTAGGACAAAATGGCAGCCTACAGAATGGGCAAAAGATCTTCCCTAACCCTACATATGACAAAGGGCTAATATCCAATATATATAAAAAATTGGACAGCAACAAACCAAATAACCCAGCTAAAAATGGGAACAGAGCTAAACAGAGTTCTCAACAGAAGAAACTCTTTTTTTTTTTTATTAACTTGAGTATTTCTTATATACATTTCAAGTGTTATTCCCTTTCCCAGTTTCCGGGCAAACATCCCCCTCCCCCCTCCCCTTCCTTATGGGTGTTCCCCTCCCAACCCTCCCCCCATTGCCGCCCTCCCCCCATAGTCTAGATCACTGGGGGTTCAGTCTTAGCAGGACCCAGGGCTTCCCCTTCCACTGGTGCTCTTACTAGGATATTCATTGCTACCTATGGGGTCAGAGTCCGGGTCAGTCCATGTATAGTCTTTAGGCAGTGGCTTAGTCCCTGGAAGCTCTGGTTGCTTGACATTGTTGTACTTTTGGGGTCTCGAGCCCCTTCAAGCTCTTCCAGTTCTTTCTCTGATTCCTTCAACGGGGGACCTATTCTCAGTTCAGTGGTTTGCTGCTGGCATTCGCCTCTGTATTTGCTGTATTCTGGCTGTGTCACTCAGGAGCGATCTACATCCGGCTCCTGTCGGTCTGCACTTCTTTGATTCATCCATCTTGTCTAATTGGGTGGCTGTATATGTATGGGCCACATGTGGGGCAGGCTCTGAATGGGTGTTCCTTCAGTCTCTGTTTTAATCTTTGCCTCTCCCTTCCCTGCCAAGGGTATTCTTTTTCCTCATTTAAAGAAGGAGTGAAGCATTCACATTTTGATCATCCGTCTTGAGTTTCGTTTGTTCTAGGGATCTAGGGTAATTCAAGCATTTGGGCTAATAGCCCCTTATCAATGAGTGCATACCAGGTATGTCTTTCTGTGATTGGGTTAGCTCACTCAGGATGATATTTTCCAGTTCCAACCATTTGCCTACGAATTTCTTAAACTCGTTGTTTTTGATAGCTGAGTAATATTCCATTGTGTAGATGTACCACATTTTCTGTATCCATTCCTCTGTTGAAGGGCATCTGGGTTCTTTCCAGTTTCTGGCTATTATAAATAAGGCTGCGATGAACATAGTGGAGCACGTGTCTCTTTTATATGTTGAGGAATCTTTTGGGTATATGCCCAAGAGAGGTATAGCTGGATCCTTAGGCAGTTCAATGTCCAATTTTATGAGGAACCTCCAGACTGATTTCCAGAATGGTTTTACCAGTCTGCAATCCCACCAACAATGGAGGAGTGTTCCTCTTTCTCCACATCCTCGCCAGCATCTGCTGTCACCTGAGTTTTTGATCTTAGCCATTCTCACTGGTGTGAGGTGAAATCTCAGGGTTGTTTTGATTTGCATTTCCCTTATGACTAAAGATGTTGAACATTTCTTTAGGTGTTTCTCAGCCATTCGGCATTCCTCAGCTGTGAATTCTTTGTTTAGCTCTGAACCCCATTTTTAATAGCGTTATTTGTTTCCCTGCGATCTAACTTCTTGAGTTCTTTGTATATTTTGGATATAAGGCCTCTATCTGTTGTAGGATTGGTAAAGATCTTTTCCCAATCTGTTGGTTGCCGTTTTGTCCTAACCACAGTGTCCTTTGCCTTACAGAAGCTTTGCAGTTTTATGAGATCCCATTTGTCGATTCTTGATCTTACAGCGTAAGCCATTGGTGTTTTGTTCAGGAAATTTTTTCCAGTGCCCATGTGTTCCAGATGCTTCCCTAGTTTTTCTTCTATTAGTTTGAGTGTGTCTGGTTTGATGTGGAGGTCCTTGATCCACTTGGACTTAAGCTTTGTACAGGGTGATAAGCATGGATCGATCTGCATTCTTCGACATGTTGCCCTCCAGTTGAACCAGCACCATTTGCTGAAAATGCTATCTTTTTTCCATTGGATGGTTTTGGCTCCTTTGTCAAAAATCAGGTGACCATAGGTGTGTGGGTTCATTTCTGGGTCTTCAATTCTATTCCATTGGTCTATCTGTCTGTCTCTGTACCAATACCATGCAGTTTTTATCACTATTGCTCTGTAATACTGCTTGAGTTCAGGGATAGTGATTCCCCCTGAAGTCCTTTTATTGTTGAGGATAGCTTTAGCTATCCTGGGTTTTTTGTTATTCCAGATGAATTTGCAAATTGTTCTGTCTACCTCTTTGAAGAATTGGATTGGTATTTTGATGGGGATTGCATTGAATCTGTAGATTGCTTTTGGTAAAATGGCCATTTTTACTATATTAATCCTGCCAATCCATGAGCATGGGAGATCTTTCCATCTTCTGAGGTCTTCTTCAATTTCTTTCCTCAGTGTCTTGAAGTTCTTATTGTACAGATCTTTTACTTGCTTGGTTAAAGTCACACCGAGGTACTTTATATTATTTGGGTCTATTATGAAGGGTGTCATTTCCCTAATTTCTTTCTCGGCTTGTTTCTCTTTTGTATAGAGGAAGGCAACTGATTTATTTGAGTTAATTTTATACCCAGCCACTTTGCTGAAGTTGTTTATCAGCTTTAGCAATTCTCTGGTGGAACTTTTGAGATCACTTAAATATACTATCATGTCATCTGCAAATAGTGATATTTTGACCTCTTCTTTTCTGATCTGTATCCCCTTGATCTCCTTTTGTTGTCTGATTGCTCTGGCTAGAACTTCAAGAACTATATTGAATAAGTCGGGAGAGGGTGGGCAGCCTTGTCTAGTCCCTGATTTTAGTGGGATTGCTTCAAGTTTCTCTCCATTTAGTTTAATGTTAGCAACTGGTTTGCTCTATATGGCTTTTACTATGTTTAGGTATGGGCCTTGAATTCCTATTCTTTCCAGGACTTTTATCATGAAGCGGTGTTGAATTTTGTCAAATGCTTTCTCAGCATCTAATGAAATGATCATGTGGTTCTGTTCATTCAGTTTGTTTATATAATGGATCACGTTGATGGTTTTCCGTATATTAAACCATCCCCGCATGCCTGGGATGAAGCCTACTTGATCATGGTGGATGATTGTTTTGATGTGCTCTTGAATTCGGTTTGCCAGAATTTTATTGAGTATTTTTGTGTTGATATTCATAAGGGAAATTGGTCTGAAATTCTCTTTCTTTGTTGTGTCTTTGTGTGGTTTAGGTATAAGAGTAATTGTGGCTTCGTAGAAGGAATTCGGTAGGGCTCCATCTATTTCAATTTTGTGGAATAGTTTGGATAATATTGGTATGAGGTCTTCTATGAAGGTTTGAAAGAATTCTGCACTAAACCTGTCTGGACCTGGGCTCTTTTTGGTTGGGAGACCTTTAATGACTGCTTCTATTTCCTTAGGAGTTATGGGGTTGTTTAACTGGTTTATCTGTTCCTGATTTGACTTCGATACCTGGTATCTGTCTAGGAAATTGTCCATTTCCTGAAGATTTTCAAGTTTTGTTGAATATAGGTTTTTATAGTAAGATCTGATGATTTTTTTGAATTTCCTCTGAATCTGTAGTTATGTCTCCCTTTTCATTTCTGATTTTGTTAATTTGGATGCACTCTCTGTGTCCTCTCTTTAGTCTGGCTAAGGGTTTATCTATCTTGTTGATTTTCTCAAAGAACCAACTTTTGGTTCTGTTGATTCTTTCTATGGTCCTTTTTGTTTCTACTTGGTTGATTTCAGCTCTGCGTTTGATTATTTCCTGCCTTCTACTCCTCCTGGGTGTATTTGCTTCTTTTTGTTCTAGAGCTTTTAGGTGTGCTGTCAAGCTGCTGACATATGCTCTTTCCTGTTTCTTTCTGCAGGCACTCAGCGCTATGAGTTTTCCTCTTAGCACAGCTTTCATTGTGTCCCATAAGTTTGGGTATGTTGTACCTTCATTTTCATTAAATTCTAAAAAGTTTTTAATTTCTTTCTTTATTTCTTCCTTGACCAGGTTATCATTGAGTAGAGCATTGTTCAATTTTCACGTATATGTGGGCATTCTTCCCTTATTGTTATTGAAGACCAGTTTTAGGCTGTGGTGGTCCGATAGCATGCATGGGATTATTTCTATCTTTCTGTACCTGTTGAGGCCCGTTTTTTTGACCAATTATATGGTCAGTTTTGGAGAAAGTACCATGAGGAGCTGAGAAGAAGGTATATCCTTTTGCTTTAGGATAGAATGTTCTATAAATATCCGTTAAGTCCATTTGGCTCATGACTTCTCTTAGTCTGTCGACATCACTGTTTAATTTCTGTTTCCATGATCTGTCCATTGATGAGAGTGGGGTGTTGAAATCTCCCACTCTTATTGTGTGAGGTGCAATGTGTGTTTTGAGCTTTAGTAAGGTTTCTTTTACGTATGTAGGTGCCCTTGTATTTGGGGCATAGATATTTAGGATTGAGAGTTCATCTTGGTGGATTTTTCCTTTGATGAATATAAAGTGTCCTTCCTTATCTTTTTTGATGACTTTTAGTTGGAAATTGATTTTATTTGATATTAGAATGGCTACTCCAGCTTGCTTCTTCTGACCATTTGCTTGGAAAGTTGTTTTCCAGCCTTTCCCTCTGAGGTAGTGTCTGTTTTTGTCTCTGAGGTGTGTTTCCTGTAGGCAGCAGAATGCAGGGTCCTCGTTGCGTATCAAGTTTGTTAATCTATGTCTTTTTATTGGGGAGTTGAGGCCATTGATATTGAGAGATATTAAGGAATAGTGATTATTGCTTCCGGTTATATTCATATTTAGATGTGAGGTCATGTTTGTGTGCTTTCATTCTCTTTGTTTTGTTGCCAAGACGATTAGTTTCTTGCTTCTTCTAGGGTATAGCTTGCCTCCTTATGTTGGGCTTTACCATTTATTATCCTTTGTAGTGCTGGATTTGTAGAAAGATATTGTGTAAATTTGGTTTTGTCATGAAATATCTTGGTTCCTCCATCAATGTTAATTGAGAGTTTTGCTGGATACAGTAACCTGGGCTGGCATTTGTGTTCTGTTAGGGTCTGTATGACATCTGTCCAGGATCTTCTGGCCTTCATAGTTTCTGGCGAGAAGTCTGGTGTCATTCTGATAGGTCTGCCTTTATATGTTACTTGACCTTTTTCCCTTACTGCTTTTAATATTCTTTCTTTATTTTGTGCGTTTGGTGTTTTGACAATTATGTGACGGGAGGTGTTTCTTTTCTGGTCCAATCTATTTGGAGTTCTGTAGGCTTCTTGTATGTCTATGGGTATCTCTTTTTTTAGGTTAGGGGAGTTTTCTTCTATGATTTTGTTGAAGATATTTACTGGTCCTTTGAGCTGGGAGTCTTCACTCTCTTCTATACCTATTATCCTTAGGTTTGATCTTCTCATTGAGTCCTGGATTTCCTGTATGTTTTGGACCAGTATCTTTTTCCATTTTACATTATCTTTGACAGTTGAGTCAATGATTTCTATGGAATCATATTCTCCTGAGATTCTCTCTTCCATCTCTTGTATTCTGTTGGTGAAGCTTGTATCTACAGCTCCTTGTCTCTTCTTTTGGTTTTCTATATCCAGGGTTGTTTCCATGTGTTCTCTCTTGATTGCTTCTATTTCCATTTTTAATTCCTTCAACTGTTTGATTGTGTTTTCCTGGAATTCTTTCAGGGATTTTTGTGTCTCCTCTCTATGGGCTTCTACTTGTTTATTTATGTTTTCCTGGAATTCTTTCAGGGATTTTTGTGTCTCCTCTCTATGGGCTTCTACTTGTTTATTTATGTTTTCCTGGAATTCTTTCAAGCATTTTTGCGATTCCTCTCTGTAGGCTTCTACTTGTTCTCTAAGGGAGTTCTTCACATCTTTCTTGAAGTCCTCCAGCATCATGTTCAAAAATGATTTTGAAACTAGATCTTGCTTTTCTGGTGTGTTTGGATATTCCATGTTTGTTTTGATGGGAGAATTGGGCTCCGATGGTGCCATGTAGTCTTGGTTTCTTTTGCTTGGGTTCCTGCGCTTGCCTCTCGCCATCAGATTATCTCTAGTGTTACTTTGTTCTGCTATTTCTGACAGTGGCTAGACTGTCCTATAAGCCTGTGTGTCAGGAGTGCTGTAGACCTGTTTTCCTCTCTTTCAGTCAGTTATGGGGACAGAGTGTTCTGCTTTCAGGCGTGTAGTTTTTCCTCTCTACAGGTCTTCAGCTGTTCCTGTGGGCCTGTGTCTTGAGTTCACCAGGCAGCTTTCTTGCAGCAGAAAAGTTGGTCTTACCTGTGGTCCCGAGGCTCAAGTTTGCTCGTGGGGTGCTGCCCACGGCCTCTCTGTAGCGGCAGCAACCAGGAAGACCTGTGCCGCCCCTTCCGGGAGCTTCAGTGCACCAGGGTTCCAGATGGTCTTTGGCTTTTTCCTCTGGCGTCTCAGATGTGTGTGCAGAGGGCAGTCTCTTCTGGTTTCCCAGGCTTGTCTGCCTCTCTGAAGGTTTAGCTCTCCCTCCCACGGGATTTGGGTGCAGAGAACTGTTTATCCGGTCTGTTTCCTTCAGGTTCTGGCGGTGTTTCAGGCAGGGGTCCTGCCGCTCCTGGGCCCTCCCCCACGGGAGCCCAGAGGCCTTATACAGTTTCCTCTTGGGCCAGGGATGTGGGCAGGGGTGAGCAGTGTTGGTGGTCTCTTCCGCTCTGCAGCCTCAGGAGTGCCCACCTGACCTGGCGGTTGGGTCTCTCTCTCACGGGGTCTCAACAGAAGAAATTCTAATGGCTGTGAATCACTTAAAAATACTCAGGTCCTTAGTCTTCAGCAGAATGTAAATCCAAATGATTCTGAGATTCCATCTTATACCAATCAGAATGGCTAAAATAAAAAATTTCAAGTGTCATATCATGCTGTTGAGGATGTGGAGGTAAGCAAAATTGTAGAACCACTTTGGAAATCAGTTTGTTAGCTTCTAAGAAAATTGGGAGTAGAGAGCAGCTGTCTGCAGCCTGGACTGAGGCGGAAAGGTTGGTGGAACTCACTGGCCATCCCATGAGAGTCGTCGGCTGGTACCATTCGCACCCTCACATAACGGTGTGGCCTTCACACGTGGATGTTCGCACGCAAGCCATGTACCAAATGATGGACCAAGGCTTCGTGGGACTTATTTTCTCCTGTTTCATAGAAGACAAGAACACAAAGACCGGACGTGTCCTCTACACTTGCTTCCAATCCGTACAAGCCCAGAAAAGCTCAGACTATGAGAGAATCGAAATCCCCGTCCACGTCGTTCCTCACGTCACCATCGGGAAAGTTTGCCTGGAGTCCGCGGTGGAGCTGCCGAAGATCCTGTGTCAGGAGGAGCAGGAAGCGTACAGGCGGATCCATAGCCTCACACATCTGGACTCGGTGACCAAGATCCACAATGGCTCGGTCTTCACCAAGAATTTGTGCAGTCAGATGTAGGCGGTGATTGGGCCTCTGCTGCAGTGGTTAGAGGACAGATTGGAGCAAAACCAGCAGCATCTGCGGGAGCTGCAGCGGGAGAAGGAGGAGCTCATGGCGGAGCTGCGTTCGCTCGAATAAAGGGAGGGAGCAGCAAAAAAAAAAAAAAATCCGGGGGGGTGGGATGGAGTGAACGGAAATACCTCGCGTACAATTTATTAAACAAAAATCAGTTTTGAAAAAGATAGAGTCGGAGGGCCTACATTAACATAACTTCAAGATTTATTATTGTAAAGCTACAGTGATCAAGATACGATGATATTTACAGAAGAATCAATGCAACAGGGAAGAAAATCCAGAAATAAACCCAACAATAATGTGCTTAACTATGTTTGAAAAAGTACAAATGTGATTCAAAGAGGAAAAGACAGTCATTTATTTCAACAAATCAAACCTTCTCAAGCTAACAAAATATATACAATAAATAAATAAATAAATATGTAAAAGAATCTCTGAATGTATCACGGATTTAAATCCAATATGGAAGACTTAGGGAAAAAAGTTATTCCAGAAAAATTTTCAGAACTTAAGGACCTAACATTTTCAACTCCAAAGCACAATATCACAAGAAAACAAAGTAGAGAGATTGGACTTTGTTAAAATTAAAGCTGTTTATTCTGCAAAAAGATGAAGATGAAACTGTCGGTGAAAAAGATGTGTCTGAAACTCGAAAGTAAATAGCACCAGTAGAAATGAAAAGAGATGTAAACATTGCCACTAAAAATGGTGAAAATAGCTGCTCCCAAACCCCGTGGGAGAGAGACCTCACCGCCTGATCAGGTGGGCACTCCTGAGGCTGCAGAGCGGAGGAGACCAACAACACTGCCAACCCCTGCCCACATCCCTGGCCCAAGAGGCAACTGTATAAGGCCTCTGGGTTCCTGTAGGGGAGGGCCCAGGAGCGGCAGGATCCCTGCGCCTGAGACACCGCCGGAACCTGAAGGAAACAGACCGGATAAACAGTTCTCTGCACCCAAATCCCGTGGGAGGGAGAGCTAAACCTTCAGAGAGGCAGACAAGCCTGGGAAACCAGAAGAGACTGCACTCTGTGCACATCCAGACGCCAGAGGAAAACACCAAACGTCATCTGGAACCCTGGTGCACGGAGGCTCCCGGAAAGAGCGGCGCAGATCTTCCCGGTTGCTGCCGCCGCGGAGAGGACTTAGGCAGTACCCCATGAGCAAACTTGAGCCTTGGAACCACAGGTAGGACCAACTTTTCCCCTGCAAGAAACCTGCCTGGTGAACTCAAGACACAGGCCCACAGGAACAGCTGAAGACCTGTAGAGAGGAAAAACTACACGCCCGAAAGCAGAACACTCTGTCCCCATAACTGGCTGAAAGAAAACAGGAAAACAGGTCTACAGCACTCCTGACACACAGGCTTATAGGACAGTCTAGCCATGGTCAGAAATAGCAGAACAAAGTAACACTAGAGATAATCTGATGGCGAGAGGCAAGCGCAGGAACCCAAGCAACAGAAACCAAGACTACATGCCATCATCGGAGCCCAATTCTCCCACCAAAGCAAACACGGAATATCCAAACACACCAGAAAAGCAAGATCTAGTTTCAAAATCATATTTGATCATGATGCTGGAGGACTTCAAGAAAGACATAAAGAACTCCCTTAGAGAACAAGTAGAAGCCTACAGAGAGGAATCGCAAAAATCCCTGAAAGAATTCCAGGAAAACACAATCAAACAGTTGAAGGAATTAAAAATGGAAATAGAAGCAATCAAGAAAGAACACATGGAAACATCCCTGGACATAGAAAATCAAAAGAAAAGACAAGGAGCTGTAGATACAAGCTTCACCAACAGAATACAAGAGATGGAAGAGAGAATCTCGGGAGCAGAAGATTCCATAGAAATCATTGACTCAACTGTCAAAGATAATGTAAAGCAGAAAAAGCTACTGGTCCAAAACATACAGGAAATCCAGGACTCAATGAGAAGATCAAACCTAAGGATAATAGGTATAGAAGAGAGTGAAGACTCCCAGCTCAAAGGACCAGTAAATATCTTCAACAAAATCATAGAAGAAAACTTCCCTAACCTAAAAAAAGAGATACCCATAGACATACAAGAAGCCTACAGAACTCCAAATAGATTGGACCAGAAAAGAAACACCTCCCGTCACATAATTGTCAAAACACCAAACGCACAAAATAAAGAAAGAATATTAAAAGCAGTAAGGGAAAATGGTCAAGTAACATATAAAGGCAGACCTATCAGAATCACACCAGACTTTTCGCCAGAAACTATGAAGGCCAGAAGATCCTGGACAGATGTCATACAGACCCTAAGAGAACACAAATGCCAGCCCAGGTTACTGTATCCTGCAAAACTCTCAATTAACATAGATGGAGAAACCAAGATATTCCATGACAAAACCACATTTACACAATATCTTTCTACAAATCCAGCACTACAAAGGATAATAAAGGGTAAAGCCCAACATAAGGAGGCAAGCTATACCCTAGACGAAGCAAGAAACTAATCGTCTTGGCAACAAAACAAAGAGAATGAAAGCACACAAACATAACCTCACATCCAAATATGAATATAACAGGAAGCAATAATCACTATTCCTTAATATCTCTCAACATCAATGGCCTCAACTCCCCAATAAAAAGACATAGATTAACAAACTGGATACGCAATGAGGACCCTGCATTCTGCTGCCTACAGGAAACACACCTCAGAGACAAAGACAGACACTACCTCAGAGTGAAAGGCTGGAAAACAACTTTCCAAGCAAATGGTCAGAAGAAGCAAGCTGGAGTAGCCATTCTAATATCAAATAAAATCAATTTTCAATTAAAAGTCATCAAAAAAGATAAGGAAGGACACTTCATATTCATCAAAGGAAAAATCCACCAAGATGAACTCTCAATCCTCATCTTCGATTGGTTTATATACAAGTGTGCAATTTCTAGGCTTGAAAGTAAAATGATGCTATCTGGTGCTGGATAGAGGAGCCTTATTTTTTATTATGGCAGCTTGCTATTTTTGTAACATGGTGATTTGGTTCAACACAATAAAGTACAGTAGTAACTGATCTCCCCTTCTTCCTGGATGAGTGAGGAGATGATTAAATGTTGATGTCAGCACCCTTGAGCATATTCAGATGAGCTTCTGCTTCTGTTGAAAAGGATGCTGTGTTTGATTGTGGTCCGAAGCTTTGAAGCACTACTTGGCATCTCCTTCCTTGGAGGTCTCACTGTTTAAACATAACAGATTTGATAGCTTGTTGGTAAGGTGAGGTCCAGCTTGTCTCCACTAGGTCATCTTCATGTGAATCCGGTGGTTATACGGTTTTGTTCTAGGGATATTTCATTTTTTTAATAACGGTTTTAGCTGACATTCATGGAGAGAATGAATCCTTAGAACTGTGCCACTAGTGAAAGGAAATCCTGTCTAGAGTATGTTTCTTTACAAAGCTGTGTCACACCATCCTTTGGGCCCTCTGCTGGAAAAGTAGAATCAAGTCTCAAATAATGCCTTTTAAATTGTATCCTCTAGTATTATAGATGTAGGACAGTACTGTATCATACCTCTGTGGATGTAAAATAGCTTGTACCTGCTTTATGATACGTAGTAGTGACCGTGCTTTATCAGAGCTGTTTTTAATGATGTTGCTCAGAATGTTTTCTTTCCAGATGATGATTGAGAAGCTAATTTAAAAAAAAATGGTGCCAGGTACCACAAGAGTAACAGAACTGTGCTGTTTTCTCGGGTTTTGTTTTTTTACTTTTTTTTTTTTAATGGAGTATGCTGGATGTCTCTACAGTTTTGTTCAGATGACTGCAGAACCTGGAAAAGCTGTTGCTGCTGTTGATGCATAACACACTGCTATTATTGGTCTTTTTATATAAATATAAATATATATATACAGATATATAATTTGAATTTTTTGAAACTTTACCTGTGCTGTCAACTTTGGAAAAAAGTATCCCCGTTTACTGTGTTGAGTTGGCACTGTACAGAAATTAACAGCCATATTGGTCTAGAAATGTTGAACTTAAGTTTTTTCCATTTGTACAGGGGTAACACACTGTATTAAATATGTAAGGTCTTATATACGTGGGTTTGATTACAAAAACTAATAAAGTATTCTCTAAATTAAAAAAAATGGTAAAAATAGCAAATCCTGTTGAGGAGGCAAATGAGATTCCTCACCAGTGACAGGAATGTAAAAATTCATCGACTGGGTAGAAAAGTTTGGAAATTTTTTTTAAGTTAAACATACACTTAGCATGACCCAGCCACCAAGCCGCACTGTCTTGGTACAAAAACTTTTTCAAAATTTTTCTTGGTAGTTTTATGTGTGAAAGCTGCAAATCAGAAACAGCCAAGATTTTCTACAGTGAGTCCACAACCAGAGAAACCATTCTTATGGTGGAATATTACTGTGTAGGAAAAAGGAACATACCGCCTAATGGTTTTGTCACTGAACTACATCTCAGCCTGACTTAACTGGATTTGGAATCATGTAAATACAACGTGTACATGAAGGTGTTTTAAAAAAAGTTTAAGTGGGGAGAGAAGACTGATCTTTAACGTAGGTTACACCATTCCATGGGGTAGGGCCCCAGACTGAATAAAAAGAAGGGAATGATCAGATCATCAGGTCTGTCAAACATGGAATATATGCCTTCAAATTGTGAGCCAAGATAAACCCTTCCTTACATAAGTTGCTTTTAGCAGGTCTTTTGTCAAAGAAATAAAAAAAGTAAAAAGGCAGTGACAGTGACCTGTCATCTAAGATGACTCTACCCATCAAAACTACCTTTTTAAATTGACAAAAATACGTAAGCCAGTTCCAGTTTTCATGTGCTTAGCAGATTGATGTTCATTTTCTTTTGCTGGTGAAAAGTGGTTCCTTTAAAACAAATACCCTAAAGATAGTTGGATCTTGATTTTTAATCCAGCTTGCAAGTTTTCATTTCTTCATTGGTAAATCAGGTGTATTTGCATTTAAGATTATACATGGAAGATGATTACTTATTTTAACTACTTTGCTCATTGATTTTCTGGTTGACTGTTTATTGTTTTCTTTGTCTCCATTTGGGGTTTGCTTGTTTACTTAGACAGAAATCACCTGATCATTGCAATAAATGAATAGAGGAGTTAAAAAAAAAGAAAATTGGGAGTAGTTCTACCTCAAGACCCATGTACATCACTCCTGGGCCCAAAGATGCTCCACCATACCACAAATATACTTGCTCACCTATGTTCATAGCAGCGTTGTCATGCTCAGGAACTAGAAATAGCCTAGATTTCCAACTGAAGAATGGATAAATAAAATGTGGTACATCACTCAGACAGTAAAAACAAAAAAAAAATCATGAAGTTTGAGGTCAAATACATGGAGCTAGAGACTATAATCCGGAGGGAGGTCATAAGATCCAGAAAGACACTAATATCATAGATATTAGCCGTAGTACAGGATAACCATCCTACAATTGACAGACCCAAAGATGCTAAGTAACAAGGCGGGGTGATGAGTTTTACACCGAAGTGGAAATATAAGCGACATCAGAGGTGGATGAAGGGCAAAAAAACTGTGTGGGAGACCTATCCCCAGAGTTAACCCTGAGACAGCTCTCTGTACCCAGATCCTGCTGGGCGAAAGCCAGTCTCCAAGAGTGCTGACATACTGGCAGAACATGTCAAATACAGAGGCATACACTAGCAGCAAACCACTGAATTGAGAACAGGACTCCTGTTGGAGGAATTAGAGAAAGGATTGAAAGAGCTGAAGAGGCTTACAACTCCATAAGAATAACAATGCCAACCCACCAGAGCTTCCAGGGATTAAACTGCTACTGAAAGCCTGACCCAGGGCTTCAACTGCATATGTAGCAGAGGATGGGCACCAGTGGAAAGAGAAGCCCTTGGTCCGCCAAGGTTGGACCCACAGTACAAGGGAATGTAGGGTATGGGTTGGTAAGGGTGATGGATGGGGAGAAACAACCTTATGAGGGAGGGGGTGGGGATGGAGGCTGATGGACAGGAAACCGGGAAAGGGAATAACATTTGAAATGTAAATAAAGAAATGTATCAAATAAAGAAAAAACCACCCCCCAAAACAAAACAAACAAACAAAAAAACCAAAGAGGGTCTAGCCACTGTCAGAGACAGCAAGACCAGCCAACACCAGAGATAGCCAGATAGTGAGAGCGAAGGGCAAGAACCTAAGCAACAGAAACCAAGGCCACTTGGCATCATCATCATAACCCTGTTCCTCACCACTGCAAGCCCTGGATACCCCAACACATCAGAAAAGCAAGATTTTTATTTAAAATCAAAATTCATGATGATGTTAGAGGTCTTTAAGTAGGGCATAACTACCTTAAAGAAATACAGGAGAAAACAGGCAAACAATCATTGCTCCCTAATATCTCTCACCATCAATGGACTCAATTCCCCAATAAAAAGACATAGAATAACAGACCGGATAAGTAAAGAGGACATAGCATTTTGCTGCATAGAGTAAACACACCTCAGTGACAAAGACAGACACTACCTCAGAGTACAATGCTGGAAAACAATTTTCCAAAGAAATAGTCCCAAGAAACAAGCTTGAGTAGCACAGTAATATCAAATAAAATTGACTTTCAACTAAAAGTTATCAAGACACATTAGGAAGGACATTTTATATACGTCAAAGGAAAAGTCTGACAAGATGAAGTCTCAATTCTCAACATCTCTGCTTTAAGTGCAAAGGCACCGGCATTCATAAAAGACACCTTACTAAAGCTCAAAATACACATTGTACATCACACAATAATAGTGGGAGACTTTCACACCCCACTCTCACCAATGGACAGATCATGGAAATAGAAACTTTACAGAGACACAGAGAAACTACCAGAAGTTATGAACCAGGTGGATTTAACAGACATCTATAGAACATTTCATCCTAAAACAAAAGAATATACCTTCTTCTCAGCATCTCATGATACTTTCTCCAAAACTGACCATATAATCAGTCACAAAACAGGCCTCAACAGATACAAGAAGACTGAAATAATCCCACGCATCCTATCAGATCACCATGGACATTCAACAACAAAATAAAACATAAAAAATGACAGAAAGCCCACATATACGTGGAAGTTGAATAACACTCTACTCAATGATAACTTGGTAAAGGAAGAAATAAAGAAAGAAATTAAAGACTTTTTAGAAATTAATGAAAATGAAGGCACAGCATACCCAAACTTATGGGACACAATGAAAGCACTGCTAAGAGGAAAACTCATTGCTCTGAGTGCCTACAAAAGGAAACTGGAGGAACCATTCACTAACAGATTGACAGCACACCTAAAAACTCTAGAACAAAAAGAAGCCCATACACCCAGGAGGAGTAGAAGGCAGTGTCCCGCGCGTGACTTCCCACCGGCAGGAAACACGCGGGTACATAGAAATCCTTACTGTGACCAACCTTATTAATCTTAGAAGAGGAAGGGCCCGCCGCGCCAACATGGCGCGCTTATAAACACCCTAGTGCGGCGCATCCACTCCTGATTGGTTGTTTACCCATGATCTCATAAGGCATGCCCCGGAGTGGGCAAAGACCTGGCACAAAGGCACTCTTGCACATGTGCACAGTTAACTTCCTGAAAGGGAGCCGGCTGGCGCCGTGAAGGCTGGCGCCATCTTGTAATGGCGGAGGCTATCCTGGCCTTCCACGTGGGGCGCAGTGGAAGCCAGCGCCATCTAGTGGTGGCGAATGTTATTGCGGCCCTCTACAAGGCAGGAAACAATCAAACTTGGGGCTGAAATCAACACTGAAATAGAAACAAATAGAAACAAAAAAAAACTATACAAAATCAACAAAACTAGTAGCTAGTTCTTTGAGAAAAACAAGAAGATAAATAAACCCTTAGCCAGACTAACCAGATGGCACAGAGACAGTATCCAAATTAACAAAATCAGAAATGAAAAGGGAGACATAACAGCAGAATCTAAGAAAATTAAAAAAAAAACATCAGATCCTATTACAAAAGCTTATACTCAACAAAACAGAACTGGAAAATCTGGATGAAATGGACAATTTTCTAGACAGATATCAGGTACAAAAGTTAAATTAGGATCACATAAACCATCCAGGCAGTCCCATAACTCCTAAGGAAATAGAAGCAGTTATTAAGAGTCGTCCCCAAAAGGACTAGAACCAGATGAATTTAGAGCAGAATTCTATCAACCTTCAAGAAGTCCTAATGCCAATACTCTTCAAATTATTCCACAAAATAGAAACAGAAGGAAGTATCCAATTCTTCTATTAAGCCACAATTATACTTATACCTAAGACACACAAAGACCCAACAAAGAAAGAGAAATTCAGGCTAATTTCCCTTATGAATATTGATGCAAAAATACTCAATACATTTTTGCAAACCAAATCTAAGAACATTAAAACAATCATCCACCATGATCAATTGGCTTCATCCCAGGGATGCAGGAATGGCTCAATATTTGGAAATCCATTTTCATAGTCCACTATATAAACATACTTAATAAAGAAACATGATCATCTCATTAGATCCTAAGAAAGCATTTGACACAATCGACACCTCTTCATGTTAAAAGTCTTGGAAAGATCAGGAATCCAAGGCCCATACCTAAAAGCAATATACAGCAAACCAGTAGCCAACATCAAAGTAAATGGATAGAAACTTGAAACAATCCCACTAAAATCAGGGTCTAGACAAGGCTGCCTACTCTTTCACTACCTATTCAATATAGTACTTGAAGTCCTAGCTGGAGCAATCAGACAACAAAAGGAGGTGAAAGGGATACAAATTGGAAAGGAAGGAGTCAAAATATCAATATTTGTAGATGATATGATGGTATACTTAAGTGACTCCCAAAATTCCACCAGAGAACTTCTATACCTGATAAACAACTTCAGCAAAGTGGCTGGATAGAAAATTAAGTCAAACAAATCAGTCGCCTTCCTCTACTCATAAACAGGCTGAGATAGAAATTAGGGAAATGACACCCTTCACAATAGCTACAAATAATATAAAATATCTTAGTGTGACTCTAATCAAGCAAGTTAAAGATCTGTATGAAAGGAATTCCAAGTCTCTGAAGAAGGAAATTGAAGAAGATCTCAGAAGATGGAAAGATTTCCCATGTTTATGGATTGGCAGGTTTAATACGTAAACGTGGCCATCTTGCCAAAAGCAATCTACAGGTTCAATGCAATCCCAATCAAAAGAACTCAAGAAGTTAGACTCTAGAGGATCAAATTAAAAAAATGGGTTCAGAACTAAACAAAGAATCCACAGCTGAGGAATGCCCAATGGCTGAGAAACACCTAAAGAAATGTTCAACATCTTTAGTCATAAGGGAAATGCAAATCAAAACAACCCTGAGATTTCACCTCACACCAGTCCGAATGGCTAAGATCAAGAACTCAGGTGACAAGAGATGCTGGCGAGGATGTGGATAAAGAGGAACACTCCTCCACTGTTAGTGGGATTGCAAACTGATACGACCACACTGGAAATCAGTATGGATGTTCCTCAAAAAATTGGACATACCCGGGGACCCAGCTATACCACTTCTGGGCATACATCTAAAAGATGTAACAACATGTAATATGAACACATGCTCCACTATGATCATTAAAGACTCATTTATAGTAGCCAGAAGCTGGAAAAAAACCAGATATCCTTCTGTAGAGTAATGGATACAGAAAATGTGGTACATTTACACAATTGTGGTAACTCAGCTATTAAAAACATTGACTTCATGAAATTCTTAGGCAAATGCGTCCAGTCGTCCAATAACTACAAATATCATTCTGAATGAGGTAATCCAATCACAAAAGAACACACATGGTATATACTCACTGATAAGTAGTTATTAGACAAATAACTTGGAATATCCACAGTATATCTCATGCACTACATGAAGCTCAAGTGGAAGGAAGACCAAAGAGAAGATCGGTCAGAGGGGGGAACAACATAATCAAGGGAAGTAGAGGGTGGGAGGGACTTGGGGGGATAAAGGAAGGGGCAGGGAAAACGAGGGAGCAGAATCAGTTATGGGGGGAGATGGAGGAGATGAAGAGGGTCTGTAAATTGAACAGAGGTATGCAGCAAGGGGGGATTGTGAACTGGCGGTAGCAACCAGGAGGCCCCAGATGCCAGGAAAGCAAGAGCCTCCAACAACCCCCGGGGATGACATTAGCTGAAACACCCCACAAAGAGGAGGCAGAAACTGTCAAGACCATATCCAGAGGTTAGGCATGCCCCCCCCCCCCCGTTGAGGGATGGGGCCACCTACCCATTTCCAAAATTTTAACCCAGAGCTGCTCCTGCCTAAAGGAAATGCAGGTACAAAAAGTGTAGCAGAGACTGAAGGAAAGGCCATCCAAAGAGTGCCCCACCTGGGGATCCTTCCCACATGATGGACACCAAACCCAGACAGTATTGCTGATGCCAAGAAGTGTTTCCTGACAGGAGCCTGATACAGCTGTCTCCTGAGAGGTTCAGCCAGAGGCTGAAAAATACTGAGGTGGATCCTTGAATCCAGTCATCGGATTGATCACAGGGACCCAATGGAGGAGTTAGGGTAAGAACTGAATGAGCTGAAAGGGCATTATCTGGCATCAGTGGGAGGGCAGGCTCTTGGTCCTGTGAAGGCTTGATGACCCAGTGTAGAGGAATGCTTGGGTGGTGAGGTGGGAGTAGGTGGTCGAGAAATGGGGTAAGAAAGAGAGAATAGGGGTTTTGCAAAGGGGTAGCTGGGAAAAGGGATATCATGTGAAATGTAAATAAATAAAATATCCAATCTAAAAATGTTAAAAATAATAATAACAAATATACTAAAATGATTAAATGACTATAGTCAGGATCTGTATTAATTATCTATTTACGTACTAATTACAGTGCAAAGTTATCAATATTTATAACAAAATAGTACAATGATATAAAACTTCCATTTTTCTTTTCCTTTTACTGTTTTTCATTAAACCTGAAATCTTTTAGTTGCACTGGACAAAACAAACAGTTCTCCAGGGAGAAAATCTGTCCTATGAGCACATTTAAAACTATCTAGTGTGTCAGAATCTTTTACTCACAGGCCTCTTGAGGTTTGACTAATTAGCTTCATATATTTTATGTTAGGTTATTATTAAGTATTTTAGGCTAAAGAAACCAGGACTACCAGTCTGTGAAGATACTTTCTCATCATGCAGGTAAAATGTACAGAGATGTTTAAACAACCAGAAGCATGGCTTTATTCGCAGATATTCTTGTTTTGAAAATGCTATGATAATGGATTTTACTGTAAATGCTTTTATTTGTGTAAAAGGAAAATAGATATCATGCTGAAAATGAAATTGAATACCACAGAAAATAACTATGGAAATTTTTATGAAATATAGGAGAAAGTATATTGGATTTGGTTTTGAGCTAGAATAACAGTGTATCAAAAATATGAATGATACTGGAAAACATAAAGCAATTTTGTAACGCTTTGAATATATTCTAAGTGTAATTTTCCAATATTTAGTCATTTTGTAACATGATATAGAGAATATGAAAACAGAATAATACAAATCAAAATTCAGATCTATTTTTCACATTTTCTCCTGTTTTAAAAAGACTTGTTTATTTTTATTTTGTACATTTGATTTTTTTTTGCTTGCAGGTACATATGTACGATTCTTTTAAGCAGCTGCCCAGGAGGCTAGAAGAATGCATTGGATCCTCTCGTTCTGGAGTTACAGAAAGACGTGAGCTGTCACTAGGTTGCTGATAAGCCGAATCTGTTCCCTCTGTAAGAGCAGCAAGCTTTCAAGCTATTTCTCCAACCCCAGCTCCTATGGTGTATGCACTAATTTCATTTCTGAATGGTAAGTAACCAGTTAAAGAGTTTTAATAAATGGAAAATATTCCTAGGGGGACAGAACATGAGAATGAGAATCAGAATAATTAACTGCTTTTCAAAAAACGGTTTTAAAAGGTATAAGGTTCCTTTGTTTCATTCATGCTCATAAGTAGTTATTTGAAAAGGATGTTGGGTTACTTATATTTTCCTCAATAATAAATAAAAACAGGGGTTGTAATTAAATAGAAGAGTGTGAGTTATCTGAATATAAAGCAGGTTTCATGACAAATTGAGAAGTAAAATTCCAGAGTTTGTCTTGAGGGACTAATAAACTTAATCAAAACAGGAGAAAATATGCACAGGTGATGTTTCTGACAGGTGCTTTGCTCAAACCTAGATGATTGTAGGGTACTGAACTTATAACTCTGTATTAGGAATCTCATTAACAATATTTCCTTTAAGAAGTAGGTATTAGAAATCTGTCCTGGAGGATTCACCTATGACAGACTTAGGACTACATAAATGTCCAAACGAGGGGGACTACTCATGATCCAAAGTCTGGTCTTTTGCATTGTGGGTATTCTAATAGTTGTAAATGAATATAAATTATATGAAGATCAAAATGATTTTAAGACCCACCCAAGTATTAGAGAAGATGATTTAAAATATCCTGTTCTGTGGGTATTCCTCTGTGGGCGTTTGTGGCTTTTAGGTAACTCAACAGCAGATGTCTATATGGTCTTCCTTTGGACTTATTTTTAGATACTACTCTGTGCCAAATGAATCTTAGTCTATCAGGTCTCAAATTTTATCTGTCTCTAAATTCTATAATATTTTGTATAATTACAAGTCTTCTGTTCTAAATTCAAAAACTTCATGGGGTTTTATGACAGTGATGAACTGTGACTGTCCAAAAGGCAAATTCACAGTGGATACAGGTTCACTGGCAATGCCTCCTATGGCTTTTACATTTGAAAGATGCTTGAAGCACTGTGATTGGTTATTACTATGCAGTTTTAAAAGTATTGTCAAAAGGCAAAGAAAATTGAATAAATTGTTTTCTACTTAAACTTTTCCCCTCCACAAGGCATACTTTTCAAATTTTGTTGCTTTTAAATTTTCCATTTATCATCATTGTCTTTTTCTTTACTTTAATTATTGTTCGACATCTGTTTTCCATGTCACTTTAAAATCATGTATTTTTCAGGTGTATTTGAAATAACCAAACCAAATCTTTTCTTATGTTTCAGCAAATATTTATATACATGATGGAGTGTTAAGATGGATTACACAAGATACAGCTGTAGTCCTTAAATCTGTTGGAGTTGTGTCTAGTTGAGAAGGAACATTTAGTGAGTTACATTTACTTAATTATAAGCATTAAGGAGACACAGTTTTCTTTGAGAAAAATATATTTAAATTACATTGCTAGTATACTTTAATTACTAAGTAACTTGAACACCATACTTTATTATTGAGTAGAAGATAGTTAATATATTTTAAAAATCTTTTTTAGAAGGGAACAGTTAGTGCATTTTGAAAGATCTTTCAGAAATAAAATTTCATGCTCTCTGTTTCTCTTATTCACTTATTTATTTATTTTATTTATTCAGGAAATAAATTCACAGTATCATGGAAAAAGTGAATAAAACATTAGTATCAATATTTGTTATCTCATATAGAATACCTATATACTGAATGTGTGGTTTTGAATACTTGTTATATTTAAACTGCAGTGAAAACTGTCAGTATTTACATTTATACAATAGATTAATGAACTATATATCTATTAAATTGCTAGTGACTGAACAATAGGTTTATTTTGTTTTTCTGTATTGAAAGCCCATCTTTTGTCCATGATGCTGTTTATTCTCTAATGACAAATAACCTAAAACACAGTGTGATAAATTCTTTATTTCAGATTTGAACAAAATGCTTTGGACTACAGAATGGCTACCTTCAGAAGATTAAAATTTCTGTTCATGAGGTGAGCTTTCCAAGGCAGTGATTCTCACCTATGCATCATGTTTTATAGACAAATACTTAGCTAGAATGTGAAATTAGACATCGAATTGTTTCAATACTGAGGGCAATCACTCTAATCTGCACTATTACATGGACTGGAACACAACATGAGTGCCACAGGCTTTACTGTGTGGTCTGTATTTTAAAAGTCTATGGGCAATTATAACCACTTTTTTCTGTTTTGGTTTCATATAGTAACAATTAACAGGTAAATATTGTGTGTATTTTTGATGCGCAGCATGATTATATAATGTATTAATCTATATATAATATATAGCAATGTATATGAAGTAACATGACATATATTGCATATATATTAAACTAATGAACATGGTTAGCTCACATACTTATTGTGTGTGAGAACATTGATAATAGCCTCTCTGCGATTTCTAAGCATGCAACTCACTATTATCGTTGTCCATAATCACCATGATACCATAGATCCCCAGAAAGCAACGACCATGTTATTGGAACTTTTGGATTGTTTTTTTAACAACCATCATCATCTTCTTGCTTCATGCCCACTCCCCACATCTTTTTGCCTGTCCCACCATCATATTCTTTGCTTTTATAAGTCTGATTACTTCAGATCTTATATGTACATAAGATCTATCAGCATTTGCTTCTTGTGTCTCCATTTTATTTAGCATAATGACTCCAAGCTTCAAAATTCCCTTTGTTTTAAGGCTATGGAAGAGTCACCTGTGTGTATACGTGTGTGTGTGTGTGTGTGTGTGTGTGTGTGTGTGTGTGTGTGTGTGCATTTGTGTACATAGTCCACACATCCATAAAGGAGAAGTTAGGATGTTTCACTATTGCTTAATATATATGATGTTTCAATGATCATGGACCAGTGCAGGGTCATTTCTTCTGGATGATCAACTCCCAAAATGATACTGATTAATAATTCTCTTTCTCAGTTGTTTGCCTATTTCTATATATCTATGTTTTCTGTATCTTTCTGTCCCCCATTCAGTTTCTCCAGTTACAATCTTTCTTTTCTCTCTATAATAATTTCAATTTCTCCATTTTCTATTTGTTCCTCTCCCCTTCCTTCCTTCCTTCCTTCCTTCCTTCCTTCCTTCCTTCCTTCCTTTCTCCCTCCCTTCCTTCCTTCCTTCCTTCTGTCCATGTTTCTGTCCTTCCTTTGTTTGACAAGAATGAAATCTAGGGCCTTATATGTTGAAAGACAGTGGTTACATACCAATTATTTTAAAATTATTATGGAGATGGCTATATGCTTTCTTAAATGAATATACTTATATTTCCAACTCTGTCCAAGGTTCCCTTTTCAAAGACATAACACAAACCTTTCATTTTTGAACATTTCATGAAAGCTCCTTTAACAAGTATAAAATGGTATTTCAGAGTGTTTGTACTTTGCAGTCCCCTGATAAATAACCATGTAAGCACTTGCTCCTATATCTATTCATCTTTATGAAAAAGTTTTATTGATAAATAAAGAAAGATTTTCATAAACTCAAGTTCTAACTTTCTGTGGACTATTAATATAATTGTCATAACTTACAGTTTCTTGTACTGCTGTCCTTCAGGTAGCACCAAAAACAGCAGAAATGGAAGGAAAAAATTACTCTGTTGTGTCAGAATTTATGTTCGTGGGACTCACCAACTCCTGGAAGATGGAAATACTTCTCTTTGTGTTTGCTTCAGTGTTTTACATGGGTAGCATGATGGGAAACTCCCTCATCATTTTCACTGTGGCTTCTCATCCTCACTTACATTCTCCCATGTACTTTCTGTTGGCCAATCTCTCCTTCATTGATTTAGGTGTTTCCTGTGTCACTTGTCCCAAGATGATTTATGACCTATTCAGAAAGCAAAAAGTCATCTCCTTTAATGGTTGCATCACTCAAATCTTTTTCATCCATGTCATTGGTGGTGTGGAGGTGATGCTGCTCGTAGGCATGGCATATGATAGATATATAGCCATTTGTAAGCCTCTCCATTATTTGACCATTATGAATGCAAAAATGTGCATTTTCATCTTAGTGGCTTCCTGGGTGGTTGGCCTTATGCATTCTCTGGTACAATTTGTTTATATAGTAAATTTACCGTTCTGTGGACCAAATATTTTGGACAGCTTTTACTGTGACCTTCCTCGGTTGCTCAGACTTGCTTGTGTAGATACCAACCAATTAGAATTAATGGTTTCAGCCAACAGTGGCTTCATCTCTGTAGGCTCCTTTTTCATACTGGTCATATCTTATATTGTCATAATAGTCACTGTTCAGAAACATTCCTCAAGTGGTTCCTCCAAAGCTTTGTCCACACTTTCTGCTCACATCTCTGTTGTGATCCTGACCTTTGGTCCTATGATATTTATCTATACGTGGCCTTCGCACTCCACACACTTGGATAAGTATCTGGCTATATTTGATGCAGTTGGTACTCCTTTTCTGAACCCTGTGATCTACACACTGAGGAATCAGGATATGAAGATGGCTATGAAAGGAGTATGCAGACAGTTATTAAAATATGGGAAGATCTCCTAAATGACTGCGGTATGAACATTCATCATTGAATACAGTGCATTGTTGATCAAATTCAGTGACAATTACTTTCCCTGATAGGATTTGTTTACCTATACTGATATTTCGGTGACTTTTGTGTTCTATCAGGAGAGATTTAAATTTGTCCTAACAATAGGGAATGAAGTTTATATTTATGAACAAAGATTATAATATTGCAGAATTTAATTCACAAAAAATAATGTTTTGAAGTAAACTTTTAATTGTATGTCAGATGGAAAAGTTCTTTAAAACCTAAAACTGAAAGAGAAACATATATCTCTTTCCCTTTTTCTCTCTGTCTCTCTGATAACATAAATTTCTCACATGCAGGACTTACTGGAAGCACTTCATGGAAAATATACAAACTGCCATTCAACTGGGTCATATTGTCTATTTTCTGTACATTGTATACATGCTAGCCAGTCTTTTGATAGTTTGTGTGGTTATTCAAAATGTTTAAAATCTGCAGCCATACATACTGATACACACAAATATAAGCTGTCTAGTTAACATTATGACAGTCAAATTTACTTATGTTTTTCTTAATTCTTTACTGTTTTTTCATATTATTTTTCTTTTTATATTTCTATGTCAGAATTCAGCCACCAAAATATTTGGATGACATTGTAGAGAAGCAAATGAAGCTGTAGCAATTTTTAATCAGTTGGCACAGTGTATGTACCTGAGCACCTTATAGATATATTACATATGCTAACTCATCCTGATACTGTGGAAGAGAAGTAGTGCTGTAGTTCTGCTTTTTTTCCACATCCTCTTTTAATTCTCCCATTTTCAAGCTAGTTGCAAGGGTGTCATTATGATTATAGTCACCAGGTTAGCCATCAACTGCATCACTGGAATTGGAGGCACCGAGAGGCAAAGTATTAACTATCCTTGTTCTCCATCTCACGTCTATTTTTCCTTATGGGATTCTAGTGCCTCTAGCGTTGCATCCAGAATGAGGTTACCACCTCCATGGGGCAGTTTTGTGAATTGAAAATTAGATCAATCTAGTTCCTGTGAGCAATAATTTATTATATATCATTCATACTTTTCTACTTCACAGATTCAACTTTGAGTGAGATAGACTCTTAAATGTCTGCTAGCTTAATATTATGTGGGTTCATAGAGTGTGCCATTTAAGCCACACACAAGTACTTACACAAAGTTTTGTTTGACCAGGGGATATATTTTAGACCAAATGGAACATTCTTCTACAGAGTTGTGCCATGGCAAGTAACTGACTTTACAGTTTTAGTGACATAATTTCCTCATCTACAATGGGAATTATAGCACCACACTCCAGGGTTATGTGCTCTCCAATAGAAGACAAATAAAGTCCGTGATAACCTGCAGAAATAGCTGGGTACTCTCCTATTTACACCTGTTATTGTCTCATCCTGTTAAGGAATTTGGCTGTTAAGGATTATAGAAATCCTCAGAGCCCTGTAGGTGTGATAATACTCTTGCTGGTTCTGGCTCTTTATAATTTTTTTATCCTTATAAATTTCAAACTATTACATAATTTCTTCAGTTGATTGTCTTGTTTTACTCCTTAGAGCAGTTTGTCTTCTTGCCTGAACCCTGAGTAAAGTCTCCTAATACTTATACAACAGTGAAAGAAAGTGAGCCCATACACATTTATAAAGGCAAATACACTTATTATAAATGCCAAGCCAAAGAAAAACCTAGGAAAGTGCATACTGTATGATGCTGTCTGAAGAAATATAGGCAGAGACTTCAAACTGAGGGCCACAATAAAAAGGTGTTTGACTTTATTTGTGATGTAGTTTTGAAATGAGAATAGGAGAGCAAGAAACCAAAGCCTTCTAAACACAGCAGGACAGATACACATAAGAAATTACAAAGACTATGGCAACATGCACAGTGCCACAAATGGTCTGGGCCAGATGGAGTCCCAGCACTGAGAGGGGCAATGGGTACAAGCTCTCATCCCTAAGCCACAATCTGCCATTAGTTGATAACTACTCACAAATGAACAGTTAGTTTTCTCCAAGAGAGTCTCACTGGCTACATAAGCCACTTTTAAGGCCAGATCTCATGCTTAGCAGTAAATTGCCAACATGAAATGAATTCAATGGCAATTTTGGTGGTTCCTTGTCTCATAATGTTTGTCAGAGCTGTTTTGATTGTTCTTAAATAAAATGTTATAGTTCGTGTGTGTGTGTGTGTGTGTGTGTGTGTGTGTGTGTGTGTGTGTGTGTGCGCGGGCGCATGTGAATTAGTTTTTGGTTTTGTGTTTCTATGGAAATTATGTGTGAGTGAATGTGTGCGTCTCTGTGTATTATGTAATTTTTGGCTCTTTTTCTGCTTGTTTCCTTTTTTGTTTTTACATAATATTATTATATGCTTGTTTGTGTTCTAATGAGAGGGAAAAGGTATGCATCTGGTGGTTAAAGAACTGGGGAAGATTTGAGAGAATTTGGTGAAGGTAAAAGTGTAATCAGAAGATGGTGTATGGAAAAACTATTTTCATATACAATAAAGAGATATTAATATATTGTGTATATTAAGAATTATTTTTTAAAAATATAAAATTTTGGGGTTGGGGATTTAGCTCAGTGGTAGACGTTTGCCTAGGAAGCACAAGGCCCTGGGTTCGGTCACCAGCTCCGAAAAAAAGAACCAAAAAAAAAAAATATAAAATTTTTCTGAAAGTTCATTATTGTTATCAAGACATACTTTGATTATTTATGGAGAATTGTAAATTTTCAGAGCATCACTAATCTTAAAATTTTATTACCTATATTATATTAAATACATCCCACATATTTATAGAAGTGTTTGAAAGGAAATTTGTGAGCCATAAAGAGATATAACTTTAGAGGAACCTAAGAGAGAATTCAGATGTACTTACCCCACTTTGCTCCTATGTGTAAGATCTCTTTAGAAGAATTTGCAATGTTGAAGGCAGTAATATGAATTATTGTGAATTTTTGTAAAATAAACAAATAAATAAAATTCATGTATTTTGACAATTCTATCATGGTTTACAGTTCTCTTGTTTTTCTAATTGTAGATTAAACTATTTTTATTATTTCTTCATGCATTATCTTTGGTTAAAGTTTTCTGTAGTTTTACAGTTTTGCTTTGTCAAGCAAGTATTCATTGAATGTTTAAATCTTAATAGGAATGTGTGGCTTTAGACTTATATAAGGAAATGCTTCTGCTTCTTCCTTGGAGAAGTTCACATTGTGTAAGGCAAGAGAGGAGAAATAGAGTCTTAATATCACTATTTTGATGTGGTAAAGAAATGTATATGATGTCAAAAAACTATAGACAGGAACACAGTGAGGGCACCCGTGTGTCAAGTTACTTAAAGCACTTCCAACGACTTCTGACACAAGCCCTCAATATTTTTACTTTTTTCCTTTTTTATTGGATTTTTTTTTAAAGTTCAGATCCACTTTTAATTGAGTTGTGTTAATAGTAACTACTCATGATCTGGTTTTTTTTTAATTAACTTGAGTATTTCTTTTTTTTTTAAAGTGACATAAATCATTTTTTTTTATTAACTTGAGTATTTCTTATATACATTTCAAGTGTTATTCCCTTTCCCGGTTTCCGGGCAAACATCCCCCTCCCCCCTCCCCTTCCTTATGCGTGTTCCCCTCCCAACCCTCCCCTCATTGCCGCCCTCCCCCCATAGTCTAGTTCACTGGGGGTTCAGTCTTAGCAGGACCCAGGGCTTCCCCTTCCACTGGTGCTCTTACTAGGATATTCATTGCTACCTATGGGGTCAGAGTCCAGGGTCAGTCCATGTATAGTCTTTAGGTAGTGGCTTAGTCCCTGGAAGCTCTGGTTGCTTGATGTTGTTGTACTTTTGGGGTCTCGAGCACCTTCAAGCTCTTCCAGTTCTTTCTCTGATCCTTCAACGGGGGTCCTATTCTCAGTTCAGTGGTTTGCTGCTGGCATTCGCCTCTGTATTTTCTGTATTCTGGCTATGTCTCTCAGGAGCGATCTACATCCGGCTCCTGTTGGTCTGCACTTCTTTGCTTCATCCATCTTGTCTAATTGGGTGGCTGTATATGTATGGGCCACATGTGGGGCAGGCTCTGAATGGGTGTTCCTTCAGTCTCTGTTTTAATCTTTGCCTCTCCATTCCCTGCCAAGGGTATTCTTGTTCACCTTTTAAAGAAGTAGTGAAGCATTCACATTTTGATCATCCGACTTGAGTTTCATTTGTTCTAGGCATCTAGGGTAATTCAAGCATTTTGGCTAATAGCCACTTATCATTGAGTGCATCCCATGTATGTCTTTCTGTGATTGGGTTAGCTCACTCAGGATGATATTTTCCAGTTCCAACCATTTGCCTACGAATTTCATAAAGTCATTGTTTTTGATAGCTGAGTAATATTCCATTGTGTAGATGTACCACAGTTTCTGTATCCATTCCTCTGTTGAAGGGCATCTGGGTTCTTTCCAGCTTCTGGCTATTATAAATAAGGCTGCGATGAACATAGTGGAACACGTGTCTTTTTTATATGTTTTGGGTATATGCCCAAGAGAGGTATAGCTGGATCCTCAGGCAGTTCAATGTCCAATTTTCTGCGGAACCTCCAGACTGATTTCCAGAATGGTTGTACCAGTCTGCAATCCCACCAACAATGGAGGCGTGTTCCTTTTTCTCCGCATCCTCGCCAGCATTTGCTGTCACCTGAGTTTTTGATCTTAGCCATTCTGATTGGCGTGAGGTGAAATCTCAGGGTTGTTCTGATTTGCATTTCCCTTATGACTAAAGATGTTGAACATTTCTTTAGGTGTTTCTCAGCCATTCGGCATTCCTCAGCTGTGAATTCTTTGTTTAGCTCTGAACCCCATTTTTTAATAGGGTTATTTGTCTCCCTGCGGTCTAACATCTTGAGTTCTTTGTATATTTTGGATATAAGGCCTCTATCTGTTATAGGATTGGTAAAGATCTTTTCCCAATCTGTTGGTTGCCATTTTGTCCTAACCACAGTGTCCTTTGCCTTACAGAAGCTTTGCAGTTTTATGAGATTCCATTTGTCGATTCTTGATCTTAGAGCATAAGCCATTGGTGTTTTGTTCAGGAAATTTTTTCCAGTGCCCATGTGTTCCAGATGCTTCCCTAGTTTTTCTTCTATTAGTTTGAGTGTGTCTGGTTTGATGTGGAGGTCCTTGATCCATTTGGACTTAAGCTTTGTACAGGGTGATAAGCATGGATCGATCTGCATTCTTCGACATGTTGCCCTCCAGTTGAACCAGCACCATTTGCTGAAAATGCTATCTTTTTTCCATTGGATGGTTTTGGCTCCTTTGTCAAAAATCAAGTGACCATAGGTGTGTGGGTTTATTTCTCGGTCTTCAATTCTATTCCTTTGGTCTATCTGTCTGTCTCTGTATCAATACCATGCAGTTTTTTTCACTATTGCTCTGTAATACTGCTTGAGTTCAGGGATAGTGATTCCCCCTGAAGTCCTTTTATTGTTGAGGATAGCTTTAGCTATCCTGGGTTTTTTGTTATTCCAGATGAATTTGCAAATTGTTCTGTCTAACTCTTTGAAGAATTGGATTGGTATTTTGATGGGGATTGCATTGAATCTGTAGATCGCTTTTGGTAAAATGGCCATTTTTACTATATTAATCCTGCCAATCCATGAGCATGGGAGATCTTTCCATCTTCTGAGGTCTTCTTCAATTTCTTTCTTCAGCGTCTTGAAGTTCTTATTGTACAGATCTTTTACTTGCTTGGTTAAAGTCACACCGAGGTACTTTATATTATTTGGGTCTATTATGAAGGGTGTCGTTTCCCTAATTTCTTTCTCGGCTTGTTTCTCTTTTGTGTAGAGGAAGGCTACTGATTTATTTGAGTTAATTTTATACCCAGCCACTTTGCTGAAGTTGTTTATCAGCTTTAGTAGTTCTCTCGTGGAACTTTTGCGATCACTTAAATATACTATCATATCATCTGTAAATAGTGATATTTTGACTTCTTCTTTTCCGATCTGTATCCCCTTGACCTCCTTTTGTTGTCTGATTGCTCTGGCTAGAACTTCAAGAACTATATTGAGTAAGTAGGGTGAGAGTGGGCAGCCTTGTCTAGTCCCTGATTTTAGTGGGATTGCTTCAAGTTTCTCTCCATTTAGTTTAATGTTAGCAACTGGTTTGCTGTATATGGCTTTTACTATGTTTAGGTATGGTTGGCTGAGCCTTTAAGTAGACAGCTCTATCAGGCTCCTGTCAGCATGCCCTTATTGGCTTCGTCAATACTGTCTAGGTTTGGTGGTTGTATATATATGGGTAATAGCTTCAACAATGTAAGAGTTCTAATTTCCAGAAACAATACATAAATTAACTTACACAGTTCTGAAAACTAAATAACAATTGCACAAATAGATCTTGGAATTTATCATCCACAGAAAACTGAAAGGATATGAGGATAAGAACATTGGAAGTAATATAGTACTGGAGACATGAGACCATTATGCATTTTTCTCCTAACTTTTTTTTCTTATTTTGTTACTTCTATATTTTCAAAAATCCAGTTGTTGCCCCCCTCCTGGTCCATCATCCCAACGTTCCTCATCCCATTCCTCCTCCCTCATGTCTCCAAGAGGATGTCCCACTACTCTTCCCAGACAGACCTCCCTACTCGCTGGGGCTTCAAGTCTCTCAAGGGTTTGGCAGGGCTTCTCCCAGTGAAGCCACACCAGGCAGTGCTCTGCTATACCTATGTCTGAGGCCTTGGACCAACTTGTGCATGCTGCCTGGTTGGTGGCTTAGAGTCTAAGAGGTCTTAGGGGTCTGAGTTAGTTGAGACTGCTGGTCTTCCTATGTGGTCGCCCTCCTTTTCAGCTTCTTCCAGCCTTTCCCTAATTCAACCACAGGGATCCCCAACTTCAGTCTAATGCTTGGTTTTAAGTATCTCCATCTATCTCAGTAAGCTGCTTGTTGGGCCTCTCAGAGGACACTCATTTTAAGCTCCTGTCTCTAAGCACATCTTAGCATCAGTAATAGTGTCAGGTCTTGGAGTCTCCCCTTGAGATGGATCCCAATTTTGGCCTGTCACTGGACCTCTTTTCCCTTAGTCTCTTCTCAATTTTTGTCCCTTCAGTTCTTTTACCCAGGAACAATTCTAGGTCAGAGTTTTTGATTGGGGGATGGCCACCTCATTCCTCCACTTGATCCTGGGTCTTTCTACTGGAGGTGGATTGTATGAGCTTCCTCTTCTCACTGTTAGTCATTTCATCCAAGGTATCTCTTTTCCAGTCCTGGAAGTCTCTCACCTCCCAGGTCTCTGATAGTTTCTAGAGGGTCCTCCACCTCTCATTTCCTGAGGTTGCATATTTCCATTCATTTTGCTGGTCCTCAGTACTTCTCTCCTGTCTTCCTCTCAGTACCTGATCATGTTCCTCTATTCCCTCACCTTCCCCTCTTCTAACCCTGTCTCTTCATCCCTTTGCCTCCTGTAATTGTTTTCTTTTCCCTCTGAAGTGGCATTGAAGCACCCTCACTTGGTTTTGTTTATTGTCCTAGGTATTCTGTACCTTTTTGTTTAATATCTACTTATTAGTGCATTCATACCATGCTTGTCCTTTTGGGTCTTAGTTGCCTCACTCAGGATGTTATTTTCTAGCTCCATTCATTTCCTTGAAAAATTTGTGATGGCATCCTTCTTAATACCTGAATAGTATTCCACATTTTCTCTATCCACTCTTCCATGTGACATCTAGTTTTTTCCAGCTTCTGGCTATCACAGATAGGATTGCTATGAACATAATGGAGCATGGACCCCTGTGATATGATGGGGCATCTTTTGGATACATGTCTAAGAGTGGTATAGCTGGGTCTTCAGGTAGATCTATTTATAATTTATAATTTTCTGAGGAACCCCTAGATTGATTTCCAATTTGGTTGTACCAGTTCGTAATTCCACCAGCAATAAAAGGAGTGTTCTTCTTTCTCCACAGTCTCTCCAATAAGTGATGTCACCTGAGTTTGATATTTTAGCCGTTCTGATTGGTATAAGGTGGAATCTCAGGGTTGTTTTGATTTGCATTTCCCTGATGACTAAGGACTTTATACATTTCTTTAGTTACTTCTCTGCCATTGGAAATTCCTGTGTTGGGAATTCTCTGTTTAGCTCTATACACATTTTTTTTGATTGGGCTGTTTCGTTTTTTGGAGTTAGCTTCTTGAGTTCCTCGTATATTTTGGATATTAGCCCTCTGTCACATGTGGGGTTAGTGAAAATTTTTGTCCTATTGACTATGTCCTTTGCCTTACAGAAGTTTTTCAGTTTCATGAGGTCCCATTTATAAATTCTTGATCTTAGAGACTAAACCATTGGAGTTTGGCTTAGTAAATTTCTCTCATGACAATTAATTTGAGACTCCCACTTTTTTTTCGATGAGATTCAGTGTATCTGGTTTTATGTTGAAGTCCTTGATTCATTTGGACTTGGGTTTTGTGCAAGGTGACAGATGTGGATCTATTTTCATTTGTCTACACATAAACTGCCAGTCATACCAACAGCATTTATTGAAGATTCTTTCTTTCTTCCATTACATATTTTTGGCTTTGTTATCAAAGATGAAGTGTCCATAGTGTGTGGGTTTATTTTAGGGTCTTCGATTCTATTTCATTGATCAACTTGTCTGTTTCTGTACCAATACCATTTAGTTTTTCTCACTATTGCTCGGTAGCATAGATTAGGGACAGGGAGGGTGTATCCCCCCAGAAGTTCTTTTATTGTTAAGAATTGTTTTTGCTATCCTGGGTTTTTGGTTTTTCCATATGTAATTGAGAATTGCTCTTTTCATGTTTGTGAAGAATTGTGTTGGAATTCTGATGGGTATTACATTGAATCTGTCGACTGCTTCTGGTAGGATGGGCATTTTTACTATATTAATCCTTTTTATTGTTTTGAGAACTTGGATTTATATTATTATGCTAATTACCCAGATATTTTACATAAATAACTACATATTTTCCTAATTATGAATATTCTTAATGATGCTAATCTCCACAGTGAAACTTGAGCAGATTTTCTCTTGAAAACCAACAATAATTTTTCCTGTATACTTTGTGAAATGAAGGGGGACAGGTCAGCAGGACAGCTCGGTATAGAGACAGCAACAGCCACACCTGATAACCTGAGCTCTGCCCCCAGGATTCACACTGTGGACAAAGGAGAGAGTGGGCAGCCTTGTCTAGTCCCTGATTTTAGTGGGATTGCTTCAAGTTTCTCTCCATTTAGTATAATGTTAGCGACTGGTTTGCTGTATATGGCCTTTACTATGTTTAGGCATGGGCCGTGAATTCCTATTCTTTCCAGGACTTTTATCATGAAGGGGTGTTGAATTTTGTCAAATGCTTTCTCAGCATCTAATGAAATGATCTCATGTGGTTTTGTTCTTTCAGTTTGTTTATATAATGGATTACGTTGATGGTTTTCCGAATATTAAACCATCCCTGCATGCCTGGGATGAAGCCTACTTGATCATGGTGGATGATTGTTTTGATGTGCTCTTGGATTCAGTTTGCCAGAATTTTATTGAGTATTTTTGCGTCGATATTCATAAGGGAAATTGGTCTGACGTTCTCTTTCTTTTTTGGGTCTCTGTGTGGTTTAGGTATAAGAATAATTGTGGCTTCATAGAAGGAATTCGGTAGTGCTCCATCTGTTTCAATTTTGTGGAATAGTTTGGATAGTATTGGTATGAGGTCTTCTATGAAGGTCTGATAGGATTCTGCACTGATCCCGTCTGGACCTGGGCTCTGTTTGGTTGGGAGACCTTTAATAACTGCTTCTATTTCGTTAGAAATTATGGGATTGTGTAAATGGTTTATCTGTTCCTGATTTAACTTCGGTACCTGGTATCTGTCTAGGAAATTGTCCATTTCCTGCAGATTTTCAAGTTTTGTTGAATATAGGCTTTTATAGTAAGATCTGATGATTTTTTGAATTTCCTCTGAATCTGTAGTTATGTCTCCCTTTTCATTTCTGATTTTGTTAATTTGGACACACTCTCTGTGTCCTCTGGTTAGTCTGGCTAAGGGTTTATCTATCTTGTTGAGTTTCTCAAAGAACCAACTTTTGGTTCTGTTGATTCTTTCTAAGGTCGTTTTCGTTTCTACTATGTTGATTTCAGCTCTGAGTTTGATTATTTCCTGCCTTCTACTCCTCCTGGGTGTATTTGCTTCCTTTTGTTCTAGAGCTTTTAGGTGTGCTGTCAATCTGCTTATATATGCTCTGTTCTGTTTCTTTCTGCAGGCACTCAGAGCTATGAGTTTTTCTCTTAGCACAGCTTTCATTGTGTCCCATAAGTTTGGGTATGTTGTACCTTCATTTTCATTAAATTCTAAGAAGTCTTTAATTTCTTTCTTTATTTCTTCCTTGACCAGGTTATCATTGAGTAGAGCATCGTTCAACTTCCATGTATATTGGGCATCCTTCCCTTATTGTTATTGAAGACAAGCTTTAGCCCGTGGTGGTCTGATAGGAAGCATGGGATTTTTTATATCTTTCTGCATATGTTGAGGCCTGCTTTATGACCTATTATATGGTCAATTTTGGAGAAAGTACCATGAAGTGGTGAGAAGAAAGTATATCCTCTTGTTTTAGGATAGAATGTTCTATAAATATCTGTTAAGTCCATTTGGTTCATGACTTCTCTTAGTCTGTCTATGTCTCTGTTTAATTTCTGTTTCCATGATCTCTACATTGATGAGAGTGGGGTGTTGAAATCTCCCACTATTATTGTGTGAGGTGCAATGTGTGTTTTGAGCTTTAGTAGGGTTTCTTTTACATATGTAGGTGCCCTTGTATTTGGGGCATAGATATTTAGGATTGAGAGTTCATCTTGGTGTATTTTTCCTTTGATGAATATGAAGTGTCCTTCCTTATCTTTTTTGATGACTTTTAGTTGAAAATTGATTTTATTTGATATTAGAATGGCTACTCCAGCTTGCTTCTTCTGACCATTTGCTTGGAAAGTTGTTTTCCAGCCTTTCACTCTGAGGTAGTGTCTGTCTTTGTCTCTGAGGTGTGTTTCCTGTAGGTAGCAGAATGCAGGGTCCTCATTGTGTATCCTGTTCGTTAATCTATGTCTTTTTATTGGGGAGTTGAGGCCATTGATGTTGAGAGATATTAAGGAATTGTGATTATTGCTTCCAGTTATATTCAGATTTCTATGTGAGATTATATTTGTGTGCTTTTCTTCTCTTTGTTTTGTTGCCAAGATGATTAGTTTCTTGCTTCTTCTAGGGTGTAACTTGCCTCCTTATGTTGGGCTTTACCATGTATTATCCTTTGTAGGGTTGGGTTTATAGAACGATATTGTGTAAATTTGGTTTTGTCATGGAATATCTTGGTTTCTCCATCTATGTTAATTGAGAGTTTTGCTGGATACAGTAACCTGGGCTGGCATTTATGTTCTCTTATGGTCTGTATGACATCTGTCCAGGATCTTCTGGCTTTCATAGTCTCTGGTGTGAAGTCTGGTGTGATTATGATAGATCTACCTTTATATATTACTTGACCTTTTTCCCTTACTCCTTTTAATATTCTTTCTTTGTTTTGTGCATTTGGTGTTTTGACTATTATGTGACAGGAGGAATTTCTTTTCTGGTCCAATCTATTTGGAGTTCTGTACGCTTCTTATAAGTTTATCGGCATTTCTTTCTTTCTCTTAGGGAAATTTTCTTCTATGATTTTGTTGAAGATATTTACACGTCTTTTGAATTGGGAATCTTCACTCTCTTATATACGTATTATCCTTAGGTTTGATCTTCTCATTGTGTCCTGGATTTCCTCTATGTTTTGGGCCAGTAGCTTTTTCCGTTTTATGTTATCTTTGACAGTTGCGATGATGATTTCTGTGGAATCTTCACCTCCTGAGATTCTCTCTTCTAACTCTTGCATTCTGTTGATGATGCTTGTATCTATGGCTTCTTGACTCTTCCTTTGGTTTCCTATATCCTGGGTTGTCTCCTTTTGTGCTTTCTTTATTGTTTATATTTCCATTTTCAATTCCTTCACTTGTTTGATTGTGTTCTCCTGCTTTCTTTCAGGTATTTTTGTTTTTTCCTCTCTAAGTGCTTCTACTTGTTTACTTGTGTTTTCCTGCATTTCTCTAAGGGAGTGTTTTATGTCTTTCTTGAAGTCCTCCATCATCATGATCAAATGTGATTTTAAATCTAGATCTTGCTTTTCTGGTGTGTTTGGATATTTATTGTTTTCTTTGGTGTGAGAATTGGGCTCTGATGATGCCATGTCATCTTGGTTTCTGTTGCTTGTGTTCCTGCGCTTGCCTCTGGCCATCAGGTTGTTTCTGGTGTCACCTTGTTTTGCAATTTCTGACAGTTGCTTGACCGTCCTATAGGCATGTGTGTAAGGAATGCTGTAGACCTGTTTTCCTGTTTTCTTTTAGCCAGTTATGGGAACAGAGCATTCTGCTTTAAGGCATGTAGTCGTTCCCGTCCACTGGCCTTCAGCTGTCCCTGTGGGCGGGAACCAGTAGGGCCTGCCCCTACTTCTGGGTCCTTGTGAGCATGGGTCCAAGATGGTGCTAGTCGTCTTCCTCTAGGGTCAGAAATTTGGCAGAGAATAATCTCCTCTGGTT